>NC_041387.1:12696939-12828793 GCF_002162155.2 Triticum dicoccoides
TCTCCTACTCCAACAAGGAAGGAGGGAGTCCTACTTCCGGTGGGAGTAGGACTCCCCTTGGCGCGCCTCTCCCTGGCCGGCCGCCTCCTCCCCTTGCTCCTTTATATACGGGGGCAGGGGGCACCCCACAACAACACAAGTTGATCTACGGATCGTTCCTTAGCCGTGTGCGGTGCCCCCCTCCACCATATTCCACCTTGTCCATATCGTCGCGGAGTTTAAGCGAAGCCCTGCGGCGGTAGAACATCATCATCGTCACCACGCCGTCGTGCTGACGGAACTCATCCCCGACGCTTTGCTGGATCGGAGCCCAGGGATCGTCATCGAGCTGAACATGTGTTGAACTCGGAGGTGCCGTACGTTCGGTGCTTGGATCGGTCGGATCATGAAGACGTACGACTACATCAACCGCGTTGTCATAACGCTTCCGCTTACGGTCTACGAGGGTACGTGGACGAACACTCTCCCCTCTCGTTGCTATGCCATCACCATGATCTTGCGTGTGCGTAGGAAATTTTTTGAAATTACTACGTTCCCCAACAATCTCTGCTTCGACAAGACGTGCCAAGGAAACCGCTTCGCTAAATGCGCTGAGGTGGTAGAGTAAAAAACGATTCAAGTAATGGCTTGGTAGTGGCGTGACGTCATGCCACAAAAAACGTCAGCAGATTGAACTTGTGTATATATTATTCTCTCTACGGTGGAATGTGGAATTTATTTTGCAGAGCCGGACACTATCCTGGTGTTCACAATCTTCTATCATTCGGAGGAGGAACCCGCCTTGCAATGCCAAGCAATATACGCGCCGGACTTATCGTCATTGAAGCCTGGTTCAGGGGCTACTGAGGGAGTCCCGGATTAGGGGGTGTCCGGATAGCCGGACTACCATCATCAGCCGAACTATCATCGGCCGGACTATCATCATCGACCGGACTCCAAGACTATGAAGATACAAGATTGAAGACTTCGTCCCGTGTCCGGATGGGACTTTCCTTGGCGTGGAAGGCAAGCTTGGCAATACGGATATGTAGATCTCCTACCATTGTAACCGACCCTATGTAACCCTAGCCCTCTCCGGTGTCTATATAAACCGGATGGCTCTAGTCCGTAGGACACAACAACAACAACCAATACAATCATACCATAGGCTAGCTTCTAGGGTTTAGCCTCCTTGATCTCATGGTAGATCCACTCTTGTAAACATCCACAATATCAATATCAATCAAGCAGGATGTAGGGTTTTACCTCCATCAAGAGGGCCCGAACCTGGGTAAAACATCGTGCCCCTTGTCTCCTGTTACCATCCGCCTAGACGCACAGTTCGGGACCCCCTACCCGAGATCCGCCGGTTTTGACACCGACAAGGATCCCGCCACTTGACCAATCTTATGAACCAGACAAGGTATGACTACTTATCTCCGACTGTGATCAAGTTTCGTCCATGTTGCTTTGCTGCGGCTCAGTCGATTGACTTTTGTCTTGTCTGTTGTCTTTTAGGCTACCACTGAGTTGTATTCGATGCCCAGCGGGGCGCAAGCACAGACCGAGGAGGAGGAGGGAAGTGGAGGTGAAAGTCAAGAGGAGTGGGAATCGGATGGTGACGAGGGTGATGAAGATGTTGGCTCCGATGAGGAGGAGGAGGAGGAAGAGGAGGAGGAAGTAGCGCCTTCTCGTTCTGAAAGAAGGTCCAAGCTTGCCCATGACCCTGCAGTCGAGCGCGGAAAGGGGGCCGCGCCTGTTGTGCAATCGACCAAGCGTCCTCGGACGACCTCTCCGGCGCCGACTGAGAAAGCGCCGAAGCAATCTCGAGTGGTGTCGTCGAAGCCGACGAAGGCTTTACCGAAGATGAAGATGGTGATTCCCACTATTTCTGGGTAATGACATAACTTGTGTCCTCTTGTTTCTCATGGATTTATTCTTGGTCGACTCGTTAGCTGACCGACTGATTTCTGAAACTGCAGCGCTGCCACTTCTAATACCTGGGCCAGACCTAAAGATCAAGAAATGGAGGATGTCGTTACTTCCAACCCTGGTATGACCTTTGAAGTTTCATTTTCAGTCGGTGGGATCTTCGTTTTTAACTTTGACTCTTTTCTGCAGCTCCATCTAATATCATCATTGATCTTCCTGATGATGATGAAGACGAGGAACCACTGAGGCAGAGGAGGAATAGGAGAGCATCCGCTGGCAAGGCAACTCGGGTCGTATCGGCACCTGAGACGTTGGTTGCGGAGGGTGACGGTGTCACTCGGCCTACCGTATCCTTTGCGGTGCCGCTGACGAGTGTTCGCCCTTCGTCATCGAGTGCCAGTCAGCCTTCACTTTTCTCTAGCCACTACGTCCCTGAAGACCAAGCAAGCGCTGCAAAAGAAGCCATACGCCAGGCGGGGGTTATGATGGAGCAAGTGAAGGCGATCCGAGATGCCAGTCAAGCAGCTTATGACGCCAGTTCAGCCCTTCAGAGCAATGTTCAGGTTGGTCGGTCACTGCCTGTTCTGTTAGGATATGGTATCTGAGAACTTTTCTTTCTGAAAATTTTAGTATCTGTCATACGCCCACTGGGTGTTCCACTGGGTGTGTCGATTGGGATTCTGGATTGGTGGGGGCACGCTGAGTGCACCCACTGGGTGTAGTCCCCAAGGCTATGGTCGACTACTGGCAGTGGGCCATAGTCTTTATGTCTTGAGTTTTTTTACTGTCTTCACTCGATCTGGTCGAATGGAATCAAAAACCGGTGGGGGCACGCTGAGTGCACCCACTGGGTGTAGTCCCCGAGACTGTGGTCGACTGCTGGCAGTCGACTATAGTCTGAAGAACACACACACTCCTTTTTTTGGTTGACTGATCGACTCTGAGTCTAGCTGATAGAACTAGTGGGGGCACGCTGAGTGCACCCACTGGGTGTAGTCCCCGAGACTATAGTTGAATGTTTAGATTCAGCTGTAGTCTTAGAAATACTACAATTTTTCTCTTAGTCACTCGGAAGTGACCTATCTTTGACGTCTGTCGATTGGTTTTTTGCAGAAATCTTGCGAGCTTTCAGCTCGTTATACCGAATTGGAGAACAAGCATATCCAACTCGAACTTGATCTGAAGCTCGTCCAGGAGAACTTCACGAAGGCGAAGGAAGAGGAAAAAGGTATGTTTGGTGAGAATCTTGACGACTGCCTTTGCTTCTTGTCCATCCCCGAGTCTGATCTTACTGTGATTTTATAGATAAACTGAGGGATTCTCTGAAGAAGAAGGATCTTGACCTCGCTGAGGCGCAGAAAGCAGCTTCTGAGAAGACCAGGCTCGCAGAAGAAAAGTTGGCTTCGATCAGCAAACTTGAAGAGGAAAACACTAATCTAAAAGCTGCTCTCGACGTGGCCAACTAGGAGGTCACTCGACTGAAGAATGACAAGATGGTCCTGAGTGACAAAGCTAGCGAACTGGTGGGAAAGAAGAATGATCTGGAGGCTTATCTGGGAGGACTCGCCAAGAAGCTATTCCTCATGCTTGAAGGTAACCCTTTGTATCTGACAGGCTTTTTAATCTTGACCTCGCCACCAAACTGCTGCCTTAACCTTGGGGTTGTGTCTACAGAGTTCTGCAGAACTTTGAGGAGGAGACTGGTCGACTGGAGACGAGCCTGGATCCCATCAACTCTCCTCTGAAGGATGAAACTGCCATGAGCGTGCTCCGACTCGAGTCTCGCGTTGCTGCCGTTGTTGACTATCTTGCAAGGCTGAAGGTTGCGACGTCACGCATCGACACGGCGCTCTGGCCAGGAGAAGCACTTCAGAATGACCTTGAAACCCTAATGACTCGACTGAACGAAGTTCCGAGTCGAGTGCAAGAATGGAAGAAGTCTTCTGCCAGGTGCGGTGCCGACGTTGCTCTATCTCTTGTCCGTGTCCACTACAAGGATGCGCAAGAAGACAAGCTGGCAGCTCTCAGGGTGGCCAATACCAAGAGGCATGACTTCCGATCCTTCATGGAGACCTTCATCGCTGCTGCCACTCGGATCGCAGATGGAATCGACCTGGACGAGTTCGTTGCACCTTCTAGCCCTCCTCGGGAGGGGTAAAAAACTCCTATGCTTGATGCTTTAAATTTGCCTCGGAATGCCGAGTAGTTTTTGTAACCGACAAACTTTAATAGGCTTGGTGCCTGAGCACTTCTGGATCCGTAAGACGTTATCTGAATTTAGGTTTGCCGTTGAATATGTTTGCTTCTGCCTTCGAACGATCATCATCTTTTGCTTGGAATATATACTAGTGTTTGTGATGCTCTTTTGCAGGTCGGTACGAAGCACAATCGACTTGTACTCGTCACGCTTAGACGAGCACTGGGCTGTAGCTAAGCCTCCGAGTGGGAGGCTTGCTCACCACTCAGTAGGATTTTAAGAAACTTAGGCGAGCACTGGGCTGCAGCTAAGCCCCCGAGTGGAGGTTTGCTCTCCACTCGGTAGGATTTTAAGAAACTTAGGCGAACACTGGGCTGCAGCTAAGCCCCCGAGTGGGAGGTTTGCTCTCCACTCGGTAGGATTTTAGAAACTTAGGCGAGCACTGGGCTGCAGCTAAGCCCCCGAGTGGGAGGTTTTCTCTCCACTCGGTAGGATTTTAGAAACTTAGGCGAGCACTGGGCTGCAGCTAAGCCCCCGAGTGGGAGGTTTGCTCACCACTCGGTAGGATTTTAAGAAACTTAGGCGAGCACTGGGCTGCAGCTAAGCCCCCGAGTGGGAGGTTTGCTCTCCACTCGGTAGGATTTTAGAAACTTAGGCGAGCATTGGGCTGCAGCTAAGCCCCCGAGTGGGAGGTTTGCTCACCACTTGGTAGGATTTCTATGGTGTACCCCCGAAGGAGAAGATAGCAGTCGACCTGCGCTTCGTCCTCCTTGCGGAGCGCACGTTGTATTTGTGGCGTAGCTCGGAAGGAGAAGGCAGGAGTCGACCTGCGCCTCGCCCTCCTTGCGGAGCGCATGTTGTATTTGTGGCGTAGCTCGGAAGGAGAAGGCAGGAGTCGACCTGCGCCTTGTCCTCCTTGCGGAGCGCATGTTGTATTTTATACTTAGGCGAATACTAGGTTGCAGCTAAGCCTCCAAGTGGAAGGCTGTCTTACCACTCGGTAGGATTTTCAAAATTTTAGGTGAACACTGGGCTGCAGCTAAGCCCCCGAGTGGAAGGCTGGCTTACCACTCGGTAGGATTTTCAAAAACTTAGGCGAGCACTGGGCTGTAGCTAAGCCCCCGAGTGGGAGGTTTGCACTCCACTCGGTAGGATTTTGTTTAAACTTAGGCGAAACGGATTCGCAGCTAAGCCTCCGAGTGGAAGGCTGGCTTACCACTCGGTAGGATTTTCTTTTACAAACTTAGGCGAAACGGATTCGCAGCTAAGCCACCCGCTGGGGGACTGTTTTATGTGGACGAAGGTAAGAACAATCACTGGGAAAATTATAAAACTCTTGTCTTTGATAAATAAATTACAGAAGTAATTTTATTACAACTCATCCGAGTGAATACTTAAGTATAAAAGGGGCGGAGCAGATCCGCATTCCAAGCTCGTGGCTCGTTAATCTGGCGATTGACGTTGTAAAGACGGTATGCTCCGTTGTGGAGAACTTTGGTAACAATGAAGGGGCCTTCCCAAGTAGGGGCGAGTTTGTGTGGCTTCTGTTGGTCCACTCGGAGGACCAAGTCCCCTTCTTGGAAGGCTCAGCTCTTCACATTTCTGGCGTAGAATCGACGCAAGTCTTGCTGATAGATGGTCGATCGGATCATGGCCATCTTTCTTTCTTCTTCTAGAAGGTCGACTGCGTCCTGCCGGGCTTGTTCTGCTTCAGCTTCAGAGTAGAGCTCGACTCGCGGTGCATTGTGAAGCAGGTCACTTGGCAGAACCGCCTCAGCTCCGTAGACCAGAAAGAACGGAGTCCTCCCAGTTGACCGATTTGGAGTAGTCCTCAATCCCCAAAGAACTGATGGAAGTTCATCGACCCACGCACCTGCTGCGTGCTTGAGGTCGCGCATCAACCGGGGTTTCAGTCCTTTGAGAATTAGGCCGTTTGCTCTTTCTGCTTGTCCATTCGACTGGGGGTGGGCGACTGAAGCATAGTCAACTCGCGTACCTTGGGAAGCGCAGAAAGCTTTGAATTGATCAGAGTCGAAGTTTGACCCATTATCAGTGATGATGCTATGCGGAATTCCATATCTGAATATTAATTCTCTGATGAAGCTGATGGCAGTGCCAGCATCAATATTTTTAATGGGCTTGGCCTCGATCCACTTGGTGAACTTGTCGACTGCCACCAGTACATGGGTGAAGCCGCTCCTGCCAGTCCTTAGTGGTCCAACCATATCTAAACCCCAAACAGCGAAAGGCCAGACGATCGGGGTGGTCTTCAAGGCTGAGGAGGGTTTGTGTGACATGTTGGAGTAGAACTGACATCCTTCGCACTTGTCGACTATCTCTTTCTCCATTTCATTTGCTCTGGGCCAGTAAAAACCCGCTCAGTATGCTTTAGCCACGATGGTCCGAGAGGACGCATGATGGCCACAGGTCCCCGAGTGGATATCATTGAGAATCATTCGACCCTCTTCCGGTGTTATGCATTTCTGGCTGACTCCAGTCGTACTTTCTCTGTACAACTGTCCCCTCATGACAGTAAAGGCTTTGGATCGATGGACGACCTCTCGAGCCTCTTCTTCATTCTCTGGGAGCTCTTTCCTTAGAATATACGCGATATAGGGCACTGTCCAGTCGGGAGTGATAACCAGAACTTCCATGATTAAGTCGACCACAGCTGGGACCTCGACTTCAGTCGGATCTACGGCACTTTTTGGCTGCGGGGCTTCTTTAGTGAAAGGATCTTCTTGAACTGACGGCGTGTGAACATGCTCCAAAAACACGCCACTCGGGATGGCTTCTCTTTTGGAACCTATCTTCGCCAAATCATCGGCTGCTTGATTTTTCAGTCGGGGGACGTGATGGAGCTCCAATCCCTCAAATTTCTTCTCCAGCTTTCTGACTGCATTGCAGTAACCAGTCATGGCTGGGCTTTTGACGTCCCACTCCTTCATCACTTGGTTAACCACTAAATCCGAGTCGCCGTAGACCATGAGGCGACGGACGCCGAGTGAAATGGCCATACGCAACCCATACAAGAGTGCTTCGTATTCTGCTTCATTGTTGGAGGAATCAAAGTGAATCTGGAGTACATATCTGAGCTTATCTCCTCGGGGGGAAACCAACACTACCCCGGCACCGGAACCATTCAGCATTTTAGAGCCATCGAAAAACATAGTCCAGTGCTCCGAGTGAACTTGAGTCGGTAACTGTTGTTCAGTCCACTCGGCGAGGAAATCTGCTATTGCTTGAGACTTGATAGCTTTCTTTGCCTCAAATCTGATATCCAGGGGAAGAAGTTCAATCGCCCATTTTGCCACTCGGCCAGTTGCATCTCTGTTGTGCAGAATCTCTGATAAGGGGGCGTCGCTGACGACTGTGATGATATGGTCAGAGAAGTAGTGAGCAACTTTCTTCGTGGTCATATAAATCCCATATACAAGCTTCTGATAATGAGGGTATCGTTGCTTTGATGGGGTCAGGACTTCGGAAATGTAATATATTGGGCGCTGAACTTTGAAGGCTTTCCCTTCTTCTTCTCGCTCGACCGTAAGTACAGTACTGACGACTTGTCCTGTGGCTGCAATGTAAAGCAGCAAAGGCTCTTTGCTGATCGGGGCAGCAAGCACCGGCTGGGTGGAAAGCAGGGTTTTTAACTCTGTAAATGTTGCTTCAGCTTCAGGAGTCCACTCAAACTTGTCTGACTTCTTCATCAGTCGGTAAAGAGGCAATGCCTTCTCACCGAGACGAGAGATGAATCGACTTAAAGCGGCCAAGCAACCAGTAAGCTTCTGAACATCGTGCACACGCACAAGTCGTTTCATTCGGAGTATAGTGCCCACTTTCTCTGGGTTTGCATCGATTCCTCGTTCGGAAACAAGAAAACCGAGTAACTTTCCACCAGGAACTCTGAATGTGCACTTGGATGGGTTAAGCTTGATATCGTACCTCCTGAGGTTGGCAAATGTTTCAGCAAGGTCAGTCAGCAGGTCGGAACCTTTCCGTGACTTGACCACAATGTCATCCATGTATGCTTCCACATTCCAACTGATTTGAGTGAGCAAACACTTCTGAATCATCCTCATGAACGTGGCTCCGGCATTCTTGAGGCCGAATGGCATGGTGACATAACAGAAGCACCCGGATGGGGTGATGAAAGTTGTTTTGATCTCATCGGGTCCAAACAGACGGATCTGATGGTACCCAGAATAAGCGTCCAAAAAAGACAGTTGCTCACATCCCGCAGTCGAGTCGACTATTTGGTCAATGCGGGGAAGAGGAAAATGATCTTTCGGGTAGGCCTGATTGATATGCTTAAAATCAATGCACATGCGAAGCGAATTTTCCTTTTTGGGGACCATGACGACATTGGCGAGCCACTCGGAGTGGTAAATCTCTTGGATAAACTCTGCTGCTAGGAGCCGAGCCACTTCTTTGCCAATAGCCTTCCTTTTCTGGACGGCGGACCGTCGCCGATGTTCCTTCACAGGTTTTGCCTTTGAATCGACTCGCAGAGGTGCTCAGCCAGTCCCCTGGGTACACCCGGTGTTAGAAGGTTTCCATGCAAAGATGTCCCAGTTCTCACGGAGGAACTGGATGAGCGCTTCCTCCTATTTGGGGTCGAGTGTTGTGGAGATATGAGTTGGAGCAGCGTTGGGGTCGGTCGGGTGGATGTGAACTGGTTTTGTCTCACAGGACGACTGGAACGCTGATTCCGTAGCAGGCTTTTTGGCTCGCAACAAATCACTCGGGTCCGCATTCCTCTGGTGTTCCTGCCACTCTTCTGCCACCATCTGAGCATCGGCGATCTTTGAGCCTTTCTGGAAGCACTCTTCTGCCTTCTTGCGGTTACCAGTGACAGTGATCATGCCTTTAAGGCCAGGCATCTTTAGTTTGAGGTACACGTAACATGGTCGGGCCATAAAACGTGCATAAGCTGGCCTGCCCAAAATAGCATGGTAGGCACTCTGGAAATCCACAACCTCAAATGTCAGCTTCTCCTTGCGGAAATTCTTTGAATCGCCAAAAACCACATCAAGAGCAATCTGGCCGAGTGACGCGGCCTTCTTGCCAGGAATGACTCCATAGAAACTCATGTTGCTTGTGCTGAGTCTGGACATCGGAATGCCCATCCCTTTCAGCGTCTCAGCGTACAGTATATTCAAACTACTGCCGCCATCCATCAACACTTTAGTCAGTCGAGTGCCCTCAACGACTGGGTCGACCATCAGAGCTTGCCTCCCAGGGGTGGCTATGTGCGTCGGGTGATCAGACTGGTTGAATGTAATGGCGGTTTGAGACCACTTCAGATAATTGGGTGTTGCCGGAGCAGCCATATTCACCTCTCGATTTATAACTTTCAGTCGGTTTTTGCTCTCAACGTTAGCAAAAATCATCAGGGTGGAATTGACCTGCGGATATTCTTCGTCACTGTCCTCTTTGTCCTCGACTTTGTCCGACTCTTTTTCCTTATCCTTGTGCTGCTTTCCTTGGAACTGCTGTATCAGGAGTCGACACTGTCGAGTGGTATGCTTCGGGTAAATGAAGTTACCCTCTTCATCTTTCTTCGTGTGGATATGACACGGTAAATCCATCATGTCGTTTCCTTCTTTATCCTTTACTTTTTTGGGGTTCCAAGGCCCCTTGGGCTTTCCTTTGAACTTCCCCTGAGTCACGGCCAAGGCTTCTCCAGGATCAGCTGGCTCGGCTTTCCGCTTCTGCTTCCGACTGGAGTTCCCTCCTCCGGTTTCCTGGGCGACTGACTTATGCTTGCCGCTCCGGAGCCGATCCTCTTCTTCACCATTGGCATATTTGGTGGCTATTTCCATCATTCGACTCAGAGACATGTCTCCGGTTCGACCGAATTTCAGGCTTAGCTCTCTGTATTTTACGCCCTCCTTGAAGGCGTAGACTGCCTGGTGATCAGATACATTCTCTACTGTGTGATGCAGTGTGATCCATCTCTGGATGTAATCCCTCAAAGCCTCATTCGACTTCTGCACACAAGATTGCAGCTCTGTCAGTCCTGTCGGTCGCTTGCATGTTCCTTCGAACGTTCTGACAAACACTCGGGAGAGGTCCTCCCACGTGTAAATGTTGCTGGGTGTCAATTGATTCAGCCATGCTCTGGCTGACCCTTCCAACATAAGAGGCAGATGCTTCATAGCCACCTCGTCATTTCCGCCGCCGATCTGAACAGCCACTCGGTAGTCCTCAAGCCAAGTATCGGGATTAGACTCACCGTTGAACTTGCTGACTCCAGTCGCCAACCTGAAGTTGGGAGGAATCACCGCGGCTCTGATGACTCTGCTGAAACACTCTGGTCCAGAGACATGCACTCGGCTGCTGGTGGGTACATCTCTGTCGTTACCCTCTCTGTGGGCTCTGTTCCGGTCGACCAGACCTTGAACGATGATGGACCTCGCATCAAATCCTAGTTCCCTGGGGTCGACTGGGAATCTTCGCCCTCCACTGTGCTGGGCACATAAGATCCACCCCTTGGGGGGAGGAGTAGGCACTCGACGTCGATCGTTGCGATCGAATCGGTGATCATACTGTTCATGGTTCCTATACTGATCGTGTCGGTCACCACGCCCTTCATGCCTCGGGGGCGATCTGGGGCTATGAGCCGAGTGGACTGTATTCGCTGCCACGGATCTGCTGTGAATCCTGTTCCACGACTGCGATATAGTTGAATTCTGATCTCCTGCTGCCCGGAGCAAATCTCTGATCTGCATCAAGCCTCTGCCAGCCTCTGACTGGGAAGGCTGAATCGATTCTGCTATACGGGCTGCAGCTGCTAAATTCTGAATCGGAGTTCGATATACCTGAGTCGGAGGTGGAAAGAGCTGGCGTCGACTGGAGTCTGGAATCCGTTGCCGCGCATGCTCGTCGAGTGCCCGCTGAAGGTTCTCCAGTCGAGTGCGCTCAGCCAGGTTGGCCAAGCGCGCGTCCTCCAAGGCGCGAGCCTCAGGGGTTTCTCCAACAATTGGAGTGTGAAGCGCATCCATGTTCCGGCGACGAAGCTCTTCCCTCTGTTGTGAATTGAGGGGTTCGGGGAGGTATTCCTCATGGACGTGCAACGGATCGCCTTCGCCTTGCCTCCCTCGGCACCGGGAAAGCCGGGGGGAACATGCGGTCCATTGACCATCAGGACCTCCGCCGCCGGATCACTGCTGTCGCACTCGGATGCAGTCTCTGCGGAACCAGTCGACAGGTCGAACAGGCCGTAGAGAGATTCGTCGGGCTCGATTGTCGCGACTTGGGCGGTGGTCGACTGGTGAGCCACCGCGTGCCTCACCCACTGCTAAAGCCTCGACCGACCGGAGCGCTTACGCCGGCGGGAAGCTGGGAGAGAGGATGACACAAAAACCGGCCGATACTGGGTCGACGGTTGCCGCAGAAGGACGCCGCGGACGCACGCTCGAAAGTGCGTAGCCCCGCGGACTGGGAGCGCGTCGACGTCGCGCGGAGCCTCCTGCAGCCAAGCAGAGTCGTCGGCGATGAACGTGAGCGCGCCGAGACGGATCTCGCGGCCCTCAACCAAAACTCCGCCTGAAACCATGATGATGGGAATCAGGAAAATTGCAACTTCTCCAATAAGTCGCTAAGACAACTGCCCCACGGTGGGCGCCAACTGTCGTGGTTCTAAGTCTGACAATAGTGTAGGGGGGTACTAAGGAGAGGCAAGATCCTAGCTATGGAGTAGTTGTGCACACAAGAGTTTTACGAGTTCATGCCCTTCTCGGAGGAAGTAACAGCCCTACGTCTCGGTGCCCGGAGGTGGTCGACTGGATTATATGTGTGAGAGTTACAGGGGTGCGAACCCTTCTGCCAGTGGAGGGGGGTGGCTTATATAGAAGATGCCAAGACCCCAGCCAGCCCACGCAGCGGAGGTTTTAAAGTACATTAAGGCCTGGCGTTACTGGTAACGCCCTACATAAAGTGTCATCATGATCATAAAGACTACTTAATTACAGACCGTTTGGATACAGATTAGATCTTGAACTCCTGGTAGTCGAGTGGGTCTTCATGGTCGAGTGTCTTCAAGCGCGTCGAGTGTCTTCCAGTCAGTCGAGTGGAGTCCCTCTAGGTCGACTGGAAGACGGCTTCTTCTAAAGATGTCCTGGGGGAGGGTGCCTTGGACAGGTCCATGACCCTACCCCAGGTACATGACTTCATCAGCGGCGGCGGTGGGGAAATCGCGGATAGAAGATGTGGACAGTTGAGAACCCTACCGCGCAATATATATAGTGGCCAGTAAAAACGTCCGGACGTCCGGAGCCTACGGACGACCGGAGTCGAATAGGCGTCCGGACGACCGGGGGGGTACGGATGACCGGAGTCGGGACAAACAGAAAATAGAGGATGACAGGGATGATTTTACGGACGACCGACGGCCTCAGACGACTGGACAGATTGTAACAAAAGGTTTATTACGGACGTCCGGGGACTTATGGATGTCCGACGTTTTGGCGTCTAGGCCAACTAAAGGAACCAAAGAGGATTTCACGGACGTCCGGAGAGGCCGGACGACCGGTCGATGGTAATGAGAGAAGAATTTACGGACGTCCGGATGCCTACGGACGATCGGCATTGAAGAACCACACGGACGTCCGGAACCTACGGACATCCGACGCCAGAAGTTTGACATGAGGCAAGGTGCAAGTGCTGATCATGATGAGGAGAAGACAATTTTCGTCCACGGTAAAAAAAATTATTTATGTAGAACTAATACCCTACCTCACTCAATCATAGCCATATACTACAAGTGGTGGCTAATGCCACAATGTATGAGTAGACATGACATGACATGGAAAGATTTGAACTTTGAGTGCATAGTCACTACTCCATCATGTTAAAGCAGCATAGGTCTAGACCCATGGTTACTTTGAGAGTGTTGGTTCTTTTTATGCATTAAGTAGGGTGAGAAGATTCATGAATTGAAGGTCTCCCCCTAAGTATATGCCTACATCATGACAAGACATTAGATTCATGCATGAATGGGTACTAGATTTCACATAATGTTGTCAAGCTCCAAGATACCAAGTTCACGCCTAAGTCGACAGAACCTTGCTTCATCTAAAGGTTTGGTGAAGATATCTGCTAGTTGAAAATCTATGCCAATGTGATCAATGTGAATATCACCCTTTTCAACATGATCTCTCAAGAAATGATACCTAATATCAATGTGTTTGGTGCGGAGATGATCTTTGGGGTTCTCAGCAATATTGATGGCACTTTCATTATCACACAGAAGAGGCACATTTCTATAGGTGATACCGTAATCCTTCAAAGTTTGCCTCATCCATAACAACTGAGTTGCACAACTAGCGGCAGCAATGTATTGAGCTTCTACGGTAGAGAGAGCAATACAATTTTGTTTCTTCGAGGACCAACTTACCAAGGGTCGTCCAAGAAACTGACATGCACCGGATGTGGACTTACGATCCACTTTGTCTCCATCCCAATCCGCATCCGTGTACCCAATGAGATCAAACTTAGCATCCTTGGGGTACCAGAGGCCCAACTTTGGGGTGTGAACAAGGTATCTAAGAATATGCTTAACCACCTTATGATGACTTTCCATAGGGAAAGCTTGAAATCTAGCACACATGCATACACTAAACATGATGTCTGGTCTAGATGCACAAAGATAAAGCAATGAACCAATCATAGAGCGGTAAGTAGATGGGTCGAAAGGAGTACCATTTGTGTCTTCGGTGAGAGTAATTTTGGTTGCCATGGGTGTCTTGCATGGACTAGCATCAGACATACCAAACTTTTCTAGAATATCCTTGAGGTACTTTGCTTGAGATAAGAAAATTCCTTCTTGAAATTGTTGAATTTGAAATCCGAGAAAGAACTTCAAATCCGAATTGAGTGACATTTCAAAATTCTTGGTCATTGAAGCCGCAAACTTCTTGCACAAATGAATGTTAGGAGAACCAAAAATGATGTCATCTACATAGATTTGGCATAGGATCAAATCACCCTTGTCCCTCTTAGTAAAAAGAGTGGGATCGATCACCCCTCTCACAAAACCATCATCGAGTAAAAACTTCTTCAGATGATCATACCAAGCACGAGGTGCTTGTTTGAGGCCATACAAAGCCTTATGAAGTTTATACACATAGTCTTTGTGAAAGGGATCAACGAACCCGGGTGGTTGTGACACATATACTTCTTCTTGTAGAGGACCGTTAAGGAAAGCACTCTTCACATCCATTTGATGTAATGTAAAACCATTGAAAGCGGCATAGGCAAGTAAGATGCGAATGGATTCAAGACGAGCAACGGGGGCAAAGGTCTCACCAAAGTCCAAACCTTCAACTTGTGAGTACCCTTGTGCCACTAACCTTGCCTTCTTGCGGATGATTACACCATTTTCATCTTACTTGTTCTTGAAAATCCATTTTGTTCCAATGACGTTGTGCTCGGTAGATGGCCTCTTGACTAATGACCACACTTGGTTGCGTTCAAAACTGTTCAACTCTTCTTGCATAGCAACTAGCCAATCATTGTCCATCAATGCCTCTTGTACCTTGAGTGGCTCAATACTAGACACAAACGAGAAGTGAGCACAAAAGTTTGTCAAATGTTTACAAGTGACTCTACCTTCCGAGATGCCGGTGAGGATTTTGTCAACATCAACACGACCAGCCACTCGAGGCATGATGGAGGTGAGGGTTTCACTAGGTTCAACTTCATGTCCATCATCCACATCTTCAACATATGGAGCATTCACGTGTGGAGGAAGATCTTCTTGTTCATATTGCATTTGTTGAGGCTCATCATCAATGATTGGACTTTCTTGTTCTTGCTCTTAATGATGATCTTGTTCTTGATGATTATCATTAAGAGAGACTTGATCATCCTCTTCAACTTGGGCTAAGGATATCGGTGGAACAATAGGAGCTTGTGGTGGTATGGATGTTGAAGTAGTTTGATGATGTGTGAGACCTCCATCTTCTTCTTCATCATCATGAGGTTCTTGTTCCATAGGAAGAAGTGCACCAACACCCATGGTCAAAATGTCTTGAGAAGAATCTTCTTCACCTACATCACTTAGATCAACTTGCTCCCCATGGGAGCCATTAAATTCATCAAACACCACGTCACAAGTTTCTACAACACATCCATTGGATTTGTTGTAGACTCTACAGGCGTGAGAGTTTGATCCATAGCCAACAAATATACCCTCAATTGTTTTGGATTGAAATTTTTCTAACCTTTCTCTTTTGTTGAGGATGAAACATTTGCACCCAAATACACGAAAGTACCTGACATTTGGCTTGTTTCCAGTTAGAAGCTCATATGGAGTCTTTTCCAATATAGTGCGGAGGAAAAGCCGGTTTGATGCATGGCATGCGGTATTGACAGCTTCGGCCCAAAAACTATGTGGTGACTTGTATTCATCCAACATGGACCTTGCCATCTCTACAAGTGTACAGTTCTTCCTTTCGGCTACACCATTTTGCTGAGGAGTGTATGAAGATGAGTATTGATGCTCAATCCCTTCATCACTAAGAAATTCTTCCAAGGTATAGTTCTTGAACTCAGAGCCATTGTCACTTCTTATTGCCCGGATTTCTTTGTCAAACTTGCCTTGGGCTTGCTTGGCAAAATCAATGAAGGTGATCTTCGTTTCATCCTTGGACTTGAGGAAGAACACCCATGTATATCTTGAGTAATCATCAACAATGACAAGCCCATACTTTTTCCCACCAAGACTATCCCATGAAGGAGGCCCAAAAAGATCCACATGAAGGAGCTCCAGGGGCCTTGAAGTAGATAATATGTTCTTGGGTGGGTGCTTTGATTGATGTTGCTTCCCGGCTATGCATGCACTACACACACGATCTTTCTCAAAAGAGACATTGGTTAGTCCAAGGATGTGATTCCCCTTTAAGAGATCTTGAAGATTTCTCATGCCGACATGGGCTAGCCGGCGATGCCATAGCCACCCCTTGTCAGCCTTGGCCATTAGACAAGTTGCATGGAATGTGCTCTCTTTCGAGAAATCAACCGTGTAAAGGTTGCCATCCAACTCTCCAACAAAAGCCACTTCAAGAGTATCTCTCTTAAAGACTTTCACATCCGTTAGTCCAAAGAGTGTATCATAACCAACAGAAGCCAATTGGCGAACAGAAAGCAAGTGGTATTTAAGGGATTGGACAAGCATAACATTTGCAAGAGACATGTTGTTTGTGATGGCCACCTTGCCCAACCCGAGTACATGTCCTTTTGAACCTCCACCAAACATAATGCTCATGAATGGTTGAATAGCTTCCATGAAACCGTAGAGCAATTTTCTATCTCCGGTCATATGATTTGTACATCCACTATCAATCACCCATTTCACTCCACCGGAGAAGCTTACCTACACACAATTAGAACTTGGTTAGAGGCACCCATTTTGCAATGGGACCTCTCAAGTTAGTTACAAGAGTCTTAGGGACCCAAATAGCATAGAACCGAATGCATTTCGATGACCAACAAATTTTGCAAAGACTTCTCCATCCTTAGTCTTACGAAGTACATAGGAAGGAGGCATGAACTCTTTAGGCTTGTTGAGAGTGGGCATGCCCCTTGTGGCCTTCCCACTCACAACCTTACCTTTCTCCTTGTGCCCTTCTCTTACAAATGTTTCTTTTAGAGGAGTTGTGCACTTGTGAGAGGATGTCTTCTTCTTGCTTGTGCTCGGGTCAAACCCAAGTCCCTCTTTGGCAAACACCTCATTGTGTTGGCTCAAAATCTCATCAAGATTCTTTTGCCCTTGAGCACATGTCATGAGACCTTTCTCAATTTGAGCCTTGAGAAAACGATTTTCCTCAAGAATAGATGCTAGATCACTACTAGAGTTAGTAGTACAAGCATCAACATTTATAATAGGGGAAGAGTAAGCCTTGGCTAGAGTTTCAAGATAAGTAAGTTTGAGCGTCTCAAAACTCTTTCTAAGAAAGGTGAGCTCTCCTTCCTTAGTCTTGAGAGACACGGATAGAAGCTCACAATCCTTAGATAGAGAAGTATGAGACTTCACAAGCTTACTTTTATCATTCATTAACTCTTCGCAAGAGTCAATAGCCTTTTTCAAGGAGGCAAGATCATTAGTGTGAACATCAATATTTGCACCAATTTTTAAGCATAGTTCATCATTTCATGCTTCCTCATATTGGACTTTCCGCTCAAGGATTTCACACTTTTCCTTTTCCTCGGTGACGAGGGTTTCGAGTTCCTTAATGGTGATGGTGTGCTTACTCACCATCTCCATAAGCATACGAAACATAGTGAGTTTCTTTCCTTTGAGGGAGCACATGAACTTATTAAGTTTAGCAATCATAGGATCATCTAGATCATCATCCTCATAGCTATCCTCCGCATCAAGATACTCATCACTAGGAGTAGAAGGTGTGAAAAGAGGAGGATTTGATCGTGGAGTTACCTTGACCTTGTCAGAAGAGCTTTGGTCCTCTCCTTCTTCAACCATGGCCTTTGCCATTAGGCACTTGTGAGCGTTGCCCTTGTAATCTTTCATGTAGTTGTAGGTGACCACGTCACCACTCTTGTTTACTAACCTCAACGTGTTTTGAGAGTCTTGAGCAACTCCGGCAACACCACTAACATCATCCGGATCAAATTCTTCTTGAGCAACCATTGCCTTTCCATCTCTCTTCTTGAGCTTGGAGTTCAAAGGATTTGGCAACTTCTTCTTGGAAAATGTCTAGGGAAACCTTGGTTTATCTTCTCTCTTCTCATAAGGGCACTCGTTGGAGAAGTGATTGGTTTCTTCACAGTTGTAGCATTTTCTTACTTTCTTCTTTTGAAATATTCCCTTGAATTTTCCCGCGCTAAACTTCTTGACAAAAAGAGCCATGTCTTCATACGAAGGGCCCTCGTCGGATTCAATCTCATCACCATCTTCATCATCATCTTCTTCTTCTTCTTCTTCACTTTGCTCATCTTCACATACTTGCTTGGCCTTCAATGCAAGATTGATCTTTGATGATGGGGAACCATGCATGGCAAGATGTTTTGTGGCATTAGCCTTTGACTCTTCAAATAGTTGGAAGGTGGATATGATGTCATCAGTGGTCATTTACTTGAAGGTATGGTGTTGTCTTATGTCCCACACCATTTGATGATGATATGGAGCAAGATCATGAAGCAACTTATCCACAAGAAACCTCTTAGTCATGTTGAATCCATCTTATGTCTTGTCACACTCACATGACTCAATATCCACAGTGAGAGTCATGAGACGCTCAAGGAGTTGATTGGGGGTTTCACCTTTTTTCATACAAAAGTTTTGCAATTGCCCCTTGGCAATTTCATATTGAGCACTTCGGAGGGTAGAAGTGCCAGTCCTGGATCGTATAATACTTTCCCATAGTTCCTTGGCACTTGTGATGTGTATGAACGGTCTCCTTTGCTTTTCACCCATACCTCTCCTTATACACATGATTGTCGTGTCATTGAGGTTCTTGTCATATATTTCTCTTGGTGTGGGGTTCTTTGGATCAACCACATGATAGCCATACTCTATGATCTCCAGCATCTCATCGTTTCCATGTCGAAGATGATCCTGCATAGCAACTCTCCACAAAGCAAAATCAGAAGTAGCACTAAGTAAAGGAGGTTTGCCTTGAGGATTATATCTTGGTTTCTCAACCTGAGGTATTGCGTAAAGCCAAGGAACACTAGCGTGTTCATTGCTAGGAGGTTGTTGACCAAGTGATGATGTAGGCATGGTTGGCCTCGAACCCACACCACTTGAGTGTGGTGCAAGCACCGCGGACAACGTGGCTAATCTCAGTTGGACCAAGGCCTCAAGAGAAGCATCATGCTCCTCTTTTTGCTTAGCAAGGGCTCGTTCTAGATCCTGAGACGTAAAGAACTTGACTTCAGAAGAAACCTCGCCTTTATCCTTAGGATCTACAACCAGGGGAGTCCTATCTGGGTTCATCTCGCTCTAGGGCGGTTAAGCCACAAGAATAGAGCACGAGGCTCTGATACCAAATGAAAGGATCGAGATGGACCTAGAGGGAGGGTGAATAGGTATAATTACAAATTTTAATTATTACTTGGCAATTTTAGGCAATAATGCGGAATATGAAGATGAGCCTAACAATTGCACGTGAGCACAAAGTACTAAGAAAACAACACAAACACGTAAGTAGGCAAGCACAATATAATGTACGTAAGTGTAAAGAGACAAGTAACCACAAGTAGAGAGTTAGGGTTAGGAATAACCGCAACTCCGGGAGACGAGGATGTATGCCGATGTTCACTTCCTTAGAGGGAAGCTAGTCACCGTTAGAGAGGTGGATGTTACCACGAAGGCACACCAACGCCACGAAGGCTCACCCTATTCTCCCTTTGAGACAACACCACAGAGGTGTTTCTCAACCACTAGTGGTAGACCTTGGGGTGGTCTCCAAACCCTCACAAACTTTTCCGAGGGTAATCACAAAGTTCGATTCCTCTCCGAATGACTCCTACCGCCTAGGAGTCTCCAACCTCCAAGAGTAACAAGAACGATGGGGAAAAGCTCAAAACTTGCTCAAGTCACGAATTCCTTTGGTGCAAAGAAGGGTAAGGAGTGGATCTATCACTTGATTGGAGAATTTCTCTCAAATGCTCCTAGAACACTTGGGAATCTAGGATTTGGTGTGGATGAATGAGAGAGAGAGAGTGAGGAGTGTTCTTGATAGGCTCAAGGTGAATGGTCAACCCTATCCTGTGGAAGGGAAAGGTATATATATAGGTGGTGGGTAAAAGTGACCGTTTGGGGTACAGGATGGGCCGGACGTCCGGAGAACGTCGGACGTCCGGAGGTACAAATAGGTCTGGACGTCCGACAGTCATCGGACGACCGGCCGCTGTGAAAATGTGAGCTACAACCTAGTGTATAGGATACGGACGTCCGAGCTGGGCCGAACATCCGGAGCACGGACGACCGGAGAGTCCGGACGTCCATAAAAATGCTTCTGTTGTGAAAGTGTCGGACGTTCGGAGAGTTCCGGACATCCGTAGAAATGCTTCTGTTGTGAAACACCGGACGTCCGGAAGTGGCCGGACGTCCGGGCAATCAAGAGGGACCGGACGTCCGTAGAACACGAGACGTCCGAAGGCAGGGTATAGAAAAGGTGGCTTTTGAGCAAATTTTTCACTAGATCCAACGATCCCCTCTTAATAGTGCGGGATCCCTATACTCAAGAACAAACCATAAATGAAGTCAATATCTTGTATCTCCATTCTTGAGCTATATGCTTTTTGTCCCTAGTCATGATCCATGCACACGGTCCTTGAGACATAATCCTGAGATATACTTGATAAACATGATTAGTCCCTAGCATATGTGTTGTCATCAACATCAAAATATGATTAAGGGCATGATTGCACTTTCACCTGCAGAGGCTCTGCCTTTCGTGCAGCAAGCCCATGACGGACATGGGGCTCGGCTGCATCGCCGTCGGCTGCCCGGACCTGCGGGAGCTCACGCTCAACTGGTGCCTCGGGATCACGGATTTGGGGGTCCAGCTCCTCGCCCTCAAGTGCAAGAAACTCAGGACCCTGCATCTTTCCTACACCATGGTGAGCCATGCTTCTTCTTGATCTCTCTCCATCGCGCCCTATTCCATTTCTTGGATGAAAGGAGTTATGGCTTGGGGTTCCCCGTTCATGCGTTTCTTGATTCGAGAAACACTTTAATTAATGAGAAAAAAAGTTGATTTTGGTGCTTTCTTGGAAAGTTTAGATGTACATGTCTCTCACGTGAATTTCTCCATACGGTTTGGCAGTTTTCCCTTTCGATCTTTGTAGGAGATATTAGCACAACGGTTTGATGTTTTTAGCAACTCTGTTTATATTTTCTTTTGCAAGAAATGCTCATGGAATTGGACTATCGCAGTGACTTGATTTTTCCTATCAAAGAATTGGACTACTGCAGTAGAAAATACCTTTTGAGGATGGGAATAAGTAATAGGCTACTTTCTGTTGAGGTGCCAAATAGAGAAACACACTAATTTCGTTGGACTAATAAATACTTATCTTGCATTGCAGATCTCCAAAGACTGCCTTCCAGCCATCATGAAGCTACCCAATCTTAAGGTGTTGGCACTGGTGGGATGTGTTGGAATAGATGATGATGCCCTTAGTGGTCTTGAGAATGAATGCAGCAAATCACTACGGGTAATCATCAAACTAGACCATTTTGTCTCGTGTGTTAGTGTTGTGTGTCATGTCACCTTCATTTGATCACTATTAGGTTCATCAACTCTTTGTGTAGATTTTATAATTTAATGTCGCTAGGATACTAGCGCTGCATTTGCAGTTAATATAGAATGTTTGGCACATCCATACATGTCGATGTAGAACAAGTAGTTACATAAGAACATGTGTAGGCACTCAACAAAGTTTCCCAAGTATTGTGGTCAATAAACTTGAAAATAACACTTCTACTCTTGCAGGTGCTCGATATGTCAACCTGTCGGAATGTCACTCATGCGGGAGTTTCATCAGTTGTGGAGGCAGTGCCAAATCTCTTGGAATTGAATCTGTCGTACTGCTGTAATGTAAGTATCTAACTGTAGTAGCATCATCTAGGCATAACCTGACCTTCTCCAGTTTGTTTTACATTCTTCTTTTTGGCAGGTTACTCCATCTATGGAAAGATGCTTCCAAATGCTTCCTAAATTGCAGACCCTGAAATTGGAAGGCTGCAAGTTCATGGCTGATGGACTAAAATACATTGGAATTTCTTGTGTCTCTTTAAGAGAGTTGAGCCTGAGCAAGTGCTCAGGAGTGACAAATACTGATCTGTCTTTCGTTGTGTCAAGACTAAAGAATTTGCTGAAGCTGGACATTACTTGCACGCAATATCACTGATGTTTCATTAGCTGGCATAACTAGCTCATGCCCATCCCTCATCTCCCTAAGAATGGAGTCCTGTAGTCATTTCTCTAGTGAAGGGATGCCTCCTCGGGACGGTCGTGGCGCGGAGACCGTGGACAAGGTCGGCGGCGCGGCCGTGGTAGTCAGCCGAGCGCTTCTTGAAGTGGGTGTACCGACGGGAGAACCATACGGCAATGAGCCGCCGGAGCGTGGCGTTGGGGGTGAGCGCGTCGTCCCAGAGCTCCTGCATCGTGGTCGGCAGGTCCGATGGCACAGCGCCAGCCACAGGGAGATATGCAGTTAACTGCACTTAACATCCAGTAATGCGGGTTAATTAAAGAAGATGGCAGGGTGTTTCTTGCAAAAGTGCGGGCGAAGACCGGTCCAGCCACCTGGCTGCCACTTGTCGAGCTGTGATAGGCCGGGGACCAAATCATCACATCCAGTGCAAGTTGGGGTATGGTGGAGTTGCATTTTGCAAGTTTGGTACTAAATCATCACATTCCATGCAAGTTAAGGTACTTGGGGTGCTTTTACCTCTTTTTTTTAATGCTCTGCTAGGTTGCTCCATGAGATACAAAGGCTGAGGCGAATGGCGAAAGCTCAAAAAGTAAAAGGTGGAAGATTCAGATTGAAATGTGCACATTTTTGAATTGAAGCTCAAAGAATAGAATTCGACCATGAGCCTAGGACTGAGGCATACACGCCGACGTGCCAACAAAAAGAGCCATGCATGTCCATGAGTTTTGGATGAAATAACAACACGCTTTTTTCCTCCCAAATCTTGTAGCACGACCTTGAGTCACACAGCAGTGAACGAAGAGGTCCAAATTATTTTGCGACGATGTAATCCCTTCTTCATTAGTACAGTACCGATTAAAGATCTCGATAACTGCCACACGTGTGGTGTATCAGGTAGTTGTGCCACACGCCTCGTGTGGCATGGACAGCAACCAGCCCACACATCTACGTGTGGGCAAAACAACTAATGCCCACACACATCTTTTTTTCCCTCCTGAACCCTCTCACACACGTGCGTGTGGGCGAAGTTGATAACGCCCACACGTCCGTATGTCAGGCCTCGTACCCTTCTGGTCCCGCACGCGACGCGTGACGCCCACCGCGCGCCCGCAGTTGCCATGGTCCAGACCCTCGTCCATGTTCGTTTATCTGCAGTTGCCATGTCGCTGAACTACGGTTGCCATGTCGGACAACTGCAGTTGCCATGGTTGCTCAACTGCAGTTGCCATGTATGGTCTGATCTAATGTAGTTGCCATGATTTCATAACTTTAGGAGTTGCCACATACTAACACTAGGCAGTTGAGAGAGTTGCCATGTGCTCACAAGCATGCTAGGGCAGTTGCCATGTAAAAAGGAAGAGTTGCCATCTGTTTACGTGCACGTTAGGGCAGTTGCCATGTACGTGCACGTTGGGGCAGTTGCCATGTACCATGCAAAAACATCATGGCAACTCGGTAAAAGACAGTTGACATCTGCTTACGTGCACACTAGGCAGTTGCCGTGTACCCTGCAAAAACACATGGCAACTCGGATAAAAAAAGAGAGTTGACACCTGCTTATAAAGCACACTAGAGGCAGTTGCCATGTGCGCTGCAAAAACACATGGCAACTAGCAGCTTACGTGTGGGAGAGGAGACGGGCGTGTGGGCGAGATGGCAAATGCCCACACACCAGCCCTTGTGCGTGACTGAAAACTGGTGTGTGGGTGAACTGCTAAACGCTCACACACTGGCCCCTCCGTGTGGTAAAACAGATGTGTGGGCGAACTATGTCACACACCACACACACGCCTTGTCCTACGTGGCACAGAAAAATCAGTCAGATTGTGTCAAGATTCGTGCATATAGTACTGGACGATGATGGATGCGTGTGGTCGAGATGGTCAACGCCCACACGTGTGGGCGTTAACATTTCCGTTTATCTTTTACTAGTCGTTCTTCATCCAGTTGTCTGTGCATTGTATTGGTTTTGTGTTTGCTTGATATTAATCAGATTTAAGTTGCACTTTGGGTGTTTTCAATTTTTTTTAAAGCATTATTATTATCTCCTTTCAAAAAAGGAGAGAGACTCTGATGCACGATCCGTCTCAGCTAGCAGTGTCGAGTTCATCCGAGTTTTCCCACCAACACGGTGACATCTCTGGAAAAGCAGTGGCAAAGTGCAAGCTACTCCACTTTTGGACGTTAGATTAGATAGGGCAGTCGATCTGCCCGTCGCTACCGGGCCACCGGTCGTTCGTCCAACAAAGCATCCGAGCACCTATAAATGAACCACGAGCCACGGCACGACGGCACGTCCACCGGCCGATCGCACAGTGCACCAGAAAGCCCGGCCAGTTCACTCCGATCATCCATCCACCCGCCGATGGCCCGAAGCCGGAGCGGCGGCCTCTCGTTCTCGTCCGCGCTGAGCCTGGGGCTCGCCGTGCTGGCCGTCACATGGGCGGCGTCCACGGCGCAGCAGCAGCCGCCGGCCGTGCCCAGCCCGGGCGTGAGCGTGCCGAGCTGCCCGCCGGTGCAGGCCTCGCTGTCGCCGTGCGTGAGCTACTTCATCGGCAACTCCTCGTCGCCGTCCGACGCGTGCTGCGTCCAGATGCGGGCCCTGTTCCAGTCGCAGGCGCCGTGCCTCTGCGCCGCCGTGTCCGCCGTGCCATCCCAGCTCGGGTCCGTGGTCGGTGGCCTGCTCCCCACCGCCTGCGACCTGCCCCCCAACGCCTGCTCCGGTACGCGCATGCTGCCATGCCAGCGACATACTGAAGTGGAGTGAGAGTGACTAACCACTTCTGTTGCTGTGTGTGTGTGTGTGCAGCTGTGACAGGGACCACCAGCTCTGCTCCGGCGCCGTCGTCGTCGACGGGAACACCTACTGATGCTGCGGCTGCTGCGCCGGTGACCGGTCCGGCTGATGCGGACCCGGCTGGCACGCCTTCCGGTGGTGGGGTGAAGTCGGTTCCGGGGACGGTTGATTCGGCGGCTGCCGTTGAGTGCAAGGGGACCTCCGCTGCCGTCGTCGTCCTGGCCATGGCTGCCTCGTTCCTAGCTGCTTATGTTCTCTGATATCGTCATGTGATTCCTGCCGGGGCATGTTGTGAGTTCGTGACTCGACTAGATGGATGTGCCGCCTGTTACCAGTGATGAGTCTGTCACTGATTTGCTCCACTGCACATCAGAGGTGTGACTTGTTTTTATCGGTTATTATTATCCCCAGTGCACACCAGAGTTGTCACTTGGTGGTGCGATGTATATATAGTGCTAGCTTTTGTAACGAGGAATTAATTCCACTTGGTGGCTTCCTCCAACGTCTCACGGAGCTGGGTATGGTTCATCACACAAAGCAAGTCAGCCCGACAAGCCACGAAACAGCATTGCGTGATACACCTGGGTTCGTGATAGACTTGAAACATGTTCTTTGCTCTAAATCCCGTCGAAATTCGTGACGGATTCTACAAAAGTAATTCCTCTGTGTTCTTTTTTACTCTGCATATTAGTTTAGTCCTAAGTCAAACTTTATAAAGTTTAATCAAGTTTATTTATAGAAGACAATATAAGCATTAACAATAAGAAATATGCATTTTATGACAATATATTAAATAATGAATGGAATATTATTATTTGGCATTGTAGATGTTAACACAAAAAATATAAATTTGGTCATAGTTTACAATCTTTTTTTTGTGTGTGTGCGGAAATAGTTTACAATCTTTGACTTAAGACAAAGCTAATATGTGGATAAAAAGGGAGAAAGTATAATATAAAAACAGATGGAAAGACACCTTTGGCAAAGGTAGAACCTCCATGGAACAGGAGGGTTCTCCAAAATTTAAAGTGAACCAAATTTGGTGGAACCTGAATCTGAACTAGGTTTAAACAGATTTTTGGGGCAAAATTAGATGAGTTTCTGCCCAATTCAAATTTCAGAGGAGCCCAAACCCTTTGCGAAATTAAAACCAGGAGTTGTAGTAAAACGTATGATGTCGTGCATGTTGAACCCAGAGGCCATGACATATATGGCTCTTGTGCCAATCCGCGGAGTACATTCGCCGGGAAAATGCCGACAATGGTCACCACTCACCACCAACTATACCTGGCCACGGGATACCCGGGCCGGCCAGTCCGACCCGACCCGGTCTTGCCCGTGGGTTGGGCCTGGGCCTAAAATTTGAGCCCGAAGGTTGGGCCGGGCTTGGGCTTGACTTTTTTGCGTTTTAGGAAAGAGACCTGAGGCTCGATGGGCTGAGCATGGGCCTGAAATCTAGGCCGGGGGACGGGCCGGGCTTGGGCTTGACTTTTTGCATTTTAGGGAAGACGACCGGGCTTTTCCTTTTATGGGCCAGGCCTGACGGTCGGGCCGGGCCAGGTATGGGCCTAAGTTTTCTACTGCGGGCTTTATTAGGCCTAGCCCCACTTATGGTCAGGTATACCACCAACTCACGACACCTCCTAGTGCCGCCACCTATTGTAGGCCTTCGGTGCGCCAGACAGCTAGCGATGCAGGATTGATAGGGTCGCACCATGTGGCGAAAGACTAGTGCACTGCCATTTTCTACAAATCCATAACCATCCTCGCTATTTAATCTTTGCCAGTGAGCACGATTATGACAGATGGAGTCCACGTGCAAGCCTTGCATAATTGTAAACTATGTTTATCTGACTAATGTGTCACGTTTTAAATCGATTCATGGGTTCAATAATGACGATTGGAGTTCTTATGAAATCTCTTTATAACATATCTGGGTCTTTTTTTGGAGAATATTTGAACGTTTAGGGCAGGTGGGGCCCACACTGGGTACTTGGTTTTGCCCACGCACACAAAAAAAAAGTCACTGGGTACTACTAGAGCTAGAGGCTCTGTTTTGGCTCACCAGGCGAGCATGAGAGGCAATCGGGTTGGTGACCAACCGTCCAAGCCGAGCTGATCAAAGCACATTCTGCAGGAAAGCGGCCCGGTAGGATAGACCTCTCACAGTCACAGAGAGCCGGCAGCGAGCGCGACATTCTCCGGTCAGTTCACCGGCGAGCCTCGAAAAGCCACAGGACCGGCAGTTAGATAGACCGGCTCATCCACCCGGCCACAGTTTCCCAGCTTTTCCCAACAGTTTCTTGTATACATAAACCCTGCCGCTTCCATCGTCTTCCCCACGTCGAATCCAATCCAATCCGATCCAGTACATTCCATTCCATTCCATCAAGAACCATCCAAGATGACCCGGCGCGTGCTCGGGGTGGTTGTCCTCGTCGCGACGGCGGCGCTGTGCTCGGCACAGATGACGACGGTGCAGCCGACGACGATGACGATGCCCACCTGCGCGCCGGTGCCGATCAGCCTCTCCCCGTGCATCGGCTACGTCTTCGGCGCCGGCTCGGCGGCGCTGCCATCGTGCTGCTCGCAGCTCCAGGCCTTCTTCCAGTCCCAGGGCCCCTGCCTGTGCGCCATGTCCAAGCTCGCGCCCAGCCCTTTCGGCCTCGTCCTCGGCCAGGTCCAGGGCATCATCCCCAACGTGTGCAACCTGCCCACCGACCCGTGCGATGGTGCGTCCCTCATCTCCTCCCTTCCTTTCACCACTACTACATACTCCCTCCGTCCGAAAATACTTATCATAAAAATGGATGTATCTAAAATAAAAATACATCTAGATACATACATTCCTCCGACAAGTATACATACATTCCTCCGACAAATATTTCCGGACGGAGGGAGTACTACAACACACCATTGACAGGGGTTTCATTGACGGAAATCTGATGATGATGGTGCAGATGTCTTTGGCGCGAGCAATTCGACCGACGACTCGACGACGCCAACCGCAAAGGCCGCGTCTCCAGAAGCGGCACCTCCGGCGGCCACTCCCACCGAGCCTGAGCCTGCAGCCACAACATCATCGACGCCGGAGAGTGCCGGTGCGACTGAAGCTCCACCGGCAGCAGGTGACGATTCTCAGGCTGCTGCCACGAAGACGGGACAGGTTGCCCCCCAAGGCGCTGGATCAAGCACCGATTCACAGGGGATATCAAAGCTCCCAGAACTGCTGCACGCAGCAGGGGCGCCAAGCTCCGCCGCTGCCACCGTGCTCATCAGTGTGTTTCTTGCCTATGTTTCGGCCATGTTTGTGTAAGCCCCCATAGCCATTACCGTAACCCCAGCGAAAGTATCGATGTACCATACGATGCGGTGTAGATTCAGGCCGCGCCCGTGTTACACCATGTTGCAGTGAAGATACTACAGTTTATGTGTTTGAAGCAAAGCAAAATGTTCTAGGGTTTCAGATCCTGATGGCTCGCGTTGGTTACAACAATGGAATCAGACAATGTTCCTTTCGTGGATAACCCCTAGCTTCCCTAATCCCCAATATCCACACAAGGAAATGGTGAAAAGATGATGACACCATCTCCGACAATGCTGCGGATGAAGTAGCCTAGCACCATGTCACCAGTCTACAGTTAATATGTCAGATTGGATAGACTACATCATAGCTTAGCAACCGAAATGCACATAAGATGCAAATCATCATGAATGCAGAAGGAAGGTAGGTTCCTGGCATCTCATTCCGCCATCGACCGGCACCTGAAATACGAAGGCTGGGATATAGGGGTGCTTGTTCTGCTTGTCGACAACTCAGCCAGCATAAGTCCACTTCCATCACCCAACATGGTATTTGAGTATTTGAGTCATAACAGCGACTGAAAACGAAATCAGAAGAAAATGTCACCAAGGGATGAGGCCATGAAAAACACTTGATAAAATTCATTCAAAATATAAGAAAAAGTAATCATCACTAACTCGAAACAGGTAAGGTTAATATCCTTACAAAAATACAGGGTGGTAGAAAGCTAACAGTTAACCAATAGAATATGAAGAATGATTTAAATATATACAGTTTATCCTAGCCCAGTTGCCACCACCGGCTCATTATCGAGGATACGCCTGATGGACCATAAAAATTTACTAAATGCAAGAAGTTGGAACAGTTTAACTTGCATAAAAGCAAAACCTACTATGAGCACAGTAGAACTGAAAAGGTACACTTGTAAATCCTTGAGCATTGTATCCAAAATATATAGTGACACATGTGAATCCCAAATCGATTAACATAACAATGTCCAGATGCTAGTAGTTGATGATAACCATTTCTGGATTCTTCTAATAATTAATATAGCAATAGCAAGAAACCAACAGCTAAAAATACCTGTGAATTACTGAAACATGACATAAAGGAAGTTACATACTATGATGGCTTCTCATGCTAAAAAATTAACTTGAACAGGACAATCTGATACCATCATGCATATTTGATTGGGATGCAAATTTGGAGCCATTAGGGTACCCTTCAATGAGCCTTGGCGCAGTAGTAAAGCTGCTGCCTTGTGACCATGAGGTCATGGGTTCAAGTCCTGGAAACAGCCTCTTACAGAAATGTAGGGAAAGGCTGCGTACTATAGACCCAAAGTGGTCGGACCCTTCCCTGGACCCTGCGCAAGCGGGAGCTACATGCACCAGGTTGCCCTTTTTTTTAGGGTACCCTTCAATCCTACTTAGTTCAACCAAATGAACTAGATTCTGATAATTTAGTTCATTTAGTTGAACTAAAGAGGGTCAGAGGGTACCCTCAAGGTTTCAAATTTGCATGCCTAATATTTGAAGTAAAGCCTTAGTCCTATGTCTTGGACCGGTTCATGCAAATTTAACCTATGTATGCATTGTGACTATTATAGACCGGATCATGTAAATTAACATAGTTCTATAACCGAAATGAACGGTGCGGCAAAGCGCGTCATCATGGTCTAGTTCAACTATATATCCTAGCCCAGTTGCCGCCACAGGCTCATTATCTCATTATCAGGGATATGTCTGACAGACCATAAAAATTACTACATGTAAGCTCAAATGATGACATTACAGGCCCACTTCTGGCAAGAAGTTGGAACAGTTTAACTTGCATAAAGGCAAAACCTACTATGAGCATTGTAGAACTGAAAAGGCTACACTTAGCAAATCCTCGAGCATTGTATTTAACAATATATAGAAATATGTGAATCCCAAATCAATCAAAATAACAATGTCAAGATGCTAGTAGTTGATACCATTTCTGGATTCTTCTAACAATAAATATAGAAATAGCAAGAAGCCAACAACTAAAACTACCAGTGTGAATTATTAAAACATTACAGTAAAGGAAGTTACACACTATGATGGCTTCCTTGTTATAAAATTAACTTGAATAGCACAATTTGATATCATCATGCATATTTGAGGTGAAGCCTTCATCCTAATTGCCTGCAGGACTACCCCTGCACCATACTCTAGGTCACCAAATGCTTGACAAGACCATAGCACAAAGAACAAAACTGAACCTTCAGTAAACACACATGTATCACTAAGGTTACTGCAACGACAGTTGAACTTCAAGAAAACACATGATAGCCAATCCTACAAAACCCGGTTATTAAATTCACCAGGAATTCAAGGTTTTGCCCGTATGAAGTACAAGATGGAAGGGACAGGTTAAAAGATCACATGGTTAGATACACACGAGGTTTCACCTATGAGCGTGCCCGCACAAATTCGTCCAGCCGATCCCACACCTCGAGAGCAGCCGGTCTGTCTTGATGCCTTTTATTCTTGCTTATCTGCGCCATAGGTTAGTAACACAATAAGTAGCTGTAAGTGGGAGCAAGATAGAATTTGACTACAATAACCAAAAAAGAATATGGAAAATTCCTCCCACTCACAGATATGATTTTGACATTCCACTGTTTGACCACTTTTGCTGAATCCACACTATCATCTTCAAAGCGTACAAAGAACCCAATAACTGAGAGAAAAGTTTAAAATGTTAGGCCACAGATGGTATCGACTTGCTGTGCTGAAAAGAGAAACAGAGCAATCTAATGTTCCATGTTGCATTACAAATACCATAAATTTTTGACCAAGTTTAGTGGGAGGCTTTGTTAGGAACAGAGATAAAAGGTGCAGGCAAACGGGTATGATTTGGTTAGTCATAGCGGCAGTGATTTCCTGCTCGACAGTCAATGTCAATGCCAAAAACAAGCATCATTTTAACCCAATTGGGTTAACAAAGTAAGTACTCAAAGTGTACTCCCTCCCGGTACAGCACAACCCTATCCTGCAATGTCGATGGACAATTCAGCGATCACTATGAACCTCTCAGTACGAAAATCTTGAATCACCGATGTGATGTGATTATTTCTACAGTCATTGAGCAAAAACTAACGGAGCTCCCGGAGATGCAAACACAACAAATCGCAGATATACTACAAGCAGGCAAGCAGTAACTAGAGTGGCAAACCTTTGTTGAAGATGTCGACATGGCCCTTGAAGGGCCAGTCCTTGAACTGCCACTCTTTTCCGAGCACAAACACGGCGACGACCCGCGCCCAGTCGTCGGCCTTGAGCGATGCCGGCTTGTCCCTGACCTCGAACGCCACCGGACCGGCAGCCCCGCGGACGTGCTTCTTGTGCAGGGTGACGCACTCGGGCTTGGGGCTCCCCTTCATGGCCCGCATCTTGTCGTCGCTGGGCACGAAGACGAAGTCCTCGAGGAAGTCCCTGACGTTGTAGATGGTGATGAGCGTCTGCGACGCGCTGGGCACCAGTATGATGGGCACGAAGCCGTCGCCGAGCCCGTGCTTGTCGAGCTTGGGGTTGGAGAGGGACACCGCGGCGGTTGAGGAGGGCTCGTGCCCACGGCCGGCGGCGGAGGGCGCGGCGTCCTTGTTGCGCAGGCGGTCCTCCTCGCGGCGCAGCGCGGCGTGGTAGATGGCGAGGAAGTCGCGGCCGCGGGCGTCGAGGAGGGCGTTGCGGTCCTTGAGGGGCCGCTCGACGGCGCGGACGTGGGCGGTGGAGGCGTCGTCGGCGTCGGGGCCCTCCCCCTCCTCGTCCTCCGGCGGCGGGGGCGGGGGCGGGGCGTCCTGCGCGAAGGAGGAGGGGAGGAGGGGCTCGGCGGAAGGGAGGGAGCTGTCCCCGAAGTGGAGGAAGTCGAGGAAGGTCTTGCGGTCGGGGAGGGAGACGGGCGGGATCCGGCGGAGGCGGGCGGCCTGGAGGAAGTCAGTGTGCTTGAGGTCGTTGTGCTGGGCGAGGAAGACGGCGGCGGAGAGCGGGTAGGGGCGGCCGGACTGCTTGGAGGTGAAGGCGGTGGGGGCGTTCGCCGGGAAGGTGTAGTCGTCGCCGAAGAGGACGTCGTCGCCGTTGAAGATGATCTTGTCCAGGTCGCCGCGGGCGGCGTAGTCCCGGAGCACGGCCAGGGGATCCATGGCCACCGCCGGAGCTCTGGTTTGGGTTAGGTTCTCGCTGGATCTGGCTGCCTCTGGGGTTTGTGTTTTTTTTTCCTTCCTTTTTTTTTAGGAATTAGCGAATGCGAATCCAAGCACTCCGTGAGGCCCAATGTAAATGGGCTGGGTAACTTATGCGCGATTCAACGGTAATCCAGAGATGAGCCTCGGTGAACAGTATATAAAAACTTCTTTCCCTAAAAAAAAGTAGATAAAAACTTCTTGTTTCAAAAAAAGAAGTAGGTAAAAAATCCAAGATGCTTGGATGAACTAGCGTGCAAATTTTCATGGTCAAATGACATCTGAAAAGCTCGTGGTTAGAAAAACTAAAACTAAATTAGATCAACACCGTGCTTTCTTTCAAAGTAGTAGTATCTTTTAGTTTCACAAACAAATTTTTCTTTTTATGCATCAACATTTTTAGGTAGGATCTTTGACCAACCCGCCGCCAACGTCGAGTGCGTCCTCGACCTCGTTAGGGAGGACATCTAGATCTAGCATGTCGCGGGATGCATTACTGCAAGCCAGCCCTGAAGCTTTCGAGCATATACTTTGGTGATCTTTGTACTGTACTCTTTTTCCCATAGCTCTTGCTTTGTTCATTTACAGCCAATGATTATCAAGAACAAAATGCCGGTGTCCATAAACAAGTCTTTCTGCCTAGGACATAGCAGAGCTGTTGCATATCATATAAACTCCATTAAATCCTTATAGTTTATGGACACAAATTGAGGCAATATGTGCCCGGTCCTGCATATCTTTGGTTCTGATAACTCAGTAAGTGGCGTCAGTCTGAAATAGGTGCCCCAACTTTTCTTAACCTGGTGTAAGTTGCAATGACAGAGATTTTCTGTTTTTTTCCTATAAAGTTGTAACATATTGTCGATGCAGTAATATTTAAGGAAGCGAACAATGTCATGCCAATCATCTGTAGTATTGGTAAACCGCGCTATTGTATTATACCCCCGTTCAAGAGTTCGTCCGATTAACCATTTAACTTGTCGTTTAATCCCTACTCTTAGGGTCACCGAGTAGCCAATAAACTAATAAATCATCCGATTAATGGGTTAACTTGCCGATTAGCCTATTAATCCCCTACTCCTCAATTCTTGAATACTTTATTAAGTTCATCCAATCTTTGTCCAGTCCAGCATTTATATCATAAATGGTATGCATGAGCATACAAACTAATCTTGATTCTTCTCTAACACGTTGTTAATTCATCCCTGGTCCTTCATTATTCTTCGCGTTGTTTCATACCGCTTTATTACAAGTTACATGTTGTTCAATGTTAAGCAAATATTCTCCTATTCTTCAATTTGATTATGCATATCTCATATTTCTTCTAGTATCTATCTTTCATGTTTTTCCTTGCCTATGGCTCTAGTTTTTAACCCAACCTCCTCACCTTTTTTTTCCCATTATCCTTATAATATGTTGTCTATTGATTTGAAAGTAGCGTCAAGTTAATATAATTGTATGTGCCCGTAGATAGATATGGTAGGGTTATATCTATCAACCTAGACAATTTACTTATTTTGTCAGTACTCAGACCTTCGGTTGATTTTTCTCATTCTTTTGTGTTCAGTCTCTCTGGTCTCATTGTCCACTCAGTTTAGGACTGTGTTAGCTTCTCTTCATTTGTGAGCCTCCTCGCTTCCTTGGTTACTTCGGTCCCTTGGGATGCCGGCGACAAGTCAAGCCGTGCAGGAGAAAGGATGCATTCCGTGTGACGCGCGCTCCCGTGCGATGCACGCTTCTCGTGCGCCACGCTCCCGTGCAATGCCCACGCTGCGAGCGACCTGCGCGTTCGGTGCGACTACGTTCCCAACCTCGGCTCGGCGCTGTTAATCTTCCGACCGGGTGCGATTCGCCGGCGGGGGAGGCGGCTGGAGCTCGTCGACGGTGAGGATGTGGTGGTCGATGCACGAAGCTGGCCAGATGATGAGGAGATCAGGGAGGGACGGATGGTGGCTTTCCCTTGCCACTTGGCGCGTTTTGCGGCGGCTGACGGGTGGGGCGCTCTGGTGGCGGTTCCCGAGGAGGTTAATGGCGACAGGGGTGTGGGGAGAGGGGTTATCAGGCCGACGCACCGGCTCGTCTCCACTTCCTCCACCACTTCCACTCTCGCAGATCCGATCCAAAATCGCCGCCGCGACGCGCTGCCCACAGAGCTAGGGTTCGATGACGACGCGCCAGCAACAGATGTGGGCGCTGGCGGACGGCGACGAGGTGCTGATGGGGAGACTTCAAGAGATCGATCGGTGGTTCCCGACGGCGAAGGCCCTCAACGACGCCTCCGGGATGGTGCGAGACAAGCTCAGGGGGGAGGAGATCCTTCGCTGCTTCCCCAACTACGATCGACAGCCGGCGATGGGAGTGCTCCTCTGGGCGATGTTGGAAGCGGAATCTCTGGATCCGATGCAGCGGGAGAAGTGGAGGGTGTTTCGCTCCCTCCGCTATCGCCTGATCCAGCCGAGGGCACCGCCGCCGTTGCAGCCGCAGATGCCCCCGCAGGAGGTGGTGGTGGGGATTCCGGCTCCAGGCTCCCGGTGGCTTTCGATCGAGATCGAGGAGGACGCAGAGGAAGAGATGGTGGTGATGGCGACGCCAAGGCGCAGGAGGACGACGACTTCACTTCCTCGCCGCTCCCCTCGCTTTCCGAGGCGCTCGCCTCGCCTCCTTGCCCTCTCCCGCCGCTAGTAGGGTGCTCGCCGGCTGGGAACCGCTTCTGGTTGCTGGCCGGTGAGGACTCTGAGGCGGAGGAAGAGGGGGATTCCACTTCCCTCGCCAAAGGTATGTTTCCAAATCCCAAATACCTAGTCTCTACCATTTCGATTGAGGTGGGTAATGCTAGAATGGGAAGAAACAAAGGGGAAATTAGGCCCTGACACAAAAGCAAAGAAAAAATTGGGTTGAAATCCCAGAATGCAGATGACTGCAATGGATTTTGTGAGAAGGTAGGGGATGAGTCTCGTAGAAAGAATATAGAGGGGATTGGGAATAAATTTGTGGTTAATAATGTCAGACGTGATAGAATGGATGCATGAATTGTCTATGAACATATGAAAAAAGGTGCTATATACCCTATTCCGCCTTGGTATGAATTAGTAGGTCTTGATTTTGGAGATGTAGTGATCCATGAAATTCCAATTGGGGCTCCTGGTGTTGGAAATATGCCCTGGAGGCAATAATAAAAGTATTATTATTATATTTCCTTGTTCATGATAATTGTCTTTTATTCATGCTATAACTGTATTATCCGGAAATCGTAATACACGTGTGAATACATAGACCACAATATGTCCCTAGTGAGCCTCTAGTTGACTAGCTCGTTGTGATCAACAGATAGTCATGGTTTCCTGGCTATGGACATTGGATGTCGTTGATAACGGGATCACATCATTAGGAGAATGATGTGATGGACAAGACCCAATCCTAAGACTAGCACAAAAGATCGTGTAGTTCATTTGCTAGAGCTTTGCCAATGTCAAGTATCTCTTCCTTCGACCATGAGAGCGTGTAACTCCTGGATACCGTAGGAGTGCTTTGGGTGTATCAAACGTCACAACGTAACTAGGTGACTATAAAGGTGCACTACAGGTATCTCCGAAAGTATCTATTATTTTATGCGGATCGAGACTGGGATTTGTCACTCCGTGTAAACGGAGAGGTATCTCTGGGCCCACTCGGTAGGACATCATCATATGCGCAATGTGACCAAGGAGTTGATCACGAGATGATGTGTTACGGAACGAGTAAGTGACTTGCCGGTAACGAGATTGAACAAGGTATTGGATACCGACGATCGAATCTCGGGCAAGTAACATACCGATAGACAAAGGGAATTGAATACGGGATTGATTAAGTCCTTGACATCGTGGTTCATCCGATGAGATCATCGTGGAACATGTGGGAGCCATCATGGGTATCCAGATCCCGCTGTTGGTTATTGACCGGAGAACGTCTCGGTCATGTCTACATGTCTCCCGAACCCGTAGGGTCTACACACTTAAGGTTCGATGACGCTAGGGTTATAAAGGAAGTTTGTATGTGGTTACCGAATGTTGTTCGGAGTCCCGGATGAGATCCCGGACGTCACGAGGAGTTCCGGAATGGTCCGGAGGTAAAGATTTATATATATGGGAAGTCCTATTTTGGCCACCGGAAAATGTTCGGGATTTTTCGGTATTGTACCGGGAAGGTTCTAGAAGGTTCCGGAGTGGGGCCCACCTGCATGGGGGGACCCACATGGACGTGGGTAGTGGGGGCAAGGCCCCACACCCCTGGTCAAGGCGCACCAAGATCCCCCCTTAGAAGGAATAAGATCATATCCCGAAGGGATAAGATCAAGATCCCTAAAAAGGGGGGATAACAATCGGTGGGGAAGGAAATAATGAGATTTCTTTCCTCCCACCTTGGCCAACGCCCCAATGGACTTGGAGGGCAAGAAACCAGCCCCTCCACCCCTATATATAGTGGGGAGGCGCATGGGAGCTACACACAAAGTTCTGGCGCAGCCCTCCCCCTCTCCCAAGTACTCCTCTTCTCCCGTGGTGCTTGGCGAAGCCCTGCAGGATTGCCACACTCCTCCACCACCACCACGCCGTTGTGTTGCTGCTGGATGGAGTCTTCCTCAACCTCTCCCTCTCTCCTTGCTGGATCAAGGCGTGGGATACGTCACCGGGCTGTACGTGTGTTGAACGCGGAGGTGCCGTGCGTTCGGCACTTGATCATTGGTGATTTGAATCACGACGAGTACGACTTCATCAACCCCGTTCACTTGAACGCTTCTGCTTAGCGATCTACAAGGGTATGTAGATGCACTCTCCTTCTACTCGTAGCTGGTTTCTCCATAGATAGATCTTGGTGACACGTAGGAAAATTTTGAATTTCTGCTACGTACCCCAACAGTGGCATCATGAGCTAGGTCTATTGCGTAGATTCTTTGCACGAGTAGAACACAAAGTAGTTGTGGGCGTTGATGTTGTTCAATATGCTTACCGTTACTAGTCCAATCTTGTTTCGACGGTATTGTGGGATGAAGCGGCCCGGACCGACCTTACACGTACTCTTACGTGAGACAGGTTCCACCGATTGACATGCACTTGGTGCATAAGGTGGCTAGCGGGTGCCAGTCTCTCCCACTTTAGTCGGAACGGATTCGATGAAAAGGGTCCTTATGAAGGGTAAATAGCAATTGGCATATCACGTTGTGGTCTTGCGTAGGTAAGAAACGTTCTTGCTAGAAACCCATAGCAGCCACGTAAAACATGCAACAACAATTAGAGGACGTCTAACTTGTTTTTGCAGGGTATGCTATGTGATGTGATATGGCCAAGAAGAATGTGATGAATAATATGTGATGTATGAGATTGATTATGTTCTTGTAATAGGATTCACGACTTGCATGTCGATGAGTATGACAACCGGCAGGAGCCATAGGAGTTGTCTTTATTTATTGTATGACCTGCGTGTCATTGAAGAACGCCATGTAAACTACTTTACTTTATTGCTAAACGCGTTAGTCATAGAAGTAGAAGTAGTCGTTGGTGTGACAACTTCATGAAGACACGATGATGGAGATCATGATGATGGAGATCATGGTGTCGTGCCGGTGACGATGATGATCATGGAGCCCCGAAGATGAAGATCAAAAGGAGCAAAATGATATTGGCCATATCATGTCACTATTTGATTGCATGTGATGTTTATCATGTTTATGCATCTTGTTTGCTTAGGACGACGGTAGTAAATAAGATGATCCCTTACAAAATTTCAAGAAGTGTTCTCCCCTAACTGTGCACCGTTGCTACAGTTCGTCGCTTCTAAGCACCACGTGATGATCGGGTGTGATGGATTCTTGCGTTCACATACAACGCGTGTAAGACAGTTTTACACAGCGAAAACACTTAGGGTTAACTTGACGAGCCTAGCATGTGCAGACATGGCCTCGGAACACGGAGACCGAAAGGTCGAGCATGAGTCGTATGGTAGATACGATCAACATGAAGATGTTCACCGATGATGACTAGTCCGTCTCACGTGATGATCGGACACGGCCTAGTTGACTCGGATCATGTGATCACTTAGATGACCAGAGGGATGTCTATCTAAGTGGGAGTTCATAAGATGAACTTAATTATCCTGAACATAGTCAAAAGACCTTTTGCAAATTATGTCGTAAGCTCGCGCTTTAGTTCCACTGTTTAGATATGTTCCTAGAGAAAATATAGTTGAAAGTTGATAGTAGCGATTATGCGATCAGTAGAAAGCTTATGTCCTTAATGCACCGCTCAGTGTGCTGAACCCCAACGTCGTTTGTCGATGTTGCGAACATCGGACATACACGTTTTGATAACTACGTGATAGTTCAATTAAATGGTTTAAGTAGATGCACCAAAGACGTTTTCGAAACGTCGCGGAACATATGAGATGTTTCGAGGGCTGAAATTGGGATTTCAGACTCGTGCCCACGTCAAGAGGTATAAGACCTCCGACGATTTTTTTAGCCTGCAAACTAAGGGAGAAAAGCTCAACCGTTGAGCTTGTGCTCAGATTGTCTGAGCACAACAATCACTTGAATCGAGTGGGAGTTGATCCTCCAGATGAGATAGTGATGTTTCCCCAAAGTCATTGCCACCAAGCTGCTAGAGCTTCGTGATTAACTATAACATATCAGGGATAGATATGATGATCCTTGAAATATTCATGATGTTTGACACCGCGAAAGTAGAAATCAAGAAGGAGCATCAATTGTTGATGGTTGGTGAAACCACTAGTTTCAAGAAGGGCAAGGGAACAAAGGGACACTTCATGAAACGGCAATTCAGCTGCTGCTCTAGTGAAGAAACCCAAGGTTGAACCCAAACCCGAGACTAAGTGCTTCTATAATAAGGGGAACAACCACTGGAGCAGCATTACCCTAGATACTTTGTAGATGAGAAGGCTGGCAAGGTCGATAGAAGTATATTGGATATACATTATGTTAATGTGTACTTTACTAGTACTCCTAGTAGCACCAGGGTATTGGATACCGGTTCGGTTGCTAAGTGTTAGTAACTCGAAATAAAAGCTACGGAATAAACGGAGACTAGCTAAAGGTGAGCTGACGATATATGTTGGAAGTGTTTCCAAGGTTGATATGATCAAGCATCACACGCTCCCTCTACCACCGAGATTGGTGTTTGCGTTGAGCATAGACATGATTGGATTATGTCTATCGCAATACGGTTATTCATTTAAGGAGAATAATGGTTACTCTATTTTTGAATAATACCTTCAATGGTCTTGCACCTAAAGGAATGGTTTATTGAATCTCGATCGTAGTGATACACATTTTCATGCCAAAAGATATAAAATAGTAATGATAGTACCACTTACTTGTGGCACTGCCATGTAAGTCATAATGGTATAAAACGCATGAAGAAGCTCCATGTTGATGGATCTTTGGACTCACTCGTTTTTGAAAAGTTTGAGACATGCGAACCATGTCTATTGGTGTATATGCATGAAGAAACTCCATGCAAATGGATCGTTCGGACTCACTTGATTTTGAATCACTTGAGATATGCAAATCATACCACATGGGCAAGATGACTGAAAAGCCTCATTTTCAGTAAGATGGAACAAGATAGCAACTTGTTGGAAGTAACACATTTTGATGTGTGCAGTCGAATGAGTGCTGAGGCATGCAGTGAATATCATTATGTTCTTACTTCACAGATGATTCGAGTAAATGTTGAGTATATTTACTTGATGAAACACAAGTCTGAATTATTGAATGGTTCAAGTAATTTCAGAGTGAAGTAGCAGAACATTGTGACAAGAGGATAAAATGTCTATGATATGATCATAGAGATGAATATCTGAGTTACGAGTTTTGGCACACAATTAAGACATTGTGGAAATTGTTTCGCAATTAATACCGCCTGGAACACCATAATGTGATGGTGTGTCCGAACATCATAGTTGCACCCTATTGGATATGGTGCGTACCATGATGTCTCTTATAGAATTACCACTATCGTTCATGGGTTAGGCATTAGAGAGAACCACATTCACTTTAAATAGGGCACCACGTAATTCTGATGAGATGACACCGTATGAATTATGGTTTAGAGAAACCTAAGTTGTCGTTTCTTAAAAGTTTGGGGCTGCGACGCTTATATGAAAAAGTTTCAGGTTGATAAGCTCGAACCCAAAGCGGATAAAATGCATCTTCATAGGAAACCCAAAACAGTTGGGTATACCTCCTAATTCAGATCCGAAAGCAATATGGATTGTTTCTAGAATCGGGTCCTTTCTCGAGGAAAAGTTTCTCTCGAAAGAATTGAGTGGGAGGATGGTGGAGACTTGATGAGGTTATTGAACCGTCTCTTCAACTAGTGTGTGACAGGGCACAGGGAGTTGTTCCTATGGCACCTACACCAATTGAAGTGGAAGCTTATGATATTGATCATGAAACTTCGGATCAAGTCACTCCCAAACCTCGTAGGATGACAAGGATGCGTACTACTTCAGAGTGGTACGTAATCCTGTCTTGAAGGTCATGTTGCTAGACAACAATGAACCTACGAGCTATGGAGAAGTGATGGTGGGCCCGGATTCCAATAAATGGCTTGAGGCCATAAAATCCGAGAGAGGATCCATGTATGAAAACAAAGTGTAGACTTTGGCAGAACGGCTCGATGGTCGTAAGGCTAATGAGTACAGATGGATTTCAAAAGGAAGACGGACAATGATGGTAAATGTCACCATTAAGAAAGCTCGACTTGTCGTTAAGATGTTTTCCGACAAGTTCAAGGAGTTGACTACGATGAGATTTTCTCACTCGTAGCGATGCTAAGAGTCTGTTGGAATTATATTAGCGATTACTGCATTATTTATGAAATCTTGCAGATAGGATGTCAAAACATTGTTTCCTCGACGATTTTAATGAGGAAAGGTTGTATGTGATACAACCGGAAGGTTTTGTCAATCCCGAAAGATGCTAATAAGTATGCAAAGCTCCAGCAATCCTTCTAAGGACTGGAGTGAGCATCTCGGAGTTGGAATGTATGCTTTGATGATGATCAAAAAATTTTTGGGTTTGTACAAAGTTTATGAGAAACTTGTATTTCCAAAGAAGTGAGTGGGAGCACTATAGAATTTCTGATGAGTATATGTTGTTGACATATTGTTGATCAGAAATGACGTAGAATTTCTGGAAAGCATATAGGGTTATTTTGAAAGTGTTTTTCAATGGAAAGCCTGGATTAAGCTACTTGAACATTGAGCATCAAGATCTATAAGGATAGATCAAAATGCTTAATAATACTTTCAAATGAGCACATACCTTGACATGATCTTGAAGGTGTTCAAGATGGACCAGTCAAAGAAGGAGTTCTTGCCTGAGTTGTAAGGTACGAAGTTAAGACTTAAAGCTCGACCACGGCAGAATAGAGAGAAAGGACGAAGGTCGTCCCCTATGCTTAAGACTTAGGCTCTTCAGTATGCTATGCTGTGTACCGCACCTGAAGTGTGCCTTGCCATGAGTCAGTCAAGGGGTACAAGAGTGATCCAAGAATGGCTCACAGGACAGCGGTCAAAGTTATCCTTAGTAACTAGTGGACTAAGGAATTTTCTCGATTATGGAGGTGGTAAAAGAGTTCGTCGTAAAGGTTACGACGATGCAAGCTTGACACCTATCCGGATAGCTCTGAGTAGAGAGACCGGATACATATAATGGAGCAATAATTTAGAATAGCTCCAAGTAGATCAGTTGTTTGGAATAGCTCCAAATAGAGCGTGGTAGCTGCATCTAGGAGATGACATAGAGATTTGTAAAGCACACACGGATCTGAAAGGTTCAGACCCGTTGACTAAAACCTCTCTCACAAGCAACATGATCAAACATAAAACTCATTGAGTGTTAATCACATAGTGATGTGAACTAGACTACTGACTCTAGTAAACTCTTGGGTATTAGTCACATGGTGATGTGACCTGTGAGTGTTAATCACATGGCGATGTGAACTAGATTATTGACTCTAGTGCAAGTGGGAGACTGTTGGAAATATGCCCTAGAGGCAATAATAAAAGTATTATTATTATATTTCCTTGTTCATGATAATTGTCTTTTATTCATGCTATAACTATATTATCCAGAAATCGTAATACACGTGTGAATACATAGACCACAATATGTCCCTAGTGAGCCTCTAGTTGACTAGCTCGTTGTGATCAACAGATAGTCATGGTTTCCTGGCTATGGACATTGGATGTCGTTGATAACGGGATCACATCATTAGGAGAATGATGTGATGGACAAGACCCAATCCTAAGACTAGCACAAAAGATCGTGTAGTTCATTTGCTAGAGCTTTGCCAATGTCAAGTATCTCTTCCTTCGACCATGAGAGCGTGTAACTCCTGGATACCGTAGGAGTGCTTTGGGTGTATCAAACGTCACAACGTAACTGGGTGACTATAAAGGTGCACTACAGGTATCTCCGAAAGTATCTATTGTTTTATACGGATCGAGACTGGGATTTGTCACTCCGTGTAAACGGAGAGGTATCTCTGGGCCCACTCGGTAGGACATCATCATATGCGCAATGTGACCAAGGAGTTGATCACGGGATGATGTGTTACGGAACGAGTAAAGTGACTTGCCGGTAACGAGATTGAACAAGGTATTGGATACCGACGATCGAATCTCGGGCAAGTAACATACCGATAGACAAAGGGAATTGAATACGGGATTGATTAAGTCGTTGACATCGTGGTTCATCCGATGAGATCATCGTGGAACATGTGGGAGCCATCATGGGTATCCAGATCCCGCTGTTGGTTATTGACCGGAGAACGTCTCGGTCATGTCTACATGTCTCCCGAACCCGTAGGGTCTACACACTTAAGGTTCGATGACGCTAGGGTTATAAAGGAAGTTTGTATGTGGTTACCGAATGTTGTTCGGAGTCCTAGATGAGATCCCGGACGTCACGAGGAGTTCCGGAATGGTCCGGAGGTAAAGATTTATATATGGGAAGTCCTATTTTGGCCACTGGAAAATGTTCGGGATTTTTCGGGATTGTACCGGGAAGGTTCTAGAAGGTTCCGGAGTGGGGCCCACCTGCATGGGGGGACCCACATGAACGTGGATAGTGGGGGAAAGGCCCCACACCCCTGGTCAAGGCGCACCAAGATTCCCCCTTAGAAGGAATAAGATCATATCCCAAAGGGATAAGATCAAGATCCCTAAAAAGGGGGGATAGCAATCGGTGGGGAAGGAAATGATGGGATTTCTTTCCTCCCACCTTTGCCAACGCCCCAATGGACTTGGAGGGCAAGAAACCAGCCCCCTCCACCCCTATATATAGTGGGGAGGCGCATGGGAGCTTCACCCTTGCCCCTGGCGCAACCCTCCCTCTCCCAAGTGCTCCTCCTCTCTCGCGGTGCTTGGCGAAGCCCTGCAGGATTGCCACGCTCCTCCACCACCACCACGCCGTTGTGCTGCTGCTGGACAGATTCTTCCTCAACCTCTCCCTCTCTCCTTGCTGGATCAAGGCGTGGGAGACGTCACCGGGCTGTACGTGTGTTGAACGCGGAGGTGCCGTCCGTTCGGCACTAGGATCATCGGTGATTTGAATCACGACGAGTACGACTCCATCAACCCCGTTCACTTGAACGCTTCCGCTTAGCGATCTACAAGGGTATGTAGATGCACTCTCTTTCTACTCGTTGCTGGTCTCTCCATAGATAGATCTTGGTGACACGTAGGAAAATTTTGAATTTCTGCTACGTTCCCCAACACCTGGCACCCCAGTTGAGGAAGGAAATAAGATGGTTGAAAAAGATGAACTGGAGAGACCCCTGATTATTTTTGGGGGCTCTGTTGGAAGAGATTTGAATATGGATCTAGAGCTGGGCCTGGAATGGTGGGGGCCCAACGGGCTGGGGGAATCCACGACCCAGGATAGGATGGGTGGGGTGACGTCTATAAAAGGAGATGAGAGTGAGAGGACTCAACATCAACTAGGGTTTCCTTCCCCTTCCACCTCGCCGCCGTCAGGAGAGGAGATGGCTGGAAATTTGGGCAGAGGTTTTGGAGGCCCTAGATTTTATCGTGGTGGAGATGGAGGATTTGGCAGAGGTAGATTCAACAGCAACAACAGGGGGAAGGTTGGACAGGAGGTAGACACAATACGACGGACAGATTTAGCAATTGGGGGAGAGGCTTTGGTAGATTTGGTGGTGGATATAGGGGTGGCAGAGGAGATGGAGAGGATGAGGATTATGCCGCAGAGGATAGGGGTGAAGATCTGAAATGGCAAGCCAAGACAGTGAATACAGAGACTATGGGTGATAAAAGTGAGAAGGAAACTGATGTGACTGAGAATTCAGGTGTGGGGAAGGAGAAGGAGACTGATGGGTTGGGGCAAGGTCAGAGTACTCAACAGCAGCTGTTGACTTCCCTGCTGTCTCAGCTAGTTCAGGGTCTGAAAGGAGGAGATAAGGAGATTATTGAAAGATCTGTTGGAAAATCTATGGAAAATCAGCCTGATAGAGAGACAGTAAGGAGGGATGAAAACAAGAGCAATTTCCTGCAGAAAGCTGATAGAAGAGGGGACCAAGATCCATCAGCAGATGTGAAGAAACAGGGGGGAAAAGGCAGTTGGCAGCTCAATTTGGACGAAAGCAGGAAGGGTGGGGAGAGAATCAACAAGCAAGTTTGTGGCAAATGCAAAGATCCAAGACACTCCACTAGGGAATGTAAGGTTGGACATTGTTTGGTGTGTGGTAGGGAAAATCATATCACTACTGATTGTAATCTGCTGAAACAAATAAAACCAGTCCCAAAATATGTTGGGTATGCTGCTAAAGGGTTGGGGATCCTTCTGGTTCAGAGTTGCAAAGATGTGCTTGTTGCTGAGCATACCAACCCTTTAGGAATGGTGATTGTCAGGGAAGGGAAGATCAATGAAACTGAGCTTACAAAAGCTATGGGTGAGATGTTTGATTGGGGGTGGCAGTGGAGAGTTAAAGAATTTGGACAAAATGGTTTCATGATGAGGTTCCCCAATAAGGCAAAGTTGGTGGAACTGGCTAAATTTAATGACTTTAATCTGCTTGGGACTAGGGTGGTCATTAAGGTACAGCCATGGTCCCTGGATCACCTGGCTCTGGGGAAAATACATATTGTCTGGGTTAAAATAAGTAGGGTTCCTGACTGCTTCAGACATTTTTTGGGCATTTGTGAAGTTTCTGCTGCAGTGGGGCCTGTGCTGGAAGTGGACATGGACACAGTCAATGAAGAAAAGGTGAGGGTCAAATGTGGGGTCAGAGATGTGGAGAAAATCCCACCACATGTGGGAATCACTGCCCCTGATTTGCTCATGTTCAGGGTAGGGGTTGAAGTGGAGGTGGTGGTAGAAGCTGGCTGGTACAAGGAGGACAAGAGGAAAAATGAAAATGTTCATAATTTAGAAGATGGAGATGGGGATTCTGAAAATAGGAAGAGAACCAGGATGGAAGGAAATGATCACAGGAACATTTCTCTGGGATGCTTGTCTCTCAAGCAGAGTGAGGAGGTAGATGAGAAAATGGGCAAATTGAAGATGCAAATGGAGGAAAATATGAGGCTGTGGCAAGAGGAAATGCTTGCTGAGAAAAGGAAGTGGCAAAAAGAGAATGACATTATGTTTAATAAGATCAAGACTCTGGAAGAGGATAAAGCTAGACATCAAGCATTATGGACCAAAGCTGGGCAGAAAATCAAAGACTGTGAAGAAAAACAGTGTACTATGCAGGCTAAGATCGATCAGCAACAAGAGGAGATCCAGAAGCTAATTCAAGAGGCTGTTAACAGGGAGCAGTATGAAATGGAGCTGGCTAACATGGACATAGAAGATTATGAGAGGGGAAACCAACACAGAAAAAGTGAAACTGAATTAGGGAAATACAATGAACCAACGGACTATAATGCCAGCCAGGAATAGATAGGTACGCTGGGTGAGAAAATGATTGATCTGCATGGTGCTGAGGCCACAGAGAAAGAAGGGGAGGAGAGAGAAGTGGAAATTAAGAGGAGCCTGAGGAACAAAGGAAGAGAAGATCAGAAAATAGAAGAGATGACTAAGATCAGAGCTGAAGAAAGGGATAACTATGGTAAGGATTCTGTTTTTGACTGTGCTAACCCTTCATTGTTACATATTAGTTCTATGGTGGGGATTGATTTGGGGTACTCTATTGATATGATTGATAAGAATATTGATATTATTAATAAAATGGAGAGAGCCAGAAGGGAAATGTACTTCCAGAATGTTAAAAGAGAAAAAATAGATGAGGAGGTTGGAGCAAAAAAGGAATGGGAGAAAATAATGACACTCTAGTACATATTAATACTGGGGATGTGACTTTTGATGATTTGTGCTCTGACTTGGAAAACTCTGATATGGAGTTAAAGGAGCAACAATTAAAAACCTTAAGGGATTCTTCTCTGGGAAGAAAGGAGGAAGGAAAAGCTCACCAGCGTTGAGCTGTGTGAAGCAATCTGTTGGGGTTGGGGTCTTGAGAAGGAAAAAAGGAAAAAAGACTATTTAGTTCTCTTAATTTGAAATACGTTGTATTTGAGGAGAAAGGTAGATTAGAAGTTCTTAAGTAGAAAAAATTAGGAAGTATTGAAATTAGAAGGAATCTACTTAAAAATGAAGGGGGTTTTCTGGAATGTTAGAGGCATTGGGCAAGATCACAAAAAAAAGATACATTAGAGAAATGGTCATAGACCATAAGTTGGATTTTGTGGGGATCTCTGAGACAATCAAGCAAGATTTCACAAAAAATGAATTGCATAATATGTGTGGGGGGAAAAACTATCATTGGTGTTGGAATCCCCCTAGAGGAATGTCAGGGGGAATCCTGGTGGGCATTAATAAGGATCTGTTTGAAGTTGAACACATAGAAAAAGGACAATATTTCCTTAGAGTCTTGGTCTTTGACAAAAATATTAAAATGCACTGGAATTTAGTTACAATTTATGGGGATGCGCAAAAGGAAGGGAAAGCTGGTTTCCTTGCTGAATTAGCTAGACTATATCATGATAACCCTTTGCCCTGTTTGGTTGGAGGAGACTTTAACATTATCAGAAACCATAAAGAGAAAAACAAACCTATGGCAAATGAATAATGGTCCTTTATGTTTAATTATTGAACAAGCAGGGCTTAGAGAGCTTCCTTTGAATGGAAGATAGTACACTTGGGCTAATAACCAAGAGGATCCCACTTATGAGAAGCTGGATAGGGTGCTGATGTGTCCTGCATGGGAGGAAAAATATCCCTTTGCCATTTTACAAGCTTGGGCTAGGGAGATCTCTGATCATACTCCTCTGTTCCTAGATACAGGGGAAGCACAACTGACCAAATATATTTTCAGATATGAAAATGGTTGGTTTTTGAGAGAGGGCTTTAAGGAACTGATATTTAAAACATGAAATCGTAGGTATAGCGGAGATGTGTTGGACAGATGGCAATTTAGGATGAGGGAATTGAGGAAAAAAGCTAAGGGGTGGAATAAAAATATGGATGCTTGGTACAGGAAAATTAAAACAGAAATTATTAAGGAATTGGATGATATTGATAAGAGAGCAGAGAGAATGGGACTGACTGCTGCAGAAAGAACTGAGCAAAAAGAGCTTAGAATGCAGCTGAAAAGAATTATGACACAAGAAGAAATGAAGTGGTTGCAGAGATTTAAAGACAAAGAAATAAAAGATGGAGATGGAAATACTAGATACTATCATGCAAGAGTGAATGGGAGGAGGAGAAAAAACAGGATAATTTCCCTAGAACAAGATGAAGGGATCATAGAAGGAAAGGATAACCTGATGGAATATATTACTAACTTTTATAAAAATCTGTTTGGACATCCTGAGGATTCTGACATATCATTGAGGGATATGGAAATGGATAAAATATCTGCCCAAGACAAAGAGGAATTATTGTCCCCTTTTTCCTTGGATGAAATTCATAAAGTAGTGTTTGGTATGAAAAGAAACAAAAACCCTGGACCAGATGGATACCCTGCTGATTTTTATCAGGATTTTTGGGAGTTGGTTAAGTGGGACCTTAAAGCTTTAGTTGAGGGATTTGCCTGGGGAGATATTAACATTGCCAGGATTAACTATGGCATTATTACCCTTGTCCCTAAAACCAATGATGCCAAGCAAATACAAAAGTTCAGGCCTATATGCCTGCTTAATGTGAGTTTCAAAATTATTACAAAAGTCCTGATGAATAGGTTGACAAAATGTGTTGCGCCTATCATTTCCAGAACGCAGACTGCATTCATTAAAGGGAGATACATTATGGAGGGAGTTGTCATACTTCATGAAGCTTTGCACACTTTTCATAAAGATAAAGAAGATGCGTTGGTATTTAAAGTAGATTTTGAAAAAGCCTATGACAAAATTAAGTGGCCCTTTGTTATTCAGATGCTTAGACAAAAAGGCTTCCCTGATAAATGGTGTGATTGGATAATGGAAACAATGAGAGGGGGGCATGTAGGAATACGAGTTAATGATGAAATTGGTCCTTTCTTCAAGACGTTTAAAGGGCTTAGACAGGGAGATGCCATGTCGCCATTATTATTTGATGTGGCTGCTGATGCCCTTGCAATTCTAATGAACAATGCTTTAAAAATGGACATTGTTAAGGGAGTATTGGGGGATGATGAAAGCAAGGGGGTTAATATGTTGCAATACGCCGATGATACTATCTTCCTGATCAAAGATGATGAAGCTAGTGTCAGAAACCTCAAATTTATTTTAGGGGCTTTTGAACAGATGTCTGGACTAAAAATTAACTTCCATAAGAGTGAGCTGATGTTGTTTGGTAAAGCCAAAGGTAAACAATCACTTTACCAGGAAATATTGACATGCAAAATGGGAAATCTGCCTATTAGATATTTAGGGATGCCTATATCTGAGGCTAGGATCAGAAACACACATTGGAACTGTGTGACTGATAAAATTGAGAAAAGATGTGGCTGTTGGCAGGGGAAATTGCTAGGGTCGATTGCGGGGAGGATCACTCTGGTGCAAGCCTGCTTGACTAATATCCCCTTGTTTATGATGTCCTTCTATGCTATACCAAAAGGGATTATTAAAAAAGCTGATTTTTATAGAGCAAGATTGGTGTGGCGAGAAGATGAAAATGTTAGAAAATATCATTTAGTAAATTGGAAAGAGTGTTGCCTTCCCAAAGAATTGGGTGGTTTAGGGATTCTGAATTTAGAAGTAATGAACATAGCCCTATTAGCTAAATGGTTCTGGAAGATGGAAATAGAGGAGGGGATGTGGCAAGACATCCTGAAAAAAAATATGGGAAGAATGAATGTCTGGCTCTGATGGAAAAAAAACCTGGGGATTCCCAGTTTTGGACCAGTCTTATAAATATTAAGAATATCTTCTATAAGTTTGTGAAGAAGAAGTTGGGGGAGGGGAAGAACATTAGGTTTTGGGAAGATATATGGGTGGATGACAAACCCCTAAAAGATGCATACCCTAGAATATATGATATTTGCTTTGATCATAAAATTACTGTATATGAGGCCATTCAAAAAGGATGGAAAGGTTTCCAATTTAGAAGAACTCTGCATGGAGAGACTTTAGAACTATGGAATGCTTTAAAAAAATATGTGAAACAATTAATATGCATGGAGGAAATGATAGAATTGAATGGACCCTCACTGCTGATAAAAAATTCTCTGTGAAATTGTTATACAGAGAATTGATTGCGTCTGGGATCAAATTTCCACAAAAATATCTTTGGAAAATTAAAGTTCCTGCTAAGATAAAGGTATTCCTGTGGCTAGTGAATAAAAAGAGCATCCTGACTAGGGATGTTTTACTCAAAAAAGGGTGGAAAGGAAGGAAAGAATGTGTGTTTTGTGGACAAAATGAATCTATTGATCATCTGCTGTTCACTTGCTCTGCGGCGTCTGTGCTGTGGAATTTGGTCAAGTGTGTTTGTAATCTGAAATCTAGTCCTTTAAGTGTAAATGAGTGTTTTGGGGGGTGGATTAATAAATTCAATAAAGAGGACAAGAAAATGGTGATGATAGGGGTATCTGCTTTATTCTGGGCTATTTGGAAAAGTAGAAATGCAATGGTTCGATGGTTGCTTGATTGGTCCATTTTGCAGACAAAGGAGTCGCCAAAAAAAATGCTGGAACTGGGGGCAAGAGTACTAGAATGGGCAGCAAGTGAAGTGTATGCCGCTGGGCAGGGATGGCGAATCAATGTGGCAAGGCTTCTCCCTGGATGATGGCTACAACTCCTTCTCCTTCTGCTGCTGTTCCAAGGCTTTTTAGTCCTACTAGTCGCTAGTCTCGTTTCTATTTTATGTTTCCTAGCTATGCTGAGAGAGATCTTGTTCTTGTTGGGTTGGTGCTGGCCGTTTTGGCTGGTGGCTCTGGTCCTTTTGGTTGGTTGTGATACTTATTGATGATGCTACTTGCGCGTGTTTGAACTATGTTATCTGGGTTTTCAGTAATGAAAATCGGAAGGGGAAGCCCTTCTTTGATCAAAAAAAACTTCGGTCCCTTGGTCCCTAAACAGGTTTGGAAAAAAGACAGGTTAGACACGAAAATCCTTTTCTGAGACCAGACTCATCTGCACCTGTGTTGAAGAAAAAATCAAAATAAATGCAAGAAAAATTAAAAAAATCCAATTTTTCTTGGGTGGTAAACAATTTGATGCGTGAGGTTCACCCCAATTTTCAAATTATTTGGGCATTTGAGTAGCTCTCGGCAAAAAAGGCAAATTTGGATTGTAAAACAGTTTTTAAATTATTTGGGCATCTGAGTAGCTCTCGTCAAAAAAGACAAATTTGGGTTTTTAAATTATTTGGGCATCTGAGTAGCTCTAGGCAAATCGGTCTCACCGATAGGGATCTCGGTCTCACCGAGATGGGATTGTAATCTCTCTGTTTCCCTTCGTAAAGTTTCGGTCTAACCGAAGTGACGGATCGGTCCCACCGAGATTGCAATGTAAACTCTCTGTTTCCCTTTTGTAACATTTCGGTCTCACCGAAAAGAGCAAATCGGTCCCACCGAGTTTACCTGACCAACTCTCTGGTTAGCTAATTACCAAAATCGGTCTCACCGAGTTTGTGTAATCGGTCTCACCGAGATTACGTTATGCCCTAACCCTAACCATATCGGTCCTACCGAAAATCCTAACGGTCACTAGGTTTACTAAATCGGTCTGACCGAGTTTGTTGATTCGGTCCCACCGACATTGGTAAATTGTGTGTAACGGTTAGATTTTGTGTGGAGGCTATATATACCCCTCCACCTCCTCTTCATTCATGGAGAGAGCCATCAGAACAAACCTACACTTCCAACTTACCAGTTCTGAGAGAGAACCACCTACTCATGTGTTGAGACCAAGATATTCCATTCCTACCATATGAATCTTGATCTCTAGCCTTTCCCGAGTTGCTTTCCACTCAAATCTTCTTTCCACCAGATCCAAATCCTATGAGAGAGAGTTGAGTGTTGGGGAGACTATCATTTGAAGCACAAGAGCAAGGAGTTCATCATCAACGCACCATTTGTTACTTCTTGGAGAGTGGTGTCTCCTAGATTGGCTAGGTGTCACTTGGGAGCCTCTGACAAAGATTGTGGAGTTGAACCAAGGAGTTTGTAAGGGCAAGGAGATCGCCTACTTCGTGAAGATCTACCGCTAGTGAGGCAAGTCCTTCGTGGGCGACGGTCATGGTGGGATAGACAAGGTTGCTTCTTCGTGGACCCTTCGTGAGTGGAGCCCTCCGTGGACTCGCGCTTTCGTGAGTTGAAGTCTCCATCAACGTGGATGTACGATAGCACCACCTAACGGAACCACGCCAAAAACATCCGTGTCTCCAACTGTGTTTGAATCCTCCAAACCCTTCCCTTTACTTTCTCGCAAGTTGCATGCTTTAATTCCCACTGCCTATATACTCTTTGCATGCTTGCTTGATTTGTGTGATGATTGCTTGACTTGTCCAAAGTTACTAAAATCTGTCAAACTCTAAAATTGGGAAAATGTTAAGTTTTTAATTGGTCAAGTAGTCAATTACTCAGAACGGAACCAGAAAAGAAGCTCAGAAAGTATGGGCGGGCCTGGAAGGAAATCATATTTACCAATGCAAGGTGGAACTGCAGGCTGGAACCGGCCCCTGATGACCTGCTCGATTGCAAGAAGACGGGCTTCAAAATCATTGCTCGAAATGGAAGGTGAAGACGTTGCTCCGCCTAAGCCCGAACCGCAGTGTACAAGTGCTTCTATTGCCTCCAGCGCGTTGACGACTCCGGCGACCGGCGGTGGGACTGGCACGTCGGGGTCACAGCAGTGTTTTATTACGTAGACGATGACGCCGCCGACCGCAAGCAGTGCCACAATCCATCCCGACTCGGCCATCGACATGTCGGATACCTGTTTGCCGACCTGCCAAACACAGTCACCGTCTAGGGTGCAAAAGCCCGTGACAAACTGGGACTAGAGGGGCGGGGGCTTTAGTCCCCACCCTTTAGTCCCGGTTGGTGAGCCGGGACTAAAGGCTGATTCTGCACTAGTGTATCAACCTAGACAATATACTTATTTTGCCACTAATCTGAACTTCGGTTGATTTTCTCATTCTTTTGTGTTCAATCTCTCTGGTTTCATTGCCCCCTCAGTTTAGCATTGTGTTAGCTTCTCTTCATGTGTGAGCCTACTCACTTCCTCAGTTACTTTCTTTGGTCCCTCGGTCCCTAAACAGTTTTGAAAAAAAAACAGAGTTTTTTTCTCTACTACTATTAAACAAGCAAACATATTCTTCACTATGCCCACCCGGATAAACGTACACAGGCCAAACAAGATAAATTACCACCCCACGATCAGGCATCTAACCGTCCACATAAAAGCCAACCTTCACCTGTGTACGTTTAGCAATTTATACTATAGCGAACGAAACTCTACCATCCATCGAACAGTTCCACGTTCCCGAAAAAAAAAGATCGAACAGTTCCACCTATTGCGTTCGCGTCCATCTCTATCTCTACTACTATTAAACAAGCAAACATATTCTTCACTATGCCCACCCGGATAAACGTACACAGGCCAAACAAGATAAATTACCACCCCACGATCAGGCATCTAACCGTCCACATAAAAGCCAACCTTCACCTGTGTACGTTTAGCAATTTATACTATAGCGGACGAAACTCTGCCATCCATCGAACAGTTCCACGTTCCCGAAAAAAAAAGATCGAACAGTTCCACCTACTGCGTTCGCGTCCACAAAACAAATAAATAAGCCTATCAGTACAGAAAATTAGCCACAATTAACGGCAATTAACACCTCCAGCTCACAACAAATGGCTAAACGTACGCGAATCATCTCGATCTTTCAGACGCACACGGCAGTGAGACATCGGCGCCGCCAAGCCACTGTTGCGCCATCGCCACCTTCCGCAGCCACCGACGTTGGCGCCGACTAACTCCTCAGGCAACGCACCTGCCCGCACCAAGGAAAGATGGTATGATTTTACATGATATTCAATTGGGTTAATGTGATGGGGCCGACCAGTTCGTGATTTTACAGGAAATTCTATTTAACATATATGTGCGCACTTCATTGCTTCCCTAATCCCTGTCAAGTTTGCATCTTTATAACAATGTTCTTCACTCTCAAATTTGCATGTTTACAACAGTGTGCTGATCAATGCATCATTTTTGTACAAACCATAATAGATCTACCTCATGTGACTTCAACATGAAATTTTAACAGTGCATCAAACTGGAGCCATCCATCATATTGTTTTAACAGTATAGTATTCAAATCTGTATGACTGAATGAATAAAACCCAGTCAGTATGATCTATTTGTAACCCGGTCCAAGAGAGTGTAGAAGAAATCCCAGTCCAAGAATATGCATTTTTCTGTACATAAATGAGGTCATCTTCTATTATCAAATTTGCATATTAGATGGCTGCAGGATAAGTATTGCATGATAAACAAAAATATGAAACCAAACATATAGGCTCAAATTTGCAAGAGAAGAACTACTAAAGTAAATTCAGGTAGAATCAATGGCGGAGCTAAGATTTGGAAACAGGGTAGTCCTCCTCCAAAATTAAGTTGTTTCAGTTAAAGAGAAGCTTTCCTGTATCACCGTAGTCTAACTGATGCATTCAACAAATAACTGGTATATTCAGAAATTAAGTAAGTAAGTACCTGATCATTTTGGCTAAACCAAATCCAAGACTATCATGAAGTAAACCTGTCAATTACTTCTGTACAACGCTCAAAAGGTTCGGGTTGATGTTTATGCCAGGCAGGTATGCCTCCCCATCCCCATCTTTGTGTTTATTCCAGAGTCCCAAAAATTTAGGATGGAACAAATTCCATGACTCTTAGATGATCTACAATATCCATTTCTTCTAAGCCTGCAAAAGCACTTCTGTTATAACGGGGGGTTCGGGACAACAAGAAATATATCTAAAAGGTTGTAGTATATCATGAATAACACTTGTGCAGCTGCCATAAGTAGTACTGAAGATGCCAGAGATGTTCATGGACTTCTAATAAGGGAAGTTATTCCTAGAAAGGAAAAGTTTGAGGTGATAAACTTCTTTAGCTAACCACCGTCATCTACAAAGGAAAAGTCTAGGGGTGCGCTGGCTGCCCCTCTCTCCTGGCGCACGGGTGGCTGCACCTGGGTGAGCACCGTGGCTCTCTTGACAAAATGCTGCCTCTCTACCGAGCTCTCACCATCGTGGACGTCGGGGACGGGTGCTGCTGCTCTTTCTGGTGGGATAGTTGGCTTCCCTGCGGGGTCACTGCCACGGCGTTCCCTTCCCTACTCACGCATTGCCGTGGACGCGGAGGTCACCGTCAGGCAGGTGCGTGCCCGTGGCCTGGCTGCCTTCCTTGTCCCCCGGCTCACAGGCGAGGGCACACGGGAACTCGCCGCCCTCACCATCCTCCAGGAGGTTGCGCCCGTCCGGGACGGCAACGATGAGCTTTGGCTCCACCGCGGCTCGGCTGCAAAAACGGTTTTGTCTTCCAGCTCTGTGTACCCTCGCCGCGTTCATCTAGGACTCGCGTGCCCCCTCGCGATATAAATTCTTCTATTGGCTCCTGGTCCAACAACGCATCAACATGCGCAACGTCCTAGCCCGGAAATGTATTGTCGCCGCGGCGGATGCTGTGTGCCCCTGTGAGCGGCGACCTTGGAGACCGCTGACCACCTGCTCTATGCCTGCCTGTTCGCGGCTGGTTTTTGGCGTGTGGTTGGGGTGGCCACCACCGGTGTCACTGTCGATGACCTCACCACCCTCTTTGATTTGCTATAAAGCTCGCATTTGGAAACTTAAACCTGAACTTCTAAAAACATGTTTTCATTTTTCAAAAAGAAATTTTTCTTTGGCAGGATCAAGCCAAATCAACCTCATCCGTCTTGGTCCCTAGCGCCCATAGCCACCCAGAATTCAAATCCAACAATCAATCAACTTTATCGCAGCATGGTTGCCTCAAGAATATCAACTAACTAGAATCCCCACTCATAACAGTTGCTGCAACGAAGCTAAGAACGTCTAATCGAACAACGTACTCCAAGATTAGACAGTACGAAAATAGGATCACCCCAACTTCTAATTTTTCTTGAGGTTCTAAAGTGACTCTCATGCTTAAACTTAGACTACTGAGCTACATATGCAGTTATGTACTATACATGAATGGATAGCAATCACAGATTAGCAGAAGTGGGAAATGAAGCAGATATGAAAGCCGAAGTGGGGAATAGGTCGTCTACCGGCGCCGGCTTGCACTTGCAGGGGACCAGCCACCGCGGAACTACTGGCCCACCTGGGCAGGGCAGGGCGCAGCTCAGTCGCACTCACAGGGTGGTGGGAGCTGCCGACGAGCGAGATGGAGATGAAAGCACCGGGCGCGGAGGTTGCAACGGATGATTGCCACGGCCGCCAATCTGGTGGAGACGAGTTCCGCACCTCCGCGTCGGCCTTCGTCCCGCGCCCAGCGACCATGCCGACCTCGAGCGGATCCTCGGGCACTTCGGCGATCGATTTGACGAGGATGAGCTGAGAAGAGTGGGGAGAGGGCGAGACCTCGCGACAGCGGTGGGACGAAGAGGAGGGGCGGCCGGAGGAGGTAGAGAGAGAGTTCTGGGCTTCTGGCCACCATGGAATAGGGAGCAAGGGAGATAGTGAAGGGATAAGGGTGGGGAAGGTAGGTGACGAGGCGAGGAGAACTGAGAGGGGCGTTCGGTGTGTCCTTTTTTCTTCCTTTTCTTTTTTGAGTTGGGTTTTTAGCCCTTTTGGTCAAGTCAGATATAGCATCCCGTGTTGTCCGATTCATTTTTTTTATCAATAGCCTTTTTGGTCATTTGGTTTGTATTTAGCGTCTGACTTTGTCCAATTCTTTTTTATCAGGTGTGACCAGTTTGACTACGTGGGTGCAATCATTTTACATAGACAAAAAGGGTTAAAAAAGTATCCAGTCAAAATTATTTTGAAAGTTTTATAAAACTATTAAGATTTTTATCGGTATTTGTTACTGAACATATCAAAATTTCATAATCATTCAACTTGTGGTCTCTAGATGTTTAATTTCATGGAGTACCTAATGAGAGCTATTTTGTCCGACACTCATATTTTGCTATATAGGATGACTCATTGCCAGCCATATAAAGGTTCTGATTTTGAATTATGTCAAGTTCACTTCAATTTTAATTATACTTACATTTTCTTCAACATTATTTTTGTTGTTAATTTTGAAATTTATGCCACGAATTTGTTTTTTTAGTTCTACAGGTATTTGGTAAGACATCTGAACAATTTTATGTTTGGCAGTGAGTGTTTTTTGCAAGTGTTAAGGGTCATCAAAAAATATTTTATGATACTAAGACTTGAATTGGATTATATAACGCTAACACTTATGTAACATTTTCACTCTTTACAATACCTAAAATGAGGAGAGAAACTATAAAATCCTTGTCGAAGACCTCCAATTTCTAAAAGGATGACCTTCGTATTTTCTTGATTTTACCACCTACTTGCAAGTTGAAAGCTGTGTTCAAGCATATTTGTTGTAGGCTGGACCCTGGACGTGCAGAGCATCTTGCCTTGTGCATCAGAATGTGTGTCTTCTTTCAAGGAAATCAGCAACATATTCAAGTGTGCCGTCAAGATTGTGGTGCATTGGAGAAGACACCAGTGAGATATTTGGCGGTGGTGCAGATTTTCTTTAGAAATATTTTGCTTGCTTAGATGAACCAGAGTTGGAGGCCTTGCTGGATGATATTGGGGAATTGGACATTTGAGTTAAAGATATGAAAAATGAATCAACAAAACTGAAATTCATGTGATGTTATTTTGTCATGTCATTTACCTCTCTTGTTACTTTGGAACCCTATTAGCTGATTATGTAATTTTAGTATGTTACATGAACTTTCTGACTTATGAATTACTGTGTTATGCAATTGAATTGTAATGTTTTTTCGTGATTTATTTGCTGATTTGCATGTTCAGAATGTGGAGAAATAGATGAATTGAATGATATTTCCGCTTCCATACGTTAATTGTAACAGTAAAAATAACAATATGTATGCCCTTGTTGCATGTAAAAGAGTATCATTTATGTGTTAATGAAGACGTGTGTTGCACGTGCAAGCTTACTAGTAGAATCAAAATGTAGAGTTTTCTGTTCATTCGTATTTCTCGGTCTTTTATAGATTTTGGAAGAGTGGGGTAGCTATGTTTGAATCAAAATTTGTAGTACTAATAAATCATTTGGTATCATTATTTTCAATTTTTGTATATGAACAAATTGAATACTGGCTCCAATCCGTATTACTTGTCGGTCAAACGGATATATCTAGAGAGGGTAACCTTGTTTCTATCAGACCAACAAAGGGAGGAACCAGTGGAAACCAGCGCCCTCACACGTGTCAGTGTACCATTGGACCAGAAAATCCAACCTAGACCAAATGATTAAAAAAATATTCACCGGGGGCATGCATTTCCCGTCTGTCAGTCTGAAGCACTCTGGAGTCGATTCAAAACCGCGGCGAGTAGCTTCTTTGTCCGGTCAAGATCGCCGGCTCATCCACACATAAATAATACACCCACGCCACAAAGGGGAGAGGAAGCATGGAGCACCAGCGACGGGAGCCGGCGCCGGAGACGGAGGTCACCCTGCGCGAGTTCACCGAGGCCGACGCGGAGGCGCTCTTCGCGTGGGCGTCGGATCCGCGCGTGGTCCTCTTCCAGCGCCGCGAGGCCTACGCGCGCGTCGACGAGGCCCGCCGCTACATCCGCGACTACGTCCTCCCGCACCCGTGGTACCGCGCCATCTGCCTCGGCGCCGTGGCGGTGGGATCCATCTCCGTCAAGCCCTGCGGCCCCGCTGGGGAGGAGGAGGGCGCGTCGTCGTGGAGGGCGTCCCTGGGCTACCGCGTCGCGCACGGGTACTGGGGCCGCGGCGTCGCGACGCGCGCGGTGCGGATGGCCGCGGCGGCGGCGGCGTTCGCGGAGTGGCGGTGGCTGGCGCGGCTGGAGGCGGTGGCCGACGTGGAGAACCCGGCGTCGCAGCGGGTGCTGGAGAAGGCCGGGTTCGTCAGGGAGGGCCTGCTCCGGCGCTACGTCGTGCTCAAGGGCCGGCCCAGGGACATGGTCATGTTCAGCGTCGTCCGCTCGGATCGGGCGCCAAAATTACGAGTGACAGAACCATTTGAATTGAATAAGGAGTAGGTGTCGTTGGCTGCTCTGATTGACTCGTACGTAAATTCTTAATCGCCAAAGATCACAATCATACTACACTAGCAGAGGCAGGCGGGGAGCGATGGACCTTGACGACGGCGACGCGCGGCGGCAAAAGGAGGCGGAGGGCCCGGTGGTGTCGCTCCGGCCGCTGGGCCTGGCGGACGTGGACGACTTCATGGCGTGGGCGTCGGACGACCGCGTGATGCGCCACCTGAAGCGGCCCCTCTGCGCGACGAGGGAGCAGGCCGTGGCGCAGATCAGGGACACCGTGCTGGGCCACCCGTGGTTCCGCGCCATCTGCGTGGCGGGGCGCCCCGTGGGGCAGGTCTCCGTGTGGCCCTACCCCGACGACGGCGGCCACAGGGCCAACCTCGGCTACGCGCTCGCGCACGGCCACTGGGGCCGCGGCGTCGCCTCCGCCGCCATCAGGATGGTAACCCACTACTGCTAGCTGGTAACGCTGGCGGCGGAGCTCCGGTCCGGGAGTCCAGCCTGGCGGTTGACTGACTTGGTGTGTTCTTGACGGACGCGCGCAGGTGGTTGGGAGGGTGTTCGAGGATCTGCCGGGGCTGGGGAGGCTGGAGGCGGTGACGGACGTCGGGAACGCGCGGTCGCAGCGGGCGCTGGAGAAGGCCGGGTTCCACAGGGAAGGGGTGCTGCGCAGCTACATCGTCCGCCCCGGCGCCGGCGCCGGCGAGGCCGTGGACGCCGCGGTGTACAGCTTCTTGTCGTCCGACCCTCGTCCACCGCTCGCGTGATCCTCGCGCCCGATGTTTCGCTCGCTCGCCACTTTGTGTCGTGTAAGCATCCACTGTAAATAACAAGTTCAAATCCCCCCTCAAAAAAAAAATAAAAGAAAAAAATAACAAGTTCAAATCTGAAGCCGTGATGATTGCCAGTATGTAATGTAGTCTGATCATGTTTGCTGAAGGAGTTCCATCAGCAGCAGAGACCTGCTTGGGAACATTCCCATACAAAAATGCTTCAGTCTTCAACTTTAGAACCTATGAACAATCAGATGCAGTGACCTGCCAGGTTAATAAAACCTATCAGGGGTCAAAAGCTGAGATTAACCCCTTAGCCCATGATTCCTCGGGGGTCAAAAGCAGTACCAGCAGCACCAATAATGCAGTAGTAACAGCAACCAAAAGACAAAGAAAAGATGGATACCCAACAACAACAGCAGTACAAGCAGAACTCACTCACCCATGAATAATGGCATGACAATCATAATTCATAATCATGTTTGGCCCAGCACCAGCAGTGCACCCACCGATTTTTTTACAAAAACAGTGTGATGATTAGGAGCTGTATGTTGAGCTCTCATTATGCCGGTCCGGGCTGCTGCATTTCATTTTATTACTAGTACAAGTGATGATCGGCCCCCATCGCATGGGCCATGGCAAAACACACAAACCTGTGAATCTTTTTCAAGATGGCTACTTTTGGCCCCCCTGAATCACTGAACAAGGTGCAGTTGGTTTCAGTTCCATCTTCCCTTTTTGATGAATAAGCAAGCAAGGCAAAGCAAAGTGTTTGATGGTGATTGAAAAAAAGACCCAGAAAATTTGATGATTGATCCAGTGGATATGTCAAAAGGGCCATGCGGATGATTTTGCTTTCCCAATAGTTTAGTGAACACAATTTCTTTCAGAGTGCATTCTGGGACAAATGCCTCCATGTCACCTCTAAATCTAATAGCCAAAATTTGATTTGCAGCACAGGGTAGGATAGAACACTGGCATCGAATTTCATTTCGTTTAACTAGAACGTCGAACATCTTTCAGTGATTCAGAGGGCAAAGGTCTTTTAATCCGCGGCAAAAGACCAAAAATCATTCTGTTCTCCATGACCAAAAATCATCATCCAGCACGTCTTGCAAAGTCGAGAAGAAACTAAAAATGGAAAATAATAATTCCCATCTCGGTTATTCAGGGCCATCATGCATGCCTTCTCCTCCACTGAAATGAAATTCTCTTGTGAAACACACCGTCCCTCGCCCGTTTAGCTAGCTAGCGCAGGTTGTCCACCGCCTCGTCGAAGATCATTTCCTGGTACCGGCACTCGTCGCTGCAGAATGCTCTGCCACCCCTGAAGAAAGAAAGAAAGAAAAGGACCAATTATATTATATCGCAGAAATGTGCCAATAATGCCAACTGATGAGTGAGTTATTAAAAAAAAGCACATAGCTTTTGGGGGCATTTGATGTTCATGTTATGCTCTTTGTGCAAAGCAAAGCGCGGGCACAAATAAAACTGCTCTGATCGAGAAGATAGCATCTGAAATCGTGAGGCCGGCTAAAAGTTTTTGAGCGCATCTCCAGGTTCGAGTTTATCACTTCAATCCATGAACAAAGACATGGCACAGATCCCTTTCCTATCAAACCAAACTCAACTCAGTATAATCTTTTGGCATAAGGCTGTCAAACTAGCAAGCATATAGTATGCGATTTTTATGTTTTTGTATTTGCAATGACGATGATAGCTGGACCGGATCATGGTCAGGAGTAGGCTTGGGACAGGGACCTGGTTTAGCATTTAGCAACATCATCAATTAGGATGCCAAATAGTTTAATCCCTAGGAAGTTGTTGTTAACATAATCCCCCAGGGGACCCAACATTAGGATAATGAGCTTCTTTTGCATAGTTTTCTACGTGAAAGCATGATGCGGAATCAAAACAACCCCCTTGGATTGGAGGGAAACATTTTATTTTGTTCGCACCAAACAAGGCCTACTCTATCTACTAAATAAGCTCCAATAATGAAGAAGAATCAGACCCATCCACGAAGATATATTATTGGCATAGTATAAAACTGTCATGATCTTGATGAAGTACAGTGCAGATGTATTATGTTGATACTGCTAGTATATATCAACAATCGTCGAGTTGATGATTACATACATAAAACTTGCAATGATGAAGCACTCCATGTCAAATACTAGCAGTAAATACAAACTGAGAATTTGATGTCAGTGCATGATTTTATCCCTCCCTTGCCTTCCATCTACTCTGCATCTGATGCATACTAGTAGTTGTGACAGTATATTCAGAAATTACATTCTGCTCCATGATGTGAATGCACATCTAGCAGATCACGCATGCTGTCAAAATGAATATATCCAAGCTTTGAGATCATCTTATATTTAGCATGAACAGACCATTCGCACATATCATTATCATTATATAAGCAGAGCAAGCAGCAGAAACAGCCACATCAATCAATCATCGACATATATGCAGTGTCTATAAACCATATTTGGTACAAGAAAATTAGTAAAATGGCGAGTAAATTTTTCAAGAGATCCGCATACATACAGAGAGAAAGCTCACCGATGGATGAAGGTATCATTGGCATGCCCTGCAAGTTGCCTGCGGCATGCATGGCAAGAGCTCAAGGAACCGCTCGCCGGCACGGCGTCGCCGCCCGGTCCGCTGTCCGCCTTGTCGACGAGCGCATCCCCGCAGCTCTCGACTATGCAGTCGTCGAAGATGTGCCTGGTCCTCGGGTTGGGGCCGCGGGAGATGACGCACGTGTAGTCCTCCGACATGGCCGCTTCCCCGGGGGCGACGCCGGCGGCGAACACCCGGGCGGTGGGCGAGCTCACGACCTCCGGCAGGAACCTCCTGGCCGGGGACAGCACGGCGTCCCGGTTCTTGACGCCGAACTCTATCGGGGAGGACACCAGCTCTGCGGCCCTGCCGGACGGGACCTGGATCCTGAGCTGCGAGCCGAACACCACCTTGCGGCCGCCGGCCTTGGCGTCGCCGTGCTCCCGGAGCACGTCGGCGAGGCCGACGCTTGCCGGCTCCGGAGCAGCCATCTCCATGTGCGCCTTCCTGAGGCTTCTCTCCGAGAGGAAGGGCGGCAGGGCGGAGCAGCAGAACTGCTTGGTCTCGAGAATGGAGGTGGGGCTCATGGAGGAGGACGGCCCCTGCTCCGCGCCGTCCAGGAACCCGGCCTGCGGCAGCGCCATGTACGGCCTCGGGGAAGTAGAAGAAGACTGAGCAGCGGCGGCGGCGAGGGGCTCAGGTTGAGGCATCAGACCTCCTCCGCCCCCGCCTCCGGCACCAACCGCTCTCCTCGATCTGTTGCGCAGCATCCCCTCGGGCGGACGGACGGACGGAGCACCTGTGGAGCAGGCAGGCCATGACCAAGGACCAACCATGGAAAAGACGGCAACTGCCGCGCAAGCTTTTGTTGTGTAGCTTTAAAGAATAATCAGCGACGGGCCAAAAGCTCACCGGAAAGCAACGTCCTCGGACGGCCGGATCGAGCCGGGACCGCTGCTCCAACTACAATGGCCGCCGCCGCTCCCAGCGCATTCGCCTCGATCCAGGCTCTGCCAGGGACCAGAGTCTCGTTCTTAAGTCGAGCGGGGCGCGAGGTGGAAGACTAGCAGGGCAGTTGTGGGCAAGGAAATGCTTGCCGAGGTAGGTGGCCGAGGAGAACCAGGAGAGGAGAGCACAAAATCCGCCGGAAACCGCCCACGGATGAGCACTCGGCCGCCGCAAAAACCGCCGGAAAGCCGTCGGGCTTGGCTTGCGGTTGCTGGTAGTGGGTCTGTGTATTTATACGGGTGGGGGGCGCGGAGTCTCCCGATCCATTTTTACCCCGGGGAAGTGGCAGCTCCTCCCACGGCCACGGCCACGGGGAAGAGAAGAGGAGGCCCTTATTTGAGATAAAATAAATAAATCGGGCACGCTGCCAGAGAGGACCTGTGGCATACTAGCTCGGAGAACAATAATTGATCATCTTATTTGTTGAATTTTTATTTGCAACGAGTGATACTAGTAACTGTAATTGATGCGATCTTTGATGACGGAAGTGCAGTGTCTTGACTCGGGGAGGAGCACTACAGTTGAGTTAATTGCACTTTTAAAAAAATTAGAACGTTTAATTGTGGTCATGCTAGTGATCATGACCGTGTTATCTTCGTTTGACATGATCTTTTGTGTGGAGTGTTTGATTTGTATGATAAGAGTAGATATGCGTTTCTCTATGGTCCCGCTTTTGATCTAATTCAAAAGAATTTTTTATTTAGCCTAACTTGTCGGAAAAGAATTCCTGAAGACTAAAGATATGGCGTCAGTTTTCTAGCGATTCAAAGTGAACACTCTTCTTACCATCCGATCAAATAGTACGGATCTCGGCGCAAGGCTGGTGCCACGGCATCAATTGTAATCGTTCGCGCAGTGATTGAACCGAGCGAACAAAGCACCGCTTTTCCTCCTCACCACTATAGTATGGTCGAGATTTTTGCATTGTCAACATTTTTCATACATTTTGCCATGTCAACATTTTTCCTACACATGCATGCAATCATGTGTCCACTAGCTTCATTCTAGTTTGTTTCTTTTTGTACAAAAAATAGAGCATCTGTGGAGGAATTTTTTTTGCGAATACATCTGTGGAGGAAATTACGTATCTATACTCCCTCAAAGTCATGGTTGTTTGAAATTGCATTGCTATAGGGGCTTGGTTTCCCTACAAGTTAAATTGGTACCGTAGAGTTTTAGAGTTTCCATGTTTTTTCTGTGATGGCAAGTTCATACGTGTTCCCATCGCAAATTTGCCATGGTTTTGCTTTGGAAACAACAAATTTCACTTAATTGCCATGTGTCCAATACGAATCTTTTTAATTGCCATGATCATAGTAGTTTCCATGTGAAACTATTTTTTATACAAAGACATACACTTTTGCCATGTTCAATGTGTTCTTTTTTTATGTAAAATTACATGGCATTTTTTTGACACATTGGCATGGCAAAGTTTAGAAAAGTTAGTTTACTCAAACATGGAATATTCGGATTTATTATAATTTGTTTGTACTGCACACATGGAAAATTCAGAGTTTTCTTTTTGTCCCCACAATGGTGGAAAATTTTGAAATAAATTTGCAATGTCACATGACAAATTTATGAAGTTTGCTCTTTCTAAATCATGGCAATTGATTTTTTAATTGTAATGTCATAGCGAAAATTTGGGAATTTTAGTTTTTCCAAATTATGTCAATTTTTTCCACTTTCTCACATGGCAAATCTAGTTTTTTTATTTCTAAATCAAGGCAACCTTACTGATTTTTAAAGATGTCCACATGGCAAGTTTCGTACTTTTGTTCCACAAAACCACGAAAACTTTATTGGAAATATGTAATGGTCATATGAAAAATTGGGAATCTTTGATTTTCTAAATCATGGGATTTATATTAAATGTTTCAAAAAAACTTTTTGCCATTGGAAACTTGGTATGTGATTTTGTGCTCACTTTTTTATAAAGTTTTTGACATAGATGACGACACTTTTTTTTGCCATGAATTAGAGAACATCTTTTTTATAACTTTTACCATCATTTTGTATAGGGTTTTATATAGTTTGTTGCCATGGATCATGGCAATTTTTTATGTTCTTGTGTTTGCCATGGAGCATGGCAAACTTCCTGTTGCGTTTTCATATGACTTATTCGTGCTACTATATGCCTACACTTTTTATACCAAAATGGCAAACTATACACATTTTCTGATGACAACTTAATATGCCTGTTTATAGTGACAAATTTTATACATATTCGATGGCAATATTTGTAGGAAGTCCCTTTGTTCTACTCGTATGTACATTTGTATTTTTTTATTACTATCATCGCAATTAAAGAATCTTAGTATGTGCTCTTATAAAGGATTAGCAAATTCATGCTATATCTCAAGGCAAATCTTTTTCTTATGGAAACCATTTATGTCCTTTTGTCATTCTACTTGTTTTATACTGGTGTGAATCTCATCTGGCCAACGTTAGATATATGCATTCCGCGTGCAAGTTTACTAGTTTGAAGTGGAAATGTATATATTTTGTCAAATTGTGCAACCATTTGACTAGACATAAAAATCAAGTATTTCTCATTTACGATTATATTTGTTATTTATGTGTTTTTCATGAGCCTTTTTTGTTATTTATGTATATGTATTCTCATCTAGAATAAATAACATTAGAGAACCAGCCATCATTGGTTCGATAGGTAGGAATGATGGCTGTACCTCGATTTTCTTTTACGGTGGTGCAAATCAAATACACTCCTACTTATTTCGTTGATTAAATGTGTGTCTCATTCATACAGAGTAAATTTAAAATGGAGGCGGTGTCATATTGACAATCTCAATCTTGAGTGACCACATGATGCATGTGGTAAGCAATCCAAACAATTCAAAAAGATGTCAATCTTGAGTGCCTTACATAAAAGAATTTGTAGGTGCATTCACCATTTCGTTTTGCTTGAATTTTGTACCCTCTCTCCTTTCAGTTAGATTAGTAGATGAGCACGTGCAATGCACGTTGATTTTAGGGATGAAATTAAGTGCACGTCGATATTAGGTAGGATATCAATTACATGTTAATTATGATATTAGTATAGACGTTGATAGTTGATATGCTATCAATTACACGCCCAACATGTTGAGAGCTCACCATTGAAGCAATCTAGGTCATTGGATTGATTAATTGGGTCTACCTCTCTTGGTCTTTTTATATCGATATAGATACAGTAGTTTTTTTAAAAAAAAATGTTGAACAATCACGTTTCTCTTTTGGGTCATTTCATCGTCGTCCCGCCATCATAAGTAGCAGGACAGTGATCTGGCCTGATAATAATGGAAGCAAATAATAGTCGCGTGCTAGTGAATTCGTACGCCACGCGGGAGGTCATTTCGGATGGATCCGGCTTGCCTGCTCCCTTTCCATGCTCCCATCCGTGCTCCCACTTCATCCTACGGCTGTCCTTTTTCCTTTTTCTTTTCTAATCTAATCATCCCCCCTCCCCTCCCGATTTTTAGGGGATGGGGCATGGGAAGGGAGCAGTCAAGTCTCGTCCATTTCGGATCGGAGGAGGCCGATGATGCCTTGGCCATCACATTTATCGTACTGACGCAGAGGCACGTACGCGTAGGCGCCGTGCTTTCCTTCCTTGAATCCTTGTTTACGCTGGGCAACGCCAACGCCGGTGCACGGATGGAGCAAGTTTGAAGTTTCAACGCCGAAACAGTTCATGGAGATATCGGGTCTCCAATATGTGTTAGGACGGACCCGCCTAGCAGTAGGCACGCTGACGAAGTGGGCGCGGCGCGTTGGCTTAGCGTGGTGCCCATGCCGTACGCTGCGTCTCGCCTGCGTCGGTCCGGACCGAGCCCAGTGAGTGCGACGAGCGGCCTCGTTCGTCGCCGGCGATTTGCGACTCTTGGTTGGTCGCGGCGCAGTAGCTAGCAGGCGTGTCGGGTGGGAACGAGGCAGCGCGGGAGCCAAGCGTGCAGAAGGTCTCCTCCTCTTTTACTCGCGCGCAGGCGCAGTGCCCGTGCGTGCTGTAGAATCTAGCCAGAGAGGGAGGGAGGCCACTGCGGATGAGGCAGGGGCGCTGCTGGTGTGGTGTTGGGTGTTCGTGGCCACGCAGGGAGGGAGCGCCGGGGCGCCGAGTTCGAGGCCAACAGTGGATGATTGTACCCGTACTAAATTATGCGTGCGTCCGGGCAAATGAAATGAATGCCAGTCCTCGAGACAGAGACAGGGCGAGCCTATTGCCCTTCGCTTCACCCCTCGGGTATGCATGGTCCATGCTCCACTCCCTCTCTCCCATGCATGCACCACCTTTGCTTTGGCTCTCTTGCTACTCTTTCTTCAACGATTCGCCATCTCCCGCTTCTCAAGCTCGGGTGTTTCCGTTCGATTGTAAAAGATGATACGTTACGAGACCGACGCCCTCGCCGACATCGATCACGCCGTCACCGAGACTGGCCTCTCCACCCAATTCCTACATAGCCTCGACAAGCGCCTCGAGACCATTCGTGTCGTCCTCGGCGACCAAGGGCTCCCCTTCGACACGGTCCTCTCCCGGGTCATCCTGGCGGAGGAATCACAGGCGCAACGCGCCGCCAAGGAGAGTGCCTCCTTCCCCGGTGGTGACCGTGGCCAAGGCGGCAGCTCCGGCACAGGCGCTCGCGGCTCTGGTGACCGCGGCCACAACAGTGGCTCCTCCGACCGCACCCCGGCTCCTCCTCATCAACACCAGCAGCCCTCTGGCCGTGGTCGTGGTGACCGCTTCGCTGAGGGTGATCGCGGTCGTGGCCGTGGCCGTGGACGTGGCCGCGGGCGCGGTGACTACGCTGGGCATGGCTCGCCCTCCCAGCCCCTGCAGTCGCCGTTCACCGGCTACTTTGCGCCATACGGCATGGCGTTACCCTCCCCGTGTGCCGGCTGGGTGCCCCCCAATGCTACTGGCGTGCTTGGCCCGTGCCCCGGTGCGCATGCCCAGGCGTACCCCATGTACCAGCCTCCGTCGCCGCCGTCGACGCCATACTACCCTCCCGCGCCACCGTCCTGGGAGCACTTGGCCATGATCCACGCCGCCTACAGCAACTCCGGCATCCCCAACCAGCCTGCTCCCGAGTGGTACTTGGACAGTGGAGCCTCTTCGCACGTGACCGGCACCCAAGGTACCTTCACCATGTCTAGTCATTCATTAAAGCATGTTCCTTCTAGCATACTTGTTGGTAATGGGCAACACATTCCCGTCACGGACACTGGTTCCACCACACTCCATCCTCACGATTTTCGCCTCACGGATATTCTTGTTTCTCCTCATGTTGTCACTAGCCTTATTTCCGTTCGCAAATTTACCAAAAATAATTCATGCTCTGTTGAATTTTATCCGTGTGGTTTTCTTGTGAAGGATCTTCGCACTCGGAAAGTTCTCATGATCTCCGCTAGCACCGGCGACCTCTACCCATCGCAAATTTACCAAAAATAATTCATGCTCTGTTGAATTTTATCCGTGTGGTTTTCTTGTGAAGGATCTTCGCACTCGGAAAGTTCTCATGATCTCCGCTAGCACCGGCGACCTCTACCCATTCTATGGCAATAATCCAACCAGGGTGTCCGCACTCCTCACCACCACCTCGGACTTATGGCATCGTCGTCTCGGGCATCCCGGCGCTCACACTCTATCCACTATTTCTCGTGATTTTCTTAGTGATTGTAATAAGGCTCCTCATGTACCATGTAGTGCTTGCCAACTAGGGCGTCAGCCATGCCTTCCTTTTTCATCCTCTCATAGCAAAACATATGCTCCCTTTGATTTAATCCATTGTGATTTGTGGACATCCCCTGTTGTAAGCTTTTTCCGGTTTTCAATACTATCTTGTTATATTGGATGACTACACCCACTACTCCTGGACCTTCCCCTTGCGCCAAAAGTCCGAAACCTCCATGGTTTTACAACGCTTCTTCACCTTTGTTCACACCCAATTCCATGTAGTCATCAAAAGCATGCAATGTGATAATGGCGGCGAATTCATCAACTCCTCTCTACGCTCATTCTTCTCCAACAACGACGTTGCTTACCGGTTCTCATGCCCTCACACATCCCCTCAAAATGGCAAGGCGGAACGTCTCATCGGCACCACAAATGACATAATGTGCACTCTTCTCATCCAAGCCACCTTACCACCCCCTTTTGGGTTGAAGCTCTCCATACGGCCACATACCTCCTCAACAGGCGTCCCTCCAGTGCAACCTCACCCAACACACCCTTCTTCCTACTACACCGCGTCCATCCCGACTACACTCACCTACGCGTGTGTCGGTTGCCTCTGTTTTCCAAATCTATATGCCACCATGGACCATAAGCTCTCTCCTCGCTCCTCTCCTTGCGTTTTCCTCGGCTACCCACTTGAACACAAAGGATACAGGTGCTACGATCCATCCACACGCCGCGTTATCGTTTCTCGACACGTTGTTTTTGACGAAACAATTTTTCCCTACCAGCCACCCACCACGGGCCACACCGCCAACACGTCCACAACCGATCCCCATGCAGCCACATCTCCCCGATCGCATCTCTCGGATCCACCACCGCTGCCTACCTCGTACGGGCCCCACCCACCACCACCAGATTCGCCGCAACAACCCCACACCCCATCCTCCTCGGTCCCCATACCGGCCCCGTCTCCCAACCGCAACCAGTCCATCTCCTCGCAATCACCGCCAACCCCACCAACCCATCTCGATTCCCCTGCCACACCTACCTCGACCGCATCTTCCTTGGATCCCCACCCGATATGCCTGACGGTGACCCAGCCAGCCCCACCTGATCCTCCTCGCGCTCCGCGCCATCCACTCCGCCCGCGCCACCTCTACCCCCGCATGCAGTTCCCGTTCAGCCACCCCAGAACGCACACAAAATGTCCACCCGTGCCAAAACAGGATATCTCATGCCCAAACGTTTGTTTCTTGCGGACGCCAACTCCTCCTCTATTTTCCCCATCCCACCCACCTACAAATCTGCCCTCAAAGACCCCCATTGGCACAAGGCCATGTTAGATGAATATCATGCTTTAATGAATAATTTCACGTGGTCTTTGGTGCCTAAGCCTGCAGGTGTCAACATTGTCATGGGCAAGTGGATCTTTCGTCATAAGATCAACACTGATGGCTCCTTGGCACGGTACAAAGCTCGCTGGGTTGTGCATGGGTTCACTCAACAGGCTGGCGTTGATTATGATGAAACCTTCAGTCCTGTTGTGAAGCCGACAACTATTCGTGTGGTGCTCAGTATTGCTACCTCTCAGTCTTGGCCAATTCACCAACTTGATGTCAAGAATGCAGTTCTCCATGGGGATCTTAATGAGACAGTTTATTGCTCACAACCGGCAGGTTTTGTGGATTCATCAAGGCCGGATCATGTCTGCCTTCTTCGCAAGTCATTATATGGTCTCAAGCAAGCACCACGGACTTGGTTTCTTCGGTTTCAGGCATTCCTCTTGTCATTGGGATTTCGGGCCTCTAAGAGTGATTCCTCCTTGTTCATCATGCATCATGGCCACTCCGTCGCCTACTTGTTGGTGTACGCGGATGACATCATTGTCATGGCGAGCTCCTCCACCACCCTCCACTCCATCATTCACTCGCTCAAGTCCGAGTTCTCTATGACTGATCTCGGCCCTCTTCACCATTTTTTGGGCATCAACGTCACCAACAACTCCTCCGGCCTCTTTCTTTGCCAACAGCAATACACACTTGAGGTCCTCGAGCGCGCCAAGATGCTTAACTGTAAGCCAGTATCCACTCCCATTGACACCAGTTCGAAGTCCTCCTCTCAGGATGGCAAGCTTGTCTCCAATCCAACCCATTATCGTAGCTTGGCCGACGCTTTACAATATATTGTTGGAAATATGCCCTAGAGGCAATAATAAATTAGTTATTATTATATTTCCTTGTTCATGATAATCGTTTATTATCCATGCTATAATTGTATTGATAGGAAACTCAGATACATGTGTGGATACATAGACAACACCATGTCCCTAGTAAGCCTCTAATTGACTAGCTTGTTGATCAACAGATGGTCACGGTTTCCTGACCATGGACATTGGATGTCGTTGATAACGGGATCACATCATTAGGAGAATGATGTGATGGACAAGACCCAATCCTAAGCCTAGCACAAAGATCGTAGTTCGTATGCTAAAGCTTTTCTAATGTCAAGTGTCTTTTCCTTAGACCATGAGATTGTGCAACTCCCGGATACCGTAGGAATGCTTTGGGTGTACCAAACGTCACAACGTAACTGGGTGGCTACAAAGGTGCACTACAGGTATCTCCGAAAGTGTCTGTTGGGTTGGCATGAATCGAGACTGGGATTTGTCACTCCGTGTAAATGGAGAGGTATCTCTGGGCCCACTCGGTAGGACATCATCATAATGTGCACAATGTGACCAAGGGGTTGATCACGGGATGATGTGTTACGGAACGAGTAAAGAGACTTGCCGGTAACGAGATTGAACAAGGTATCGGTATACCGACGATCGAATCTCGGGCAAGTACTATACCGCTAGACAAAGGAAATTGTATACGGGATTGATTGAGTCCTTGACATCGTGGTTCATCCGATGAGATCATCGTGGAACATGTGGGAGCCAACATAGGTATCCAGATCCCGCTGTTGGTTATTGACCGGAGAACGTCTCGGTCATGTCTACAAGTCTCCCGAACCCGTAGGGTCTACACACTTAAGGTTCGATGACGCTAGGGTTATAAAGGAAGTTTGTATGTGGTTACCGAATGTTGTTCGGAGTCCCGAATGAGATCCCGGACGTCACGAGGAGTTCCGGAATGGTCCGGAGGTAAAGATTTATATATGGAAAGTTGTTGTTCGGGTTCCGGAAAAAGTCCGGGTTTTTTCGATATTGTACCGGGAAGCTTCCAGAAGGTTCCGGAGGATTCCGGAGGGGTCCGGAGGTCCGGAAATTGTTCCACCACGTCCAATACAGTAGCATGGGCTGTAGAGGGGCGCCCTAGCCTTAATGGGCCAGGGGCACCAGCCCCCCCAAGGCCCATGCGCATGGGAAGGGGAAAACCCTAAGGGGGAGGGCCTCCACTTGACTTGGGAGGCACTCCTCCCCCCCTTGGCCGCCGCCCCCTCCTCAGATTGGATCTGAGGGGGCCGGCCCCCCTCTCCCTTGCCCCTATATATATGTGGGGGGTGGGAGGGCAGCCGCACCACATGTTCTGGCGCAGCCCTCCCCCTCTCCCAAGTACTTCTCCTCTCCCGCGGTGCTTGGCGAAGCCCTGCGGGATTGCCACGCTCCTCCATCACCACCACGCCATTGTGCTGCTGCTGGACGGAGTCTTCCTCAACCTCTCCCTCTCTCCTTGCTGGATCAAGGCGTGGGAGACGTCACCGGGCTGTACGTGTGTTGAACGCGGAGGTGCCGTCCGTTCGGCACTAGGATCTCCGGTGATTTGGATCACGACAAGTACGACTCCTTCAACCCCGTTCTCTTGAATGCTTCCGCTTAGAGATCTACAAGGGTATGTAGATGCACTCTCCTTCCCCTCGTTGCTGATTTCTCCATAGATAGATCTTGGTGACACGTAGGAAAATTTTGAATTTCTGCTACGTTCCCCAACAGTGGCATCATGAGCCAGGTCTATTGCGTAGATTCTTTGCACGAGTAAAACACAAAGTAGTTGTGGGCGTTGATTTTGTTTAATATGCTTACCGTTACTAGTCCAATCTTGTTTCAACGGTATTGTGGGATGAAGCGGCCCGGACCGACCTTACACGTACTCTTACGTGAGACAGGTTCCACCGACTGACATGCACTTGGTGCATAAGGTGGCTAGCGGTTGCAGTCTCTCCCACTTTAGTCGGAACGGATTCGATGAAAAGGGTCCTTATGAAGGGTAAATAGCAATTGGCATATCATGTTGTGGTTTTGCGTAGGTAAGAAACGTTCTTGCTAGAAACCCATAGCAGCCACGTAAAACATGCAAACAACAATTAGAGGACGTCTAACTTGTTTTTGCAGGGTATGCTATGTGATGTGATATGGCCAAGAAGAATGTGATGAATGATATGTGATGTATGAGATTGATCATGTTCTTGTAATAGGAATCACGACTTGTATGTCGATGAGTATGCCAACCGGCAGGAGCCATAGGAGTTGTCTTTATTTATTGTATGACCTGCGTGTCATTGAACAACGCCATGTAATTACTTTACTTTATTACTAACCGGTAGCCATAGTAGTAGAAGTAAGAAGTTGGCGAGACAACTTCATGGAGACATGATGATGGAGATCATGATGATGGAGACCATGGTGTCATGCCGGTGACGATGATGATCATGGAGCCCCGAAGATGGAGATCAAAAGGAGCAATATGATATTGGCCATATCATGTCACTATTTGATTGCATGTGATGTTTATCATGTTTATACATCTTATTTGCTTAGAATGACGGTAGTAAATAAGATGATCCCTCATTAAAATTTCAAAGAAAGTGTTCCCCCTAACTGTGCACCATTGCGAAAGTTCGTCGTTTCGAAGCACCACGTGATGATCGGGTGTGATAGATTCTTACGTTCACATACAACGGGTGTAAGCCAGATTTACACACGCGAAACACTTAGGTTGACTTGACGAGCCTAGCATGTACAGACATGGCCTCGGAACACAAGAGACCGAAAGGTCGAGCATGAGTCGTATAGTAGATACGATCAACATGAAGATGTTCACCGATGATGACTAGTCCGTCTCACGTGATGATCGGACACGGCCTAGTTGACTCGGATCATGTAATCACTTAGATAACTAGAGGGATGTCTATTTGAGTGGGAGTTCATTAGATGAACTTAATTATCCTAAACATAGTCAAAAGATCTTTGCAAATTATGTCGTTAGCTCGTGCTTTAGTTCCACTGTTTAGATATGTTCCTAGAGAAAATATAGTTGAAAGTTGAAAGTAGCGATTATGCGGATAGTAGAAAGCTTATGTCCTTAATGCACCGCTCAGTGTGCTGAACCCCAAACATCGTTTGTGGACGTTGCGAACATCGGACATACACGTTTTGATAACTACGTGATAGTTCAGTTAAATGGTTTGGAGTAGAGGCACCAAAGACGTTTTCGAAACGTCGCGGAACATATGAGATGTTTCGAGGGCTGAAATTGGGATTTCAGGCTCGTGCCCACGTCAAGAGGTATAAGACCTCCGACGATTTTCTTAGCCCACAAACTAAGGGAGAAAAGCCCAATCGTTGAGCTTGTGCTCAGATTGTCTGAGTGCAACAATCACTTGAATCAAGTGGGAGTTGATCTTCCAGATGAGATAGTGATGTTTCTCCAAAGTCATTGCCATCAAGCTGCTAGAGCTTCGTGATGAACTATAGCATATCAAGGATAGATATGATGATCCTTGAGGTATTCGCAATGTTTGACACCGCGAAAGTAGAAATCAAGAAGGAGCATCAATTTTGATGGTTGGTGAAACCACTAGTTTCAAAAAGGGGCAAGGGCAAGAAGGGATACTTCATGAACTGGCAAATCAGCTGCTGCTCTAGTGAAGAAACCCAAGGTTGAACCCAAACCTGAAACTAAGTGCTTCTATGATAAGGGGAACAGTCACTAGAGCGGAATTACCCTAGATACTTGGTAGATGAGAAGGCTGGCAAGGTCGATAGAAGTATATTGGATATACATTATGTTAATGTGTACTTTACTAGTACTCCTAGTAGCACCAGTGTATTAAGATACCGGTTCGGTTGCTAAGTGTTAGTAACTCGAAATAAAAGGCTACGGAATAAACGGAGACTAGCTAAGGGTGAGCTGACGATATGTGTTGGAAGTGTTTCCAAGTTTGATGTGATCAAACATCGCACGCTCCCTCTACCATCAAGATTAGTATTAAACCTGAATAATTGTCATTTGGTGTTTGCGTTGAGCATAGACATGATTGGATTATGTCTATCGCAATACGGTTATTCATTTAAGGAGAATAATGGTTACTCTATTTATTTGAATAATACCTTCAATGGTCTTGCACCTAAAGGAATGGTTTATTGAATCTCGATAGTAGTGATACACATTTTCATGCCAAAAGATATAAGATAGTAATGATAGTACCACTTACTTGTGGCACTGCCATGTAAGTCATAATGGTATAAAACGCATGAAGAAGCTCCATGTTGATGGATCTTTGGACTCACTCAATTTTGAAAATTTTGAGACATGCGAATCATGTCTATTGGTGTATACGCATGAAGAAACTCCATGCAGATGGATCGTTTGGACTCACTTGATTTTGAATCACTTGAGATATGCAAATCATACCACATGGGCAAGATGACTGAAAAGCCTTGTTTTCAGTGAGATGGAACAAGATAGCAACTTGTTGGAAGTAACACATTTTGATGTGTGCAGTCCAATGAGTGCTGAGGCATGCAGTGAATATCGTTATGTTCTCACTTCACAGATGATTCGAGTAGATGTTGAGTATATTTACTTGATGAAACACAAGTCTGAATTATTGAATGGTTCAAGTAATTTCAGAGTGAAGTTGAAGATCATTGTGACAAGAGGATAAAATGTCTATGATATGATCATAGAGATGAGTATCTGAGTTACGAGCTTTGGCACGCAATTAAGACATTGTGGAAATTGTTTCACAATTAATACTGCCTGGAACGCCATAGTGTGATGGTGTGTCCGAACATCATAGTTGCACCCTATTGGATATGGTGCGTACCATGATGCCTCTTATCGAATTACCACTATCGTTCATGGGTTAGGCATTAGAGACAACCACACTCACTTTAATAGGGTACCACGTAATTCCGTTGAGACGACACCGTTTGGAGAAACCAAAGTTGTCGTTCCTTAAAAGTTTGGGGCTGCGACGCTTATGTGAAAAAGTTTCAGGTTGATAAGCTCGAACCCAAAGCGGATAAAATGCATCTTCATAGGACACCCAAAACAGTTGGGTATACCTCCTAATTCAGATCCGAAAGCAATAGGGATTGTTTCTTGAATCGGGTCCTTTCTCGAGGAAAGGTTTGTCTCGAGAATTGAGTGGGAGGATAGTGGAGACTTGATGAGGTTATTGAACCATCACTTCAACTAGTGTGTAGCAGGGCACAGGAAGTTGTTCCCGTGGCACCTACACCAATTGAAGTGGAAGCTTATGATATTGATCATGAAGCTTCGGATCAAGTCACTACCGAACCTCGTAGGACGACAAGGACGCGTACTGCTTTGGAGTGGTACGGTGATCCTGTCTTGAAGGTCATGTTGCTAGACAACAATGAACCTACGAGCTATGGAGAAGCGATGGTGGGCCCAAATTCCGACAAGTGGTTAGAAGCCATGAAATCCGAGATAGGATCCATGTATCAGAACAAAGCATGGACTTTGGTGGACTTGCCCAATGATCGGCAAGCCATTGAGATAAATGGATCTTTAAGAAGAAGACGGACGTGGACGGTAATGTCACCGTCTATGAAGCTCGACTTGTGGCGAAGAGTTTTTCACAAGTTCAAGGAGTTGACTATGATGAGATTTTCTCATCTGTAGCGATGCTTAAGTCCGTCGGAATCATGTTAGCATTAGCTGCATTTATGAAATCTGGCAGATGGATGTCAAAACGAGTTTCCTTACCAGTTTTCGTAAGGAAAGGTTGTATGTGATACGATCAGAAAGGTATTGTCGATCCTTAGGATGCTAAAAGGTATGCTAGCTCCAGCGATCCTTCCATGGACTGGAGTAAGCATCTCGGAGTTGGAATATACACTTTGATAAGATGATCAAAGATTTTAGGTTTATACAAGGTTTATGAGAAACTTGTATTTCCAAAGAAGTGAGTGGGAGCACTATAGAATTTCTGATGAGTATATGTTGTTAACATATTGTTGATCAGAAATGATGTAGAATTTCTAGAAAGCATATAGGGTTATTTGAAAAGTGTTTTTCACTGGAAAACCCGGATTAGGCTACTTGAACAATAAGCATCAAGATCTATAAGATAGATCAAAATGCTTAATAATACTTTCAACTGAGCACATACCTTGACATGATCTTGAAGGTGTTCAAGATGGATCAGTCAAAGAAGGAGTTCTTGCCTGAGTTGTAAGGTATGAAGTTAAGAGTTAAAGCTCGACCATGGTAGAAGAGAGACAAAGGACGAAGGCCGTCCCCTACGCTTCAGACGTAGGCTCTATAGTATGCTATGCTGTGTGCCGCACCGGAAGTGTGCCTTGCCATGAATCAGTCAAGGGGTACAAGAATGATCCAGGAACGGATCATTGGACAGCGGTCAAAATTATCCTTAGAGGGATAATGAAATGTTTCTCGATTATGGAGGTGATAAAGAGTTCAGCGTAAAGGGTTACGTCGATGCAAGCTTTAACACCTATCCGAATGACTCTGAGTAGCAAACCGGATACGTATAGTGGAGCAACCATTTGGAATAGCTTCAAGTGGAACGTGGAAGCAACATTTACAATATGACATAGAGAATTGCGAAGTACATTCGGATCTGAATACTGCAGACCCGTTGACTAAAACCTCTCTCACAAGGAAAACATGATCAAACCCCAGAACTCATTGAGTCTTAATCACATGGTGATGTGAACTAGTTTAGTGACACTAGTAAACTCTTTGGATGTTGGTCACATGGCGATGTGACCTATCAGTGTTAATCACATAGCGATGTGAACTAGATTATTGACTCTAGTGCAAGTGGGAGACTGTTGGAAATATGCCCTAGAGGCAATAATAAATTAGTTATTATTATATTTCCTTGTTCATGATAATCGTTTACTATCCATGCTATAATTGTATTGATAGGAAACTCAGATACATGTGTGGATACATAGACAACACCATGTCCCTAGTAAGCCTCTAATTGACTAGCTCGTTGATCAACAGATGGTCACGGTTTCCTGACCATGGACATTGGATGTCGTTGATAACGGGATCACATCATTAGGAGAATGATGTGATGGACAAGACCCAATCCTAAGCCTAGCACAAAGATCGTAGTTCGTATGCTAAAGCTTTTCTAATGTCAAGTGTCTTTTCCTTAGACCATGAGATTGTGCAACTCCCGGATACCGTAGGAATGCTTTGGGTGTACCAAATGTCACAATGTAACTGGGTGGCTATAAAGGTGCACTACAGGTATCTCCGAAAGTGTCTATTGGGTTGGCACGAATTGAGACTGGGATTTGTCACTCCGCGTAAACGGAGAGGTATCTCTGGGCCCACTCGGTAGGACATCATCATAATGTGCACAATGTGACCAAGGGTTTGATCACGGGATGATGTGTTACGGAACGAGTAAAGAGACTTGCCGGTAACGAGATTGAACAAGGTATCGGTATACCGACGATCGAATCTTGGGCAAGTACTATACCGCTAGACAAAGGGAATTGTATACGGGATTGATTGAGTCCTTGACATCGTGGTTCATCCGATGAGATCATCGTGGAACATGTGGGAGCCAACATGGATATCCAGATCCCGCTGTTGGTTATTGACCGGAGAACGTCTCGGTCATGTCTACATGTCTCCCGAACCCGTAGGGTCTACACACTTAAGGTTCGATGACGCTAGGGTTATAAAGGAAGTTTGTATGTGGTTACCGAATGTTGTTCGGAGTCCTGGATGAGATCCCGGACGTCACGAGGAGTTCCGGAATGGTCCGGAGGTAAAGATTTATATATGGAAAGTTGTTGTTCGGGTTCCAGAAAAAGTCCGGGTTTTTTCGGTATTGTACTGGGAAGCTTCCAGAAGGTTCCGGAGGATTCCGGAGGGGTCCGGAGGTCCGGAAATTATTCCACCACGTCCAATACAGTAGCATGGGCTGTAGGGGGGCGCCCTAGCCTTAATGGGCCAGGGGCACCAGCCCCCCCAAGGCCCATGCGCATGGGAAGGGGAAAACCCTAAGGGGGAGGGCCTCCACTTGACTTGGGAGGCACTCCTCCCCCCGTTGGCCGCCGCCCCCTCCTCAGATTGGATCTGAGGGGGCCGGCCCCCCTCTCCCTTGCCCCTATATATGTGGGGGGTGGGAGGGCAGCCGCACCACATGTTCTGGCGCAGCCCTCCCCCTCTCCCAAGTACTTCTCCTCTCCCGCGGTGCTTGGCGAAGCCCTGCGGGATTGCCACGCTCCTCCATCACCACCACGCCGTTGTGCTGCTGCTGGACGGAGTCTTCCTCAACCTCTCCCTCTCTCCTTGCTGGATCAAGGCGTGGGAGACGTCACCGGGCTGTACGTGTGTTGAACGCGGAGGTGCCGTCCGTTCGGCACTAGGATCTCCGGTGATTCGGATCACGACGAGTATGACTCCTTCAACCCCGTTCTCTTGAACGCTTCCGCTTAGAGAACTACAAGGGTATGTAGATGCACTCTCCTTCCCCTCGTTGCTGGTTTCTCCATAGATAGATCTTGGTGACACATAGGAAAATTTTGAATTTCTGCTACGTTCCCCAACATATCTCACTCTCACTCGGCCCGATATTGCCTATGCTGTTCAACAAGTGTGCTTGTTTATGCATTCTCCCCGCGACACCCACATGCGACTTGTTAAACGCATTCTCCGGTACTTGCAAGGCACCTCGCACTATGGACTTCAGCTCTACAAGTCCTCCTCTATGGATCTCTTTGCATACACCGATGCGGATTGGGCCGGGTGCCCGGATACACAACGGTCTACCTCTGGGTTATGCGTCTTTCTTGGCTCCAACCTTGTCTCGTGGTCATCAAAGAGGCAGCCCACCATCTCTCGTTCCAGCGCAGAAGCTGAATACCGCGGTGTTGCACACTGTGTGGCCGAGTCATATTGGGTGCGACAACTTCTGTTCGAGTTGAAGCTGCCCCCTACCCGCGCCACCATTGTGTATTGTGACAACATCTCCGCTTCATACCTTGCGAGCAATCCAGCACAGCATCAGCGCACGAAACACATTGAGATCGACCTACACTTCGTTCGTGACCGGGTGGCACTTGGCGAAGTACGCGTTCTACATGTTCCTTCAAGCTCTCAGTTTCTTAATGTTTTCACCAAGGGCTTGCCGTCACCTGTGTTCACCGATTTCAGATCCAGCCTAAACATCCTTCCTAATGGTGTTCCGACTGAGGGGGGGGGGGTGTGTGTGTGTGTTAGATTACATGTGTACTTCTGTGTATTTTGTACCACACTGCCGGGCTTATAGGATCAATACCACGTCGGGCCTGCGTGCCCAAGTATAGGACGTGCGGTTCCTTCTCCTCACCCTCATATATATGCTTGTAATCTGTACAACTGAGTTAACCAAGGAAATCACTTTCCAACTTAGAGCATCTACAGCCACAATCAACTAGTTTAGGCTAACTCCAAGGCATTTGTTCTGCTGGCATCCGGTTGGTTTGCTGGATAAAAAAACACGGCCTAACACAACTACACAAAACGGAGGGTTATCCTTTTTTTTTCCTTTTCTGTCACGATTCATTTCGGATCCAAATTTGAGCCGGGTTTGCGTCAGCAAGGACACCGCGCGGACGAGCATGACACCCTCCCTTGTTCTCCCCTGCCCGTCCATTGGTGGCAAAACGACCGCATTTCCCTTGCCATGGACGCATTTTTTTCTACAAAAGAAATCATTATGTTGGGTATACCGAGAAGATGTTGCTGTGGAACAACATCCCTTAATGTGTTCCGCAACCAACAACCCTGGTGAAGCCAATATAACAAACAAACAAAAAGTAGACCTGAAAACCACCTTGTCGGCAGCGGTTGATCGACTTCAGCGACAGAGCTATTATGGAGCAGCCTTGTCACTATATAATCCATGATGCACTGATTAGTGTACTCGTGCATAGAGGCTAGCTACTTGAGTATGAGACAAATATAAATACACAGATATCTAAACTGGAAATTAAATGTCCATATGCTTGTGCTGCAAAAACTCGTTTTACTCGAAAAACAAACAATTTTTGAGTATTTTTTCTTCAAAACAGAGGCATAAGCTTTGCTTCGATTATATTTTTGAGTATACCTTTTTTTCTCGAAACAGAGCATAAGCTTTGCCTCGATTATATTTTTGAGTATATGCTTTCGTCAAGATGCCAGTTGTTCTGTTCTGTTAAGTATATGGTTCACTTTGTCACGTCGGTACCTGTTCTGCTCTGTTAAGTATATGCTTCACTTTGTCACATTGGTACCTTTTCCTCATCTCTTCCTGTTACCAACAGGGACGCAAACAACAAAAACTGATTCCAGTGTTTACTGGAGAAGAGAATAGCAATCCTAATACCATCGTACCGGGGACAACCTGCAATTAGTGCCTCCATTATCTTAATGTGGACAAGCCAGAGTTTATTAAAAAAGAGTCATAGATGGTGTTAGAACTGTGAAGAATTTTAAGAACTCAGCAGATCAAGATTAAGAGTTTAAGACCCCAACAATTCTCTATCTAGAAGAAAAAGAGATGGCATGCACAACTTGCTTCTGGTCTGGTCGTAACATGAAAGATTTTCTAGTGGGACAGAAAGGACAGGGGCACCGTACTACAGTGACTAACACCAGGTGTTGTACCTCTCATCTCTAGTGGTTTCGCTCCCTCCTTTAGTGTAGGCCCAATAACAAAAGCTAGGTTGGGTGGATTAGGATGATAGGATCAATGGGTACTATGCACTGGTGTCTAATGCTAACAAAAGTCATGAACCTACAGGAAAGGAAATGAGACAAGCAAACATCACATGATCTGGTGGTATGGGCAACCACACACATGAGCTAGTGCTAGGAGTAAGGGCATCTCCAACGCCGACCCGCAAATTCCTCCGATATATGTTTGTTTTTGTGTCCGGACGTGGTCCAGGCATAATACGGGAGAGAGCAATCCAATGTTAATTGCAAAATCTGGCTGGGAGGAGAAAAGGTAGATGGGGACTATGCATGTGGTGGAATATTTGTGGGTAAGGGCACCAGCTCAGGTTACCGTGCGGCGGGGAGTCGCATTGGCTCGAGACATTTGACACGGCGGAGCTCGCCACGCAAGCATTCGACATCGTGTGTTGGAGGCTCGACATGCCAACACGCGAGATGAATTTTCCAAAGGTTAAATCTTGGGAGGTGCCGGAGTTCGTCGGTCCAGAAGCGAACATCGTGTCCTGCAAGGAGAACAGGGAAACCTGTATCATCCTCGACCTAGTCAAACCCCATGGCATGATGAGGTGGCCATGGCAAGGTTCGCCGCGGAAAATCCGGATCTAATGTTGGCGAGTACGAGTTCTGGGCGCATCGCAACAAGGTGATGAAGGAGGACGAAGTCGCCTCCTTATCAAGGGTGGTTAAGGTCGAGTCGGCCGATGAGGTTAAGCCCAATGAGCATGACGGGGACAGAGAGGACAACATTGACAGTGACAATCTTAGTGACAAAGAGTAGTTGTCCGTAGTTTAAGTTTGCATGTTTATAATCAAATTATGTTAAGTTTTTGTCTTCAAAAACTTTGAATGCTTGATGTTTGCATCAAATTTGCAATGATTAAGTTTTATTTCGGACGTTTTGGGTGCCCCATTTCAAGGTAGCTGTTGGAGCAGTGGCGCCCTATTTTAGGGCAGCTCTTGGAGAAGAAAGAAAAATCGATACCCTAAATCTCACTTTTTAGTGCCGTGAAATTGTTTTTCAATGCCCTATTTCATGACAACTGTTAGAGATGCTCTCATCTGACCCACATACTTCCCGCAGGAGAAAAATTATATAATTGAAAAGTTCTTTCGAATATGAATTCATTGGTATAACTTTTGCTCCCGTCGCAGTCGGTCTTCTTGATTAAATTTATGGTCAAAGTTAAAACACGGGATAGAGGAAGCATTATATTTTGGAACGGAGTGGGTATGTTATTTCAGGACAGATGTTGGAGATGCTCTAACCTGTCACACATATTAATCCTCTGGGCACCTGGTAACCAACACACTCATTTATCATGACAACATGTTTTGACAAGAGCGGTTCTTAATGTCTGATAACGTATTTAATTTGTCATCGTCTGTTCCTATGGTGCTTGTTAATATACATTAATTAATCAATTAATTGTCCTAATCGGTGTACATGGCAATCCACTAGATGATCGGGAATTCGAGATAACTACCTGATCAGATGTCCTAAATATTGTGCTCCCTCTCTCTCAGTTTATAGGGCGTACGCGTACCCCTAGGTCGTCAATTTCACCAACCTAATACAAGTCATATATTACAAAAAATATATCAATATAAACTTCAGATGTTCTATTTTCAAAAGGTATAATTTTTGTGTTATACAGTTTATATTAGGATGATAAAATTGGCAACCTAGTTATATGCGTAGGACTTGTAAACTAAGACGGAGGTAGTAGTAACCTCGTGTTTGTCAATTTTGAAGCTTCTTCAATATGGTCCAGTCCTCCCCTAAGAGCATCTTCAGCCGTTGGCCCCCTCAGGCGGCATAAAAATCGCCGCCTGGGGGCGAGCCGGCGGCAAAACCGGCTCTAGGGGGCGGTTGGGCACCCAACCATCGCCCCTTGGTCGCCCCCACGCGCTGATTTCGGCTCATTATTCGGCCCACTTTCGTTAAAAAACGCCCCGATATCTGTGTGAACCGGACCATATTCAGCGCGGTTCGACGTGTTTCAGCATGAATTCTCCCATAAATAATTCAACAGATAGAAATCAAATAGTTCATCACATAGTTCGGCGTGGTTCGCCGCATTTTTGCCCCCATAGTTCATCACTAAAAATCAATAGAAATCAAATTGTTCAACAAATAATTCAATAAAAATTATATAATTCAACAAATAAAAACTCATATTTCATCACACGTCATTACCGGCATCGCCCTTGAGTCTCCATAGGTGCTCCACTAGATCGTGTTGCAGTTCTTGATGCACCTGTGGGTCTCGGATCTCCTGACACATATTGAGGTAGGCAGTCCAGGTTGCCGGTAGATGGTGAACAACTTGGGCAAGAGGACCTGCCTGTAATATGGTTCTGTGTCAAACACTGGCTCTTCCTGCTCGCTCTCAATGATCATGTTGTGCAAGATGACACAACAAGTCATGATCTCCCACATTTGATCTTTCGACCAGGTCTGAGTAGGGTACCAGACAACAGCAAATCGAGATTGGAGCACACCAAATGCCCGCTTGACATCCTTCTTGCAAGCCTCCCGAACCTTCGCAAAGAAGGCATTCTTGCTTCCTGGCACACGGTTTGAGATAGTCTTCACAAATGTCGACCATCTCGGGTAGATGCCATCAGCTAGGTAGTGCCCTTGTTGTAGTGCCGCCCATTGACCTCGAAGTTCACCAAAGGAGAATGACCTTCAATAAGCTTGGCAAAGACAGGGGAGCACTGCAGGACGTTCATGTCATTGTGAGTTCCTGGCATCCCAAAGAAAGAGTGCCAAATCCAGAGGTCCTGTGTGGCCACTGCCTCAACTACCACACTGCAACCGCCTTTGCCGCCTTTGTACAACCCCTGCCAAACAAATGGATAGTTCTTCCATTTCCAATGCATGCAGTTGATGCTTCCAAGCATCCGAGGAAATTCTCTTGCTGCATTCTGTGCTAGGATCTGAGCAGTGTCTTCCGCATTGGGTGTTCGCAAGTATTGCGGTCCAAACACTGCCACCACTGCCCTGCAGAACTTGTAGAAACACTCAATGGTGGTGGACTCAACCATGCGCCCATAGTCGTCGAGTGAATCACCGGGAGCTCTGTATGCAAGGATCCTCATAGCTGTCATGCACTTCTGGATTGAGGTGAATCCAAGTGTGCCAGTGCAATCGTTCTTGCACTTGAAGTAGCCGTCGAATGATAACCCACAAGTGTAGGGAATCGTAACAGCTTTCGAGGGTGAACTACAACCCAAATTTATTGATTCGACACAAGGGGAGCCAAAGAATATTCTTGAGTATTAGCAGTTGAGTTGTCAATTCAACCACACCTGGATAACTTAGTATCTCAGCAAAGTGTTTAGTAGCAAAAGTGGTATGATAGTAACGGTAACAGTAGCAACAGAAAAGGTAAATGTTTTTGGGTTTTTTGTAGTAGTTGTAACAGTAGCAACGGAAAAGTAAATAAGCGGAGAACAATATGTGAAAAGCTCACAGGCAATGGATCAGTGATGGATAATTATGCCGGATGCGATTCCTCATGCAATAGTTATAACATAGGGTGATATAGAACTAGCTCCAATTCATCAATGTAATGTAGGCATGTATTCCGTAAATAGTCATACGTGCTTATGGAAAAGAAATTGCATGACATCTTTTGTCCTACCCTCCCGTGGCAGCGGGGTCCTAGTGGGAACTAAGGGATATTAAGGCCTCCTTTTAATAGAGAACCGGACCAAAGCATTAACACATAGTGAATACATGAACTCCTCAAACTACGGTCATCACCGAGAAGTATCCCGATTATTGTCACTTCGGGGTTGTCGGATCATAACACATAATAGGTGACTATAGACTTGCAAGATAGGATCAAGAACACACATATATTCATGAAAACATAATAGGTTCAGATCTGAAATCATGGCACTCGGGCCCGAGTGACAAGCATTAAGCATAGCAAAGTCATAGCAACATCAATCTCAGAACATAGTGGATACTAGGGATCAAACCCTAACAAAACTAACTTGATTACATGGTAAATCTCATCCAACCCGTCACCGTCCAGCAAGGCTACGATGGAATTACTCACGCACGGCGGTGAGCATCATGAAATTGGTGATGGGGGATGGTTGATGATGACGACGACGATGAATCCCCCTCTCCGGTGCCCCGAATGGACTCCAAATCAGCCCTCCTGAGAGAGATTAGGGCTTGGTGGCGGCTCCGTGTCGTGAAACGCGATGAAAATTTCTCCTTGATTTTTTTCTCCCCGAGATGGTATATATGGAGTTGGAGTTGAGGTCGGAGGAGGTCTGGGGGGCCACGAGATAGGAGGGCGCGCCCCTAGGGGCCGCCCCCCTGTCTCATGGACAGCCCATGGGCCTTGATTCTTTCGCCAAAAATTCTTATTAAATCTGAAAAGTGCCTCCGTGGATTTTCAGGACATTCCGAAAACTTTTCTTTTCTACACATAAAACAACATCATGGTAGTTCTGCTGAAAATAGCGTCAGTCCGGGTTATTTCATTCAAATCATGCAAGTTAGAGTCCAAAACAAGGGCAAAAGTGTTTGGAAAAGTAGATACATTGGAGACGTATCAACTCCCCCAAGTTTAAACCTTTGCTTGTCCTCAAGCAATTTAGTTGACAAACTAAAAGTGATAAAGAAAAACTTTTACAAACTCTGTTTGCTCTTGTTGTTGTAAACATGAAAAGCCAGCATTCAAGTTTCAGCAAATATTATGAACTAACCATACTCACAATAACACATAGGTCTCACAATTACTCATATCAATAGCATAATCAGCTAGCGAGTCATAATAATAAAACTCGGATGACAACACTTTCTCAAAATAATCATAACATGATATAACAAAATGGTATCTCGCTAGCCCTTTCTGAGACCGCAAAACATAAATGCAGAGCACCTTTAGAGATCAAGGACTGACTAAACATTATAATTCATGGTAAAAGAGATCCAGTCAAGTCATACCCAATATAAACCAATAATAATGAATGCAAATGACAGTGTGCTCTCCAGCGGGTGCTTTTAATAAAAAGGGTGATGACTCAACATAAAAAGTAAATAGATAGGCCCTTCGCAGAGGGAAGCAGGGATTTGTAGAGGTGCCAGAGCTCGATTTTAAAATAGAGATTGAATAACATTTTGAGCGGCATACTTTCGCTGTCAACGCAACAACTATGAGATGGCTGTATCTTCCATACTACATGCATTATAGGCAGTTCCCAAACAGAATGGTAAAGGTTTATACTCCCCCAACCACCAACAAGCATCAATCCATGACTTGCTCGAAACAATGAGTGCCTCCAACATACAACAGCCCTGGGGGAGTTTTGTTTAATTATTTTGATTTGCTTTGATCTTTTTGGATCATGGGACTGGGCATCCCGGTTACCGGCCCTTTCTCGTGAATGAGGAGCGGAGTCCACTCCTCTTGAGAATAACCCACCTAGCATGGAAGATATAGGCAGCCCTAGTTGTAACATGAGCTGCTCGAGCATACAAACTAGAATTTCATTTGAAGGTTTGGAGTTTGGCACATACAAATTTACTTGGAACGGCAGGTAGATACCGCATATAGGAAGGTATAGTGGACTCATATGAAACAACTTTGGGGGTTAAGGAGTTTGGATGCACAAGCAGTATTCCCGCTTAGTACAGGTGAAGGCTAGCAAAAGACTGGGAAGCGACCAACTGAGAGAGCGACAACAGTCGTAAGCATGCATTAAAATTAATTCACACCGGATACAAGCATGAGTAGGATATAATCCACCATGAACATAAATATCATGAAGGCTATGTTGATTTGTTTCAACTACTTGCGTGAACATGTGCCAAGTCGAGTCACTCAATTCATTCAAAGGAGGATACCATCCCATCATATCACATCATAATCATTCTAATAGCATGTTGGCATGCAAGGTAAACCATTATAACTCATAGCTAATCAAGCATGGCACGAGCAACTATAATCTCTAAATGTCATTGCAAATATGTTTACTTTATAATAACTGACTCAGGAACGATGAATCATCATATTTACAAAAACAAGAGAGGCCGAGTTCATACCAGCTTTTCTCATCCCAATAAGTCCATCATATATCGTCATTATTGCCTTTCACTCGCACGACCGAACGAAGTGTATACTAATAAGAGTGCACGTGCATTGGACTAAGCTGGAATCTGCAAGCATTCAACTCAAGAGAGAAGACAAGTACTATGGGCTCTAAATATAAATAATCAAACATGCATATGAGAGCCACTAAGCATTTTCAATATGGTCTTCTCGACCCCCAAAAGAAAGAAAAGAAAAGAAAACTATTTACACGGGAAAGCTCCCAACAAGTAAAAGAAGAACGAGAAATCTTTTTGGGTTTTCATTTTAATTTCTACTACAAGCAAGGAAATTAAACTAACTATTTTTTTTTGGTTTTTCTTAAGGTTTATCAAACACACAAGAAGAAAACTAGAAAAATAAATTTAAAGTAACATGGATAATACAATGAAAGAGTATGAGCACCGACGACTAGTGTGTGAACATGAATGTAAAGTCGGTGAGAAATACGTACTCCCCCAAGCTTAGGCTTTTGGCCTATGTTGGTTTTGAAGGAAATATGCCCTAGAGGCAATAATAAAGTTATTATTTATTTCCTCATATCATGATAAATGTTTATTATTCATGCTAGAATTGATTAACCAGAAACATGATACACGTGTGAATACATAGACAAACATAAAGTCACTAGTATGCCTCTACTTGACTAGCTCATTAATCAAAAGGTGGTTATGTTTCCTAACCATACACATGTGTTGTCATTTGATTAATGGGATCACATCATTAGGAGAATGATGTGATTGACATGACCCATTCCGTTAGCCTAGCACTTGATCGTTTAGTATGTTGCTATTGCTTTCTTCATGACTTATACAAAGTTCCTACAACTATGAGATTGTGCAACTCACCTTTACCGGAAGAACACTTTGTGTGCTACCAAACATCACAACGTAACTGGGTGATTATAAAGGTGCTCTATAGGTGTTTCCGAAGGTACATGTTGGGTTGGCATAATTCGAGATTAGGTTTTGTCACTCTGATTGTCGGAGAGGTATCTCTGGGCCCTCTCGGTAATACTCATCACCTAAGCCTTGCAAGCATTGTAACTAATGAGTTAGTTATAAGATGATGTGTTACAGAACGAGTAAAGAGACTTGCCGGTAACGAGATTGAACTAGGTATTGGATACCGACGATCAAATCTCTGGCAAGTAACATACCGATGACAAAGGGAACAACGTATGTTGTTATGCGGTTTGACCGATAAAGATCTTCGTAGAATATGTAGGAACCAATATGGGCATCCAGGTTCCACTATTGGTTATTGACCGAGAATAGTTCTAGGTTATGTCTACATAGTTCTCGAACCCGTAGGGTCCACACGCTTAATGTTACGATGACAGTTTAATTATGAGTTTACAAGTTTTGATGTACCGAAGTTTGTTCGGAGTCCCGGATGTGATCACGGACATGACGAGGAGTCTCGAAATGGTCGAGACATAAAGATTGATATATTGGACGACTATATTCGGACATCGGAAGTGTTCCGGGTGGTTTCGGAGAAAACCGGAGTGCCGGAGGGTTACCGGAACCCCCCCGGAGAGTTAATGGGCCACATGGGCCTTGGTGGGAAGAGAGAGGGGCGGCCAGGAAGGGCCGTGCGCCCCCTCTCCCTCTGGTCCGAATTGGACTAGGAGGGGGGGGGCGGCGCCCCCCTCTTTCCTTCCCCTCCTCTCCCCCTTCCTTCCCCTCCTAGTAGGAGTAGGAAAGGAGGAGTCCTACTCCTACTAGGAGGATGACTCCTCCTCCTGGCGCGCCCAAGAAGGGCCGGCCAGCCTCCCCCCTCCCTCCTTTATATACGGGGGCAGGGGGCACCCCACAGACACACAAGTTGATCTACGGATCGTTCCTTAGCCGTGTGCGGTCCCCCCCTCCACCATATTCCACCTCGGTCATATCGTCGCGGAGTTTAGGCGAAGCCCTGCGCCGGTAGAACATCATCATCGTCACCACGCCGTCGTGCTGATGGAACTCATCCCCGAAGCTTTGCTGGATCGGAGCCCGGGGATCGTCATCGAGCTGAACGTGTGCTGAACTCGGAGGTGCCGTACGTTCGGTGCTTGGATCGGTCGGATCGTGAAGACGTACGACTACATCAACCGCGTTGTCATAACGCTTCCACTCACGGTCTACGAGGGTACGTGGACAACACTCTCCCCTCTCGTTGCTATGCCATCACCATGATCTTGCGTGTGCGTAGGAATTTTTTTTGAAATTACTACGTTACCCAATAGTGGTATCAGAGCCTGGTTTTATGCTTTGATGTTATATGCACGAGTAGAACACAAGTGAGTTGTGGGCGATATAAGTCATACTGCTTACCAGCATGTCATACTTTGGTTCGGCGGTATTGTGAGATGAAGCGGCCCGGACCGACATTACGCGTACGCTTACGCGAGACTGGTTTCACCGTTGCGAGCATTCGTGCTTAAAGGTGGCTGGCGGGTGTCTATCTCTCTCACTTTAGCTGAATCGAGTGTGGCTACGCCCGGTCCTTGCGAAGGTTAAAACAGCACCAACTTGACAAACTATCGTTGTGGTTTTTATGCGTAGGTAAGAATGGTTCTTGCTAAAAGCCCGTAGCAGCCACGTAAAATTTGCAACAACAAAGTAGAGGACGTCTAACTTGTTTTTGCAGGGCATGTTGTGATGTGATATGGTCAAGACGTGATGCTATATTTTATTGTATGAGATGATAGATGATCATGTTTTGTAACCGAAGTTATCGGCAACTGGTAGGAGCCATATGGTTGTCGCTTTATTGTATGAAATGCAAACGCCCTGTAATTGCTTTACTTTATCACTAAGCGGTAGCGATAGTCGTAGAAGCAATAGTTGGCGAGAAGACAACGATGCTACGATGAAGATCAAGGTGTCGTGCCGGTGACGATGGTGATCATGACGGTGCTTCGGAGATGGAGATCACAAGCACAAGATGATGATGGCCATATCATATCACTTATATTGATTGCATGTGATGTTTATCCTTTATGCATCTTATCTTGCTTTGATTGACGGTAGCATTTTAAGATGATCTCTCACTAAAATTATCAAGAAGTGTTCTCCCTGAGTATGCACCGTTGCCAAAGTTCGTCGTGCCCAGACACCACGTGATGATCGGGTGTGATAAGCTCTACGTCCATCTACAACGGGTGCAAGCCAGTTTTGCACACGCAGAATACTCAGGTTAAACTTGACGAGCCTAGCATATGCAGATATGGCCTCGGAACACGGAGACCGAAAGGTCGAGCGTGAATCATATAGTAGATATGATCAACATAGTGATGTTCACCATTGAAAACTACTCCATCTCACGTGATGATCGGTTATGGTTTAGTTGATTTGGATCACGTGATCACTTAGATGACTAGAGAGATGTCTGTCTAAGTGGGAGTTCTTAAGTAATATGATTAAATTGAACTTAAATTTATCATGAACTTAGTACCTGATAGTATTTTGCTTCTCTATGTTTGTTTGTAGATAGATGGCTCGTGCTGTTGTTCCGTTGAATTTTAATGCGTTCCTTGAGAAAGCAAAGTTGAAAGATGATGGTAGCAATTACACGGACTGGGTCCGTAACCTGAGGATTATCCTCATTGCTGCACAGAAAAGTTACGTCCTGGAAGCACCGCTGGGTGCCAGGCCTGCTGCTGATGCAACTGACGACGTTAAGAACATTTGGCAGAGCAAAGCTGATGACTACTCTATAGTTCAGTGTGCCATGCTTTACGGCTTAGTACCGGGACTTCAACGACGTTTTGAACGTCATGGAGCATATGAGATGTTCCAGGAGTTGAAGTTAATATTTCAAGCAAATGCCCGGATTGAGAGATATGAAGTCTCCAATAAGTTCTACAGCTGCAAGATGGAGGAGAATAGTTCTGTCAGTGAACATATACTCAAAATGTCTGGGTATAATAATCACTTGATTCAACTGGGAGTTAATCTTCCGGATGATAGCGTCATTGACAGAATTCTCCAATCACTGCCACCAAGCTACAAGAGCTTTGTGATGAACTACAATATGCAAGGGATGAACAAGACTATTCCCGAGCTCTTCGCAATGCTAAAAGCTGCGGAGGTAGAAATCAAGAAGGAGCATCAAGTATTGATGGTCAACAAGACCACTAGTTTCAAGAAAAAGGGCAAAGGAAAGAAGAAGGGGAACTTCAAGAAGAACAGCAAGCAAGTTGCTGCTCAAGAGAAGAAACCCAAGTCTGGACCTAAGCCTGAAACTGAGTGCTTCTACTGCAAGTAGACTGGTCACTGGAAGCGGAACTGCCCCAAGTATTTGGCGGATAAGAAGGATGGCAAAGTGAACAAAGGTATATGTGATATACATGTTATTGATGTGTACCTAACTAGAGCTCGTAGTAGCACCTGGGTATTTGATACTGGTTCTGTTGCTAATATTTGCAACTCAAAACAGGGACTACGGAATAAGCGAGCACTGGCCAAGGACGAGGTGACGATGCGCGTGGGAAACTGTTCCAAAGTCGATGTGATCGCGGTCGGCACGCTACCTCTACATCTACCTTCGGGATTAGTTTTAGACCTGAATAATTGTTATTTGGTGCCAGCGTTGAGCATGAACATTATATCTGGATCTTGTTTGATGCGAGATGGTTATTCATTTAAATCAAAGAATAATGGTTGTTCTATTTATATGAGTAATATCTTTTATGGTCATGCACCCTTGAAGAGTGGTCTATTTTTATTAAATCTCGATAGTAGTGATACACATATTCATAGTGTTGAAACCAAAAGATGCAGAGTTAATAATGATAGTGCAACTTATTTGTGGCACTGCCGTTTGGGTCATATCGGTGTAAAGCGCATGAAGAAACTCCATACTGATGGACTTTTGGAATCACTTGATTATGAATCACTTGGTACTTGCGAACGTGCCTTATGGGCAAGATGACTAAAACACCGTTCTCCGGAACTATGGAGGGAGCAACTGATTTGTTGGAAATCATACATACTGATGTTTGTGGCCCAATGAATGTTGAGGCTCGCGGCGGGTATCGTTATTTTCTCACCTTCACAGATGATTTGAGCAGATATGGGTATATCTACTTGATGAAACACAAGTCTAAAACATTTGAAAAGTTCAAAGAATTTCAGAGTGAAGTGGAAAATCATCGTAACAAGAAAATAAAGTTTCTACGATCTGATCGTGGAGGAGAATATTTGAGTTATGAGTTTGGCCTACACTTGAAACAATGTGGAATAGTTTCGCAACTCACGCCACCTGGAACACCACAAAGAAATGGTGTGTCCGAACGTCGTAATCGTACTTTACTTGATATGGTGCGATCTATGATGTCTCTTATTGATTTACCGCTATCATTTTGGGGTTATGCTTTAGAGACGGCCGCATTCACGTTAAATAGGGCACCATCAAAATCCGTTGAAACGACGCCATATGAACTGTGGTTTGGCAAGAAACCAAAGTTATCGTTTCCTAAAGTTTGGGGCTGCGATGCTTATGTGAAGAAACTTCAACCAGATAAGCTCGAACCTAAATCGGAGAAATGTGTCTTCATAGGATACCCAAAAGAGACTATTGGGTACACCTTCTATCACAGATCCGAAGGCAAGACATTCGTTGCTAAGAATGGATCCTTTCTAGAGAAGGAGTTTCTCTCGAAAGAAGTGAGTGGGAGGAAAGTAGAACTTGATGAGATAACTGTATCTACTCCCTTATTAGAAAGTAGTTCATCACGAGAACCAGTTCCTGTGACAACTACACCAATTAGTGAGGAAGCTAATGATAATGATCATGAAACTTCAGATCAAGTTTCTACTGAACCTCGTAGGTCTACCAGAGTAAGATCCGCACCAGAGTGGTACAATAATCCTATTCTGGAAGTCATGTTACTTGACCATGATGAACCTACGAACTATGAGGAAGCGATGATGAGCCCGGATTCCGCAAAATGGCTAGAAGCCATGAAATCTGAGATGGGATCCATGTATGAAAACAAAGTATGGACTTTGGTTGACTTGCCCGATGATCGGCAAGCCATTGAGAATAAATGGATCTTTAAGAAGAAGACTGACGCTGATGGTAATATAACTGTCTATAAAGCTCGACTTGTTTTCGACAAGTTCAAGGGGTTGACTACGATGAGACTTTCTCACCCGTAGCGATGCTTAAGTCCGTCCGAATCATGTTAGCTATTGCTGCATTTCATGATTATGAAATTTGGCAAATGGATGTCAAGACTGCATTCTTGAATGGATTTCTAGAAGAAGAGTTGTATATGATGCAGCCGGAAGGTTTGGTTGATCCAAAAGGTGCTGACAAAGTGTGCAAGCTCCAGCGTTCCATTTATGGACTGGTGCAAGCATCTCAGAGTTGGAATAAACGCTTTGATAGTGTGATCAAAGCATATGGTTTTATACAGACTTTTGGAGAAGCCTGTATTTACAAGAAAGTGAGTGGGAGCTCTGTAGAATTTCTAATTTTATATGTAGATGACATATTATTAACTGGAAATGATATAGAATTTCTGGATAGCATAAAAGGATACTTGAATAAAAGTTTTTCAATGAAAGACCTCGGTGAAGCTGCTTACATATTGGGCATCAAGATCTATAGAGATAGATCAAGACGCTTAATAGGACTTTCACAAAGCACATACCTTGACAAAATTTTGAAAAAGTTCAAAATGGATCAGGCAAAGAAAGGATTCTTGCCTGTGCTACAAGGTGTGAAGTTGAGTCAAACTCAATGCCCGACCACAGCAGAAGATAGAGAGAAAATGAAAAATGTTCCCTATGCTTCAGCCATAGGCTCTATCATGTATGCAATGCTGTGTACCAGACCTGACGTATGCTTAGCAATAAGCTTGGCAGGAAGGTACCAAAGTAATCCAGGAGTGGATCACTGGACAGCGGTCAAGAACATCCTGAAATACCTGAAAAGGACTAAGGATATGTTTCTCGTATATAGAGGTGACAAAGAGCTAGTCGTAAACGGTTACGTCGATGCAAGCTTTGACACTGATCCGGACGATTCTAAATCGCAAACTGGATACGTGTTTTTATTAAACGGTGGAGCTGTAAGTTGGTGCAGTTCTAAACAAAGCGTCGTAGCAGGATCTACATGTGAAGCGGAATACATAGCTGCTTCGGAAGCAGCAAATGAAGGAGTCTGGATGAAGGAGTTCATTTCCGATCTAGGTGTCATACCTAGTGCATCGGGACCAATGAAGATCTTCTGTGACAATACTGGTGCAATTGCCTTGGCAAAGGAATCCATATTTCACAAGAGGACCAAGCACATCAAGAGACGCTTCAATTCCATTCGGGACCAAGTCCAAGTGGGACACATAGAGATTTGCAAGATACATACGGATCTGAATGTTGCAGACCCGTTGACTAAGCCTCTCTCACGAGCAAAACATGATCAACACCAAGACTCCATGGGTGTTAGAATCATTACTATGTAATCTAGATTATTGACTCTAGTGCAAGTGGGAGACTGAAGGAAATATGCCCTAGAGGCACTAATAAAGTTATTATTTATTTCCTCATATCATGATAAATGTTTATTATTCATGCTAGAATTGTATTAACCGGAAACATGATACACGTGTGAATACATAGACAAACATAAAGTCACTAGTATGCCTCTACTTGACTAGCTCATTAATCAAAAGATGGTTATGTTTCCTAACCATAGACATGTGTTGTCATTTGATTAATGGGATCACATCATTAGGAGAATGATGTGATTGACATGACCCATTCCGTTAGCCTAGCACTTGATCGTTTAGTATGTTGCTATTGCTTTCTTCATGACTTATACAAAGTTCCTGCAACTATGAGATTGTGCAACTCACCTTTACCGGAAGAACACTTTGTGTGCTACCAAACGTCACAACGTAACTGGGTGATTATAAAGGTGCTCTACAGGTGTTTCCGAAAGTACATGTTGGGTTGGCATAATTCGAGATTAGGTTTTGTCACTCCGATTGTCGGAGAGTTATCTCTGGGCCCTCTCGGTAATACTCATCACCTAAGCCTTGCAAGCATTGTAACTAATGAGTTAGTTATAAGATGATGTGTTACAGAACGAGTAAAGAGACTTGCCGGTAACGAGATTGAACTAGGTATTGGATACCGACGATCAAATCTCTGGCAAGTAACATACCGATGACAAAGGGAACAACTTATGTTGTTATGCGGTTTGACCGATAAAGATCTTCGTAGAATATGTAGGAACCAATATGGGCATCCAGGTTCCGCTATTGGTTATTGACCGAGAATAGTTCTAGGTCATGTCTACATAGTTCTCGAACCCGTAGGGTCCGCACGCTTAATGTTACGATGACAGTTTAATTATGAGTTTACAAGTTTTGTTGTACCGAAGTTTGTTCGGAGTCCTGGATGTGATCACGGACATGACGAGGAGTCTCGAAATGGTCGAGACATAAAGATTGATATATTGGACGACTATATTCGGACACCGGAAGTGTTCCGGGTGGTTTCGGAGAAAACCGAAGTGCCGGAGGGTTACCGGAACCCCCCCCCCCCGGAGAGTTAATGGGCCACATGGGCCTTGGTGGGAAGAGAGAGGGGCGGCCAGGAAGGGCCGCGCGCCCCCTCTCCCTCTGGTCCGAATTGGACTAGGAGGGGGGGCGGCGCCCCCCTCTTTCCTTCCCCTCCTCTCCCCCTTCCTTCCCCTCCTAGTAGGAGTAGGAAAGGAGGAGTCCTACTCCTACTAGGAGGAGGACTCCTCCTCCTGGCGCGCCCAACAAGGGCCGGTCGGCCTCCCCCCTCCCTCCTTTATATACGGGGGCAGGGGCACCCCACAGACACACAAGTTGATCTACGGATCATTCCTTAGCCATGTGCGGTGCCCCCCTCCACCATATTCCACCTCGGTCATATCGTCGCGTAGTTTAGGCGAAGCCCTGCGCCGGTAGAACATCATCATCGTCACCACGCCGTCGTGCTGACGGAACTCATCCTCGAAGCTTTGCTGGATCGGAGCCCGGGGATCGTCATCGAGCTGAACGTGTGCTGAACTCGGAGGTGTCGTACGTTCGGTGCTTGGATCGGTCGGATCGTGAAGACGTACGACTACATCAACCGCGTTGTCATAACGCTTCCGCTCATGGTCTACGAGGGTACATGGACAACACTCTCCCCTCTCGTTGCTATGCCATCACCATGATCTTGCGTGTGCGTAGGAATTTTTTAATACCAAGGACCGCCTGGCTGATATCCATAAGTGAAACTGGGATTGTACCGAGATGCAGAGGCAACAGCCTCCTGGGCAGCAGCGTGTTGGCGAGCTGCCTCCATTCCCCTCTCATATTCAGTGGCTTCTTCCCTGGTGATAACATATCTTCCTCTTGCCTGATAATCAAAAAGGTAGGGAGCAGGAAGAGTAACAGGGACGACATTGCGTCTATCATAGATTAGTCGATAATGGAGGAATTGTTCATTCCTCTCAAGAAATTGATGATCAAACATAGCTTTTGTATCTAAATAAGCAGGAGGTACAATCATATCCCCCTCTTGTGGAGCTATATTAAGAAAATTTGCCACACGGGTTGCCTAAATTCCTCCAAAGAAATTTCCCTTTTTACTATTATTATGCAACCTACGTGCAACTATTGCCCCCAAGTTATAACCTTTGTAACCAGACACATCACTCTTGAGGACACAAAGATCAGGGGCACATATGTGACATGCTTCGTCCTTACCGTTAATGCATTTACCAATAAAGAGAGCAAAATAATGTATAGCAGGAAAGTGAATGCTCCCTATGGTAGCTTGTGTTACGTCCCTAGATTCTTCCATAGTAATACTAGCAAGAAAATTTCTAACTTCAGATTTGGGAGGATCATTAATATTACCCCACTGCGGGAGTTTGCAAGCAGTTGTAAAATCCTCTAAATCCATGGTATAAGATGTATCATAAATATCAAACATAACACTAGGAGAATTATGCGAAGAAATATATTCGAACCTCTGCACAAAGGAATCAGTCAATTGATAATATTGAGGACACTTATCTTGCAAGAAGTCCTCCAGCTCTGCATTACGCACATACACGTCAAATTCCTCCTTGAAGCCTGCTTCGACCATAAAATCATCGGATGGCCACTCGCAAGCCCGTACATTTGCGTCCCTTGGCAAATTAACCTCTTGTTCACGTATAGCAATCCTGGGCCCTTTCTTTGCCAAGGAACCACCTTGGTACATTCTTCTAAGCATATTTCTTTTCCTGAAAATTTCTGAAATTTTAGTAACTTCAAAATAAAAGTGGATAAAACTAAACAAGATTGATAGCAACTACTCCTACAAGTGCCTAGAGCCTATATCATGCATTGGAATTGCTTGGGACCTAAAAAATTTAACATGCAAGCTCAAGAACAGGGTCACCAAGGTAGCAAGGATTTGCAATGAATAAAGCACTAGAACAAAAACTAATTGGACCAATGGAGGAGTCACATACCAAGCAACAATCTCCCAGAGCAGTTTTGTGAATGGAGCTTTGAGCTAAGTGATCGAAAATCGCAGCAAAACGAGTTAGAACTCGGGCTTGAGCTAGATGGGGATTTTTTGGATAGAAGATGAAGTGTGTGGGTGCTGGCATTAGTGGAGGGGAGCCACTAGGGTCCCACGAGACAGGGGGCACGCCCTACAGGGGGGGCGCCCTCCTCTCTCGTGGCCTGGTGCTTGGCCCTCCTGCAGTGTTTTCAGTGCCTAAAATCCTCAAATATTCCAGAAAAATCATACTAAATTTGCAGGGCATTTGGAGCACTTTTATTTTCGGACTATTTTTTTAATGCACGAATAAATCAGAAAACAGACAGATAATACTATTTATGCTTTATTTATCCTAAATTACAGAAAGTAAAAAGAGGGTACAGAAGGTTGTGCCTTCTAGTTTCATCCATCTCGTGATCATCAAAATGAATCCACTAACAAGGTTGATCAAGTCTTGTTACCAAACTCATTCTGAATAACACGAAACCGGAGAAATTTCGAATGACACTAAGTTACCTCAATGGGGATATGAAAATCCCCAACAATAAGAATATCATACTTTTTCTTGACAGTAGGGAGAGGAAATTCAAAACCTCCAAAAATGATAGTTGGAACTTTTTCAATAGAATTGATGCTATGAACTTGAGATTGTTTCCTCGAAAAGTGTACCGTATGCTCATTGCCATCAACATGAAAAGGGACATTGCCTTTGTTGCAATCAATAACAGCCCCTGCAGTATTAAGAAAAGGTCTACCAAGGATAATAGACATACTATCGTCCTCAGGAATATTAAGAATAACAAAGTTCGTTAAGATAGTGACATTTGCAACCACAACAGGCACATCCTCACAAATACCGACAGGTATAGCAGTTGATTTATCAGCCATTTGCAAAGATATTTCAGTAGGTGTCAACTTATTCAATTCAAGTCTAGGATATAAAGAGAGAGGCATAACACTAACACCGGCTCCAAGATCATATAAAGCAGTTCTAACATAATTTCTTTTAATGGAGCATGGTATAGTTGGAACACCTGGATCTCCAAGTTTCTTTGGTATTCCACCCTTAAAAGTGTAATTAGCAAGCATGGTGGAAATTTCAGCTTCCGGTATCTTTCTTTTATTTGTGATGATATCCTTCATATATTTAGCATAAGGATTTACTTTAAGCATATCAGTTAAACACATACGTAAGAATATAGATCTAATCATTTCAGCAAAGCACTCAAAGTCCTCATCATCCTTTGACTTGGATGGTTTAGGAGGAAAGGGCATGGGTTTCTGAACCCATGGTTCTCTTTCTTTACCGTGCTTCCTAGCAACAAAATCTCTCTTATCGCAACGTTGATTCTTTGATTGTGGGTTATCAAGATCAACATCAGGTTCAATCTCTACATCATTATCTTTGCTAGGTTGAGCATCAACATAAACATTATCATTAACATTATCACTAGGTTCATGTTCATCGCCTGATTGCGATTCAACATCAGAAATAGAAATATCATTGGGATTCTCAGGTGTGTCTATAGTAGGTTCACTAGAAGCATGCAATGTTCTATCGTTTTTCTTCTTCTTTTTAAAAGAACTAGGTGCCTCTAAATTATTTCTCTGAGAATCTTGCTCAATTCTCTTAGGGTGGCCTTCAGGATACAAAGGTTCCTGAGTCATTCTACTAGTTCTAGTAGCCACTCTAACAGCAAAGTCATTTTTATTATTCAATTCATCAAGCAAATCATTTTGAGCTTTGAGTACTTGCTCAGCTTGAGTAGCAACCATAGAAGCATATTTGCTAACGCGGTGAAGTTCATCTTTAACTCTAGCCAGATTATCACCTACGCGTCCTATCTCGAAAGCATTATTCTTTAACTCTCTACCAACATAAGCATTAAAACTTTCTTGTCTAGCCATAAAGTCATCAAATTCATCTAAGCATGGGCTATGAAATTTAGTAGAGGGTATTTCAACTTTATCATATCTATAGAGAGAATTTACCTTTACTACCTGTGTCTGGTTATCAAGACAATGTGGTTCTTCAGGCGGTATATTCAGACCATGTATTTCTTCAATAGGTGGTAAATTCTTAACATCTTCAGCTTTAATACCTTTTTCTTTCATTGATTTCTTTGCCTCTTGCATATTTTCAGGACTGAGAAATAAAACACCTCTCTTCTTCGGAGTGGGTTTAGGAATAGGCTCGGGAGTTGGCTCAATTGGTTCAGGAATTACTTCAGGAACTGGCTCAGGAAGAGTCCAATTATTTTCATTAGTCAACATATTATTCAATAGTATTTCAGCTTCGTCGACTGTTCTTTCCCTGAAAACGCAACCAGCACAACTATCCAAGTGGTCCTTGGAAGCATCGGTTAGTCCATTATAAAAGATATCAAGTATTTCATTTTTCTTAAGAGGATGATCAAGCAAAGCATAAAGTAACCGGAGAAGCCCCCCCCCCCCAGCTTGTGGGAGACTCTCTTCTTTGATTTGCACAAAATTATATATTTCCCGCAAGGCAGCTTGTTTCTTATGAGCAGGGAAATATTTAGCAGAGAAGTAATAAATCATATCCTGGGGACTACGCACACAACCAGGAGCAAGAGAATTATACCAAGTCTTAGCATCACCCTTTAATTAGAACGGAAATATCTTAAGGATACATAAATAGCGAGATTTCTCATCATGAGTAAATAGGGTGGCTATATCATTCAGTTTGGTAAGATGTGCCACAACAGTTTCAGATTCAAGGCCATAAAAAGGATCAGATTCAACTAAAGTAATAATATCAGGATCAACAGAGAATTCATAATACTTATCAGTAACACAGATAGGTGAAGTAGTAAAAGCAGGATCGGGTTTCATTCTAGCATTAAGAGACTGCTGCTTCCATTTAGCTAATAATTTCTTAAGATCAGATCTATCATTGCAAGCAAGAATTTCCATAGCAGCTTTTTCATTCACAACATAACCCTTAGGAACAATGGGTAAAACATAATCATTGGGGGAACGTTCATCATCACTATCATCAATAACATCTTCAATATTTTCATTCCCCTAACTCTAGCAAGTTGTTCATCAAGAAATTCACCTAATGGCAAAGTAGTATCACGCACAGAAGTAGTTTCATCATGCATAGCAGAAGTGGCATCATCAATAACATGTGACATATCAGAATTCATAGCAGTAGCAGGTTTAGGTGTCGCAAGCCTACTAATAACGGAAGAAGAATCTAGTGCAGAGCTAGATGGCAGTTCCTTACCTCCCCTCGTAGTTGAGGGATAGATCTTGGTCTTAGCATCTTTCAAGTTCTTCATAGTGATCAACAGATATAAATCCCAAGTGACTCAGGGAATAGAGCTATGCTCCCCGGCAACGGCGCCAGAAATTAGTCTTGATAACCCACAAGTGTAGGGGATCGCAACAGCTTTCGAGGGTGAAGTACAACCCAAATTTATTGATTCGACCCAAGGGGAGCTGTCGGTGTCAAAACCGGCGGATCTCGGGTAGGAGGTCCCGAACTGTGCGTCTAGGTGGATGGTAACAGGAGACGAGGGACACGATGTTTTTACCCAGGTTCGGGCCCTCTTGATGGAGGTAAAACCCTACGTCCTGCTTGATTAATATTGATGATGTGGGTTACAGGAGTAGATCTACCACGAGATCAAGGAGGCTAAACCCTAGAAGCTAGCCTATGGTATGATTGTTGTTCGTCCTATGGACTAAGGCCATCCGGTTTATATAGACACCGGAGAGGGCTACGGTTACACCGAGTCGGTTACAAAGGTAGGAGATCTACATATCCGTATCGCCAAGCTTGCCTTCCACGCCAAGGAAAGTCCCATCCGGACACGGGACGAAGTCTTCAATCTTGTATCTTCATAGTCTTGGAGTCCGGCCGATGATGATAGTTCGGCTATCCGGACACCCCCTAGTCCGGGACTCCCTCAGTAGCCCCCGAACTAGGCTTCAATAACGACGAATCCGGCGCGTATGTTGTCTTCAGCATTTGCAAGGCGGGTTCTTCTTCATGCTTCATGTGTTTGCCGGATAGTGTCCGGTTGCTTCATAAATGCTGCGCTCCTTGGCTTCCGTGTCCAATAATGATCTTCTTCCACGCGTCGCACGAATGCGAAAAGCCAGGGTATTTTTATGTTTTACCCCCTAGCTGCGCAAATAAGCTGCCTATAAGAGAGGCGAGGATCCAGATCCAAATCACATCATCCTCCTTCCGCAAGCACTCATCGAGGCGCATCTGACACCAAACCCATTCCAACATGGACAGTCGACGCGGCTCCTCTTCTCGCGCTCCCAGCCCTAAGCCAGGAGATTGGAGGAGATGCTCAGTCCCACACAGCGAGTTAGTGACGCTCCAAGCAGAGGGATATCTTGCCCCGGCCTTCATGGTCCCGGTTCGAGCCGGACTGGCCACCTACAAAGGTGGGAAGCAGGCGGAGAGCGCCCCCAATCCCTCCAAAGGAGAGCGGGTGTGCTTCGTCTCCTACTTAATAAGGGGACTCGGATTTCCTATACATCCGTTTCTCCGGGGGCTCCTGGAGTTCTACGGACTCCAGCTTCATCACCTTACACCTGCCTCCATTTTGCACATCGCGGGCTTCGTAGCTCTGTGTGAGCTGTTCTTGGGCATTGAGCCCCATTTTGCATTGTGGAAGAGGCTGTTTTGCCTCGTACCCCGCTCTCACAAGGGGTCGATATATCAAGTGGGCGGAGCCGAAATATGGCGCATCGCCGGGACCGGATACCTGTCCGGGACCCCGAAGAAGGCGTCCGAAGATTGGCCTTCGGAGTGGTTTTATATGGAGGACGCTCCGCTGCCGGATCCAGTCCAGATCGGCCTTCCGGAGTTCAGCAACGCTCCCCTGAAGAAACGCCTAAGTTGGCGCCCACGGAGCCCTCGACGAGAAGATGATAGTAGCGTCCATTACTTGATGGGCCGGATACGGCTGCTAGCCCATTCCGGATTAACCATGATCAGAGTCATGGCCACATGCATTATGCGTGGGGTGCAGCCGCTCCAATATAGGGGCCACCCCATGTGGGACTTCAACGGAGACGACGACGCCACCCGTCACGGCCGCAAGGGACCTGGCTTGGCCGACGATCTGGTGAAGATCCTGTCCGGCTTGTACAAGGAGGAGAAGGAGGACTTCCTCCGCACGAATCCTCTGAACGGATTTTCCATGAACAACCCTCGGAGCTGGGTAAGCGGTCGCATGCATATCTGAACCGTGCCTCTAAAGGCAATTGTCTTATTGTATGATTTTGACACAGGAACTGCGTCGGGATGTGGAGGGCATAAAAAGCCCAGCCGCACAACCCGAAGACCCAGAAAGGTCCCTTGATCCGGCCTCCGAAGAGGATCCGGACTTAGCGGTGGAACTGATCGACGGGGTGTACCACCAGCTCAGCATAGATAATGCTTTAGTCGCCATTATGGCTGACTACCCCGGTTTGTGTCCGGCTTCCCCGGTGAGTACGACCGAAGTCCTGGCGCCGTTACTTCTTTAATGCTTAGTTCTAACCACCATGCACCAATGGTGTTCGACAGGAAGCGCCTTTACGGCAGGAAGTCGAGCCCGCGGCGACCGGCCAACAAGGGTCAGTCCGGCCCAGCAGGCGGAAGAGGAGTGCGACGCGAACTGAAACATCGCCGCAACGGTATGGAGCACCGCTATTTTTTAAGGGAAGGATTCCCAGGAGGTATATTAATGCTCATAACTTTTCCAGAAAGAGCGCTCGCCGGACGGTGTCCGGAGAGGTTGCCAATCAAGCCTCCGCCAGCCATGCTCCAACGCATGGCCCGGAAGGGAAGGCGAATACAAGGCATGAGTCGGACGCTCCTCCGACGGAGGATGCCGACAGGCTGTCCACCACCCGGTCTGAGGTGGAGAGCGCCATGAATCACAGGCGTCGCCGGACAGTTCTTCGTGACGCGTGTTTCTCCCCGGAGGCGTTAAATGCCTTTGATGCGGGAAACGCGCACCTCCGTGCCGCTCAAGATGGGTTAACCAGAGCCACGGAGCAGTATGTGAAAGACATACGTGTAAGTAATTTTAATAGTTATATATGCCAGTAGCCCCCGAGACTTAAAATGGTTAAAATAACTGATTTAAGGATCAATTTTTATGCAGGATCTTACTGAGAAGAATACCCATCTGTCCCAGGAGCTCCAAGAGTGCAAGGCCCAACTTGAGGCCGCACTGGCCGCCACAGGGGGAGCCACAGAGACCCCCGCTGGTAAGACGTACTTTGAAAAGATAATTAATTAACAAAGTGCGGCGTGAATCTGACAATAATATTGCAGAGGGCGCCGGACTAGATCCGGACAAGCAACAGCTACTGCGTCAGCTAAAGGCTGGCGAGAGGGTGCTTATGAAGGTGCAGCAGGAGAGAAACAAGCTCCAAGATGCCCACACCCAGCTAGGAGAAGAGCTGAAAGGTGTTCGGGCCCAGCTGTCTGGCTCCTTGAAGGAGAATCAGCGACTTCGTCGTGGCATTTATAGTAAGTGCTTGAGCAAATTCCTTTGAAAAGAAGAATTCGGCGAGGAAGTCGTTTGACAGAAATATGTCTTTAGGTGTGCTCACAGGTCGCCCTGCGAAGGAAATGCCTGGGTCAACAGGTGACCAACTTCCCGAGCTGGTGCAATTGTTCGAACGTGTTCGGCAGGCGATGAGTGGCGTCGTTCAGGCTTTATGGCCATCCGTCTCCCTACCCGAGGGCCTTGGTGAGCTCGCTGAGAAGCTCCAGGGAGCACGGCGACGCCTCCGTTTGTGGAAGATATCGGCCTGCCGTCAAGGCGCCAGGGAGGCCTGGGCCATGGTGAAGACGCGCTACCCGAAGGCTGACCCAAACCACATGGCCGAGGTCGGACCTGCGGGGCCTAATGGGAAGGAGATCCCTGTGAGCTTGATGTATGGCCAAGTAGAACTGGCCGCGAAATGTTCCCAACAGGACTGTAAATTAGACAGCCTGTTAGATGGGATTGAGGAGGAGTACAATCAGTCGGTTTGACGATGTAATTTGAAATGACATGTAAGATGCCTTCTAGCCGGATTGTAGATCGTTTGTCTTTGCGGACCGTTTCGCTTCAACCTCGGGACCCAACAGTCCGGAGTGTGTCCGAATACCCCTACGGTTATAAATGAACCGGGGCATGCATGGAGACAAGGCGTCGTGGTCATAATTGCTTTATCAGACAAGTGCCCAACTAGTTATGTTATATTACATGGTTAGTAAGAAACATCTTCCAGGGAGAATAGTTCCGTTAAGGGTTCCTTTCCCTGGGAGGCATGCCCTAAGGTGCAATGCCGGACTGCGAAAATAGCAGAAAAAGCATCTGGGGGCTTATAAATAAGTAAGTAATAAATCATCTTTCAAGTCACCGACCGAATATTCTCTTAAGAACGCTAGCTTTCGGCTTCACCCAGTCTGAGGTACACATCCGGCTGACCCGGTAGTAACAACCGCAAAGGTGCTCCCTTTACCTCCTAGCCGAACAATCGGGAACGTAGGGGTAAGCACAGGAGCCAGGCAACCCAGCTTGGCCAAAACTTAAGTCATATCGATGCATATAATGGTGAATAAAAGGTACATGCGGAAGTATGACACATGTATTGGGCGTGAAGCCCATATTAATAAGCTTCTGGTAAAGAAGCCCCCAGGTATAATGAGTGCTAGGAGCACATCAAGTGTGTGCGAACAAAGCGCAAATCAGCCTATAAAAGGTATTGAAAAAAAAGGTGGGAAGAAGGAGGGGGACAAGAGACAGTAAAAAATATAAAAAGGTGGACGGGGGAGTGAGACGAACTCTGAGTCCGGTGTTTAGGCGTAGAATCTTCGGAGACGGGCTGCGTTCCATGGGTTCGGCTCGAGTCGGTTGTCAGATGCTTTACGTAGACGGTATGCTCCGCCGGTCAGGACTTGGTCGATGATGAAGGGACCTTCCCACTTGGGCTTAAGTTTGTCCTTTTTCTTGTCCGGCAGGCGTAGAACGAGTTCGCCGACATTGTAAGTTTTGGCCCGTACTTCTCTGCTTTGATATCTTCGAGCCTGCTGTTGATAGAATGCGGAACGAGCCTTTTCCACGTCCCGCTCCTCCTCTAAGGCGTCCAAACTGTCCTGCCGATCCAACTCGGCTTCTCTTTCTTCGTACATGCGCACACGAGGTGAGTCATGAATTATATCGCAAGGCAGAACTGCCTCTGCGCCATACACCATGAAAAATGGTGTGAATCCAGTAGTTCGGTTTGGCGTGGTCCGCAGCCCCCAGAGTACGGAGTCGAGCTCCTCTACCCAGTGCGTGTTAGATTCCTTGAGGGACCGCACTAGTCTGGGTTTGATGCCGCTCATGATTAGACCATTTGCTCACTCGACTTGACCGTTAGTTTGGGGGTGATAGACTGAAGCGTAATCGAGCTTGATGCCCATGTTTTTGCACCAGAGTATAACCTCGTCGACAGTGAAGTTCGTGCCGTTATCAGTGATGATGTTGTGGGGGACGCCAAAACGGTGTACTACCCCGGATAGGAAGTCTATCACCGGTACGGATTCTACCGTTTTAACCGGCTTGGCCTCAATCCATTTGGTGAATTTGTCCACCATGACCAATAAGTATTTGTGCTTGTGGGTTCCCCCTTTAAGGGGTCCAACCATTTCAAGCCCCCAGACCGCGAACGGCTAGGTAATGGGTATAGTTTTGAGGGCGGTGGGTGGCATGTGGCTCTGATTAGCAAAGAGCTGGCAACCGACGCACCGTTGGACTAAGTCCTGAGCATCTGCCCAGGCTGTCGGCCAATAAAATCCTGTACGGAAGGCCTTGCCTACGAGTGCCCGGGCTGCAGCGTGGTGCCTGCCGAGTCCGGCATGAATTTCAGCCAGGAGATTCCGCCCCTCCTCTTCGGAGATACACCTTTGAAGGACTCTGGTTGTGCTTTTCTTATAAAGTTCTCCCTCATGGACCTTGTAGACTTTAGATCGCCGAACTATGCAGCGGGCCTCATTTTGGTCTTTGGGAAGTTCCTGCCGAATTAAGTAGGCTAGGAATGGTTCGGTCCACGGGGCAATTACTGCCATTATTTCGTGAGCTGAAGGTGTTATTTCGTTGGCTGAGCCGCCGATTGTGTCAGAATGGTCTGAGTTAGGTGATGCAGCTGGCTCCGGATTGTTATTTCCGGACTCCTCTTCCCATAACACGGATGGCTTGAAGAGCCATTCCAGGAAGATGTTTGGAGGGACGGCATCTCGTTTCGCGCCGATGCGTGCTAACACGTCTGCTGCCTGGTTATTATCCCGTGCTACATGGTGGAATTCGAGTCCTTCAAACCGAGCTGACATTTTTAGGACGGCGTTGCGGTAAGCTGCCATTTTTGGATCTTTGGCATCAAAGTCTCCATTTACTTGGGATATTGCGAGGTTTGAATCCCCACGCCCCTCTAGGCGTTGAATGCCCATGGAGATTGCCATTCGGAGGCCATGTAGAAGGGCCTCGTATTCGGCTGCGTTATTGGAGTCCATGTACATTATTTGAAGTACGTATTGGATTGTGTCTCCAGTTGGGGACGTCAGGACGACGCCAGCCCCCAAGCCAGCCAACATTTTGGATCCGTCGAAATGCATGATCCAATTGGAGTATGCGCCATACTCTTTAGGGAGTTCAGCTTCGGTCCATTCGGCGACGAAGTCGGCCAGAACCTGCGACTTTATAGCTCGCCGTGGTTTATAGGTTATGTAAAATGGTAAGAGCTCAATAGCCCATTTTGCAATCCTGCCCGTTGCATCGCGATTGTTTATAATATCATTGAGAGGTACTTCGGAGGCCACCGTTATGGAACACTCTTGAAAGTAGTGTCGCAGCTTCCGGGATGCCATGAACACCGCATATGCTATCTTTTGATAATGTGGGTACCGGGACTTGCATGGAGTTAGAACAGTGGATACGTAGTACACTGGTTTTTGAAGAGGGAATCTGTGCCCTTTTGTCTCTCGCTCGACGACGAGTACCGCGCTGACAACTTGATGTGTTGCTGCGATATATAATAACATAGGTTCGCCCAGGTTGGGCACGGCCAGGACCGGATTTGTTGCCAGTATGGCCTTTATTTCTTCGAGTCCGGCTGTGGCAGCATCCGTCCATGCGAAATGTTCGGTGCGCCGGAGGAGGCGGTAGAGGGGCAGAGCCTTTTCTCCCAAACGGGAGATGAAGCGACTTAAGGCCGCTACGCATCCGGTTAGTTTTTGTATTTGCTTGAGGTCTTTTGGAATATCCAATTGTGACAGAGCTCGAATTTTGGCCGGGTTTGCTTCAATTCCTCTACCGGATACGATGAAGCCCAAGAGCTTTCCGGCTGGTACGCCGAAGATGCATTTTTCCGGATTGAGCTTAATGTCATATGCTCGGAGGTTGTCGAATGTCACCCTCAAGTCTGCTACTAGAGTTTCGACGTGTTTGGTCTTGACGACCACATCGTCTACGTATGCCTCTACTGTTTTGCCTATCTAGGTAGCCAGACATGTTTGAATCATGCGCTGATATGTTGCGTCGGCGTTTTTGAGTCCGAAGGGCATTGTGTTGAAGCAGAATGGCCCATATGGAGTAATGAATGCCGTTGCGGCCTGGTCTTTCTCCGCCATCTTGATTTGATGGTATCCGGAGTATGCGTCGAGGAAGCACAATGAATCGTGCCCTGCTGTAGCATCGATGATTTGGTCGATGCGAGGGAGGGGGAAAGGGTCCTTTGGACAGGCCTTGTTAAGGTCTTTAAAATCGACGCAGAGGCGCCAGGATTTGTCCTTTTTTGGTACCATTACTAGATTGGCTAGCCAGTCCGGATGTTTTATATCTCTGATGAATCCGGCTTCTAAGAGTTTGGCTAGCTCTTCTCCCATTGCCTGTCTTTTGAATTCGGAAAATCGCCGAAGAGCTTGTTTGACCGGCTTGAATCCTTTTAGGATGTTTAGGCTGTGCTCTTCCAGCCTGCGTGGGATTCCTGGCATGTCTGAAGGGTGCCAGGCAAAAATGTCCCAATTTTCCCGAAGGAATTCTCGTAGTGCGGCTTCGACATCAGGACTTAATTGTGCCCCAATGGAGGCCGTCTTTGTGGGGTCCGTTGGATGGACCTGAAATTTGACTATTTCGTCTGCTGGTTTAAAAGAGGTGGACTTGGACCTCTTATCGAGTATCACATCGTCCCTATCCACCGTGGAGTTAGTTCCTCTGCCGCTAGGGCTTCGGACAATGCCTCTAGGGCCAGTGCGACTGTCTTATTTTCAGCGCGGAGTGTTGTATCTGGATCACTAGCAAGAGTGATTATCCCATTGGGTCCGGGCATTTTGAGCTTCATGTACCCGTAGTGGGGTATAGCTTGGAAGATTGTGAATGCCTCTCGCCCTAACAAAGCGTGATATCCGCTGCCGAATGGGGCCACTTGGAACGTGACCTCCTCGGACCTGTAATTGTCCGGTGAGCCGAACACTACATCTAGTGTGATTTTTCCTGTGCAGCGTACTTCTCGACTAGGGATTATCCCTTTGAAGGTTGTGCTGCTTCGCTCGATGCGGCTCCAGTCAATATCCATTTTTTGAAGGGTTTCCTCGTAGATGAGGTTTAATCCGCTGCCGCCATCCATGAGTACCTTGGTAAGGCGAAAGCCGTCCACTATCGGACTGAGGACCAATGCGGCTGGTGCTCTAGCTGTTCGGAATTTAGGTTCATCGCTGGCATTGAAGGTGATAGCCGTGTCACTCCATGGATTTGCTGTTGCTACTTGGTAGACTTCGGCGAGGCCGCGAATTGTTCGTTTTCGCATGTTATTTGATGCGAAAGTTTCGAAGACTGTTAATACCGTGCGGTACTGCTGGGCTATTTGCCTGGGGCTAAAAAGCCTTCGCCACTTTTGGCCACCTGCCGTAGTATCCAACATGCTCGAAGGCTGTGTGTTGGAGTGGCACCCTCCGTACTGTGGATTTTGCAGGGTCCGTTGAGCCAGCCCTCCAGTATGGTTCCATGCCCTTTAGGGGGTCTTTGCTTTTTGGTTTTTAACCCAGGTGCTTGAGTATGGCGCACCCTTTTACTTCGGACTAGGGTTGTGGTCAAGGCCGGACTGTCCCAAAACCTAGTTTCGGTGTTCCTGGCACTCTCTACCGCACAGTATTTTTGTACGATAGTCGCTAGGTCGATGAAGCGTGTAACTTCGCGACGACTTATGGCGTTCATGATTCCCTTGTCCATGCAATTGTTGCAGAAAATTGAAATCGCGCTTTCTTCGCAGCAGTCCTTTATCCTGTTCATAACTAGGAGGAATGTGGCCCAGTAATGATGTACTGTTTCATCGGGCTCTTGCCGTATTCGAGATAGATCGCTTATGTTTGGGTGGGCGGGTGGAATCAAGTTCGGAACCCCGCCCGATCTGAGGCTCAAAGGCCAAGAAGTTTCCGGATTTGGAAGCTTCACTTGCTGGATGCTTTCCAACGAATCTAGTCCGATGCCTGACTCTAAGTTCAGTATTTGATTAGCGTCCGTCCCTTCGCGGGAATCCGGCTTGGAGGGATCGGGAATCCGGACATAGTTGGTTTTCAACGTAGAAGAAGGGTTGCCGCATTGTTCCTCTACCACGACAACGTGGTAGGTGGCCTGAGGAGAGTTAATCTCTCTCAGATCGGGTTTAAGCCCAATCTGATCGTAGTCTGTGGTGACTCCCAGGGCGGCGATGCGATCCAAGAGCTCGTTTACAGAGGAGAGCTCAATCGGATCTAACTGCTCGGCGAATTCCGGCCTGACGTGAAGATCGCTTTTGATGACCTGAGAGGTCATCATCGGAGCGGTGGCCGAACAAGCGGTCATAAGAAAACCACCTAGCCGGACAATTTGGCCGGCGGCCAAAGCTCTCTTGACGACGGTGCCGTCTTTAAAGACGGGAGAAGGCATCCTTCCTGATCGCGACGGCACAAAGGAACTCCCAATGAAAGCACCAATGTCGGTGTCAAAACCGGCGGATCTCGGGTAGGAGGTCCCGAACTGTGCGTCTAGGCGGATGGTAACAGGAGACGAGGGACACGATGTTTTTACCCAGGTTCGGGCCCTCTTGATGGAGGTAAAACCCTACGTCCTGCTTGATTAATATTGATGATGTGGGTTACAAGAGTATATCTACCACGAGATCAAGGAGGCTAAACCCTAGAAGCTAGCCAATGGTATGATTGTTGTTCGTCCTATGGACTAAGGCAATTCGGTTTAGATAGACACCAGAGAGGGCTAGGGTTACACCGAGTCGGTTACAAAGGTAGGAGATCTACATATCCGTATCACCAAGCTTGCCTTCCACGCCAAGGAAAGTCCCATCCAGACACGGGACGAAGTCTTCAATCTTGTATCTTCATAGTCTTGGAGTCCGGCCGATGATGATATTTCGGCTATCCGGACACCCCCTAGTCCGGGACTCCCTCATTGGGGGAATGTTCATCATCACTATGATCAATAACATCTTCAATATTTTCATTCCCCCTAACTCTAGCAAGTTGTTCATCAAGAAATTCACCTAATGGCAAAGTAGTATCACACACAGAAGTAGTTTCATCATGCATAGCAGAAGTGGCATCATCAATAACATGTGACATATCAGAATTCATAGCAGTAGCAGGTTTAGGTGTCGCAAGCCTACTAATAACGGAAGAAGAATCTAGTGCAGAGCTAGATGGCAGTTCCTTACCTCCCCTCATAGTTGAGGGATAGATCTTGGTCTTAGCATCTTTCAAGTTCTTCATAGTGATCAACAGATATAAATCCCAAGTGACTTAGGGAATAGAGCTATGCTCCCCGGCAACGGCGCCAGAAATTAGTCTTGATAACCCACAAGTGTAGGGGATCGCAACAGCTTTCGAGGGTGAAGTACAACCCAAATTTATTGATTCGACCCAAGGGGAGCCAAAGAATATTCTTGAGTATTAGCAGTTGAGTTGTCAATTCAACCACACCTGGATAACTTAATATCTGCAGCAAAGTGTTTAGTAGCAAAAGTGGTATGATAGTAATGGTAACAGTAGCAACAGAAAAGGTAAATGTTTTTGGGTTTTTTGTAGTAGTTGTAACAGTAGCAACGGAAAAGTAAATAAGCGGAGAACAATATGTGAAAAGCTCGTAGGCAATGGATCAGTGATGGATAATTATGCCGGATGCAATTCCTCATGCAATAGTTATAACATAGGGTGATATAGAACTAGCTCCAATTCATCAATGTAATGTAGGCATGTATTCCATAAATAGTCATACGTGCTTATGGAAAGAAATTGCATGACATCTTTTGTCCTACCCTCCCGTGGCAGCGGGGTCCTAGTGGAAACTAAGGGATATTAAGGCCTCCTTTTAATAGAGAACCGGACCAAAGCATTAACACATAGTGAATACATGAACTCCTCAAAATACGGTCATCACCGAGAAGTATCCCGATTATTGTCACTTCAGGGTTGTCGGATCATAACACATAATAGGCGACTATAGACTTGCAAGATAGGATCAAGAACACACATATATTCATGAAAACATAATAGGTTCAGATCTAAAATCATGGCACTCGGGCCCTAGTGACAAGCATTAAGCATAGCAAAGTCATAGCAACATCAATCTCAGCTCTGCCTTCGCCCAAGCGGTCCCCAGGGAAGGAAGCCAATAATGGGAGTGTCAGGGTTGAACTTCATTAATGAAAGGATTTGCACTGCCCCACCGTGCCGCAGGGACATACTAGGGATCAAACCCTAACAAAACTAACTTGATTACATGGTAAATCTCATCCAACCCATCACCGTCCAGCAAGCCTACGATGGAATTACTCACGCACGACGGTGAGCATCATGAAATTGGTAATGGAGGATGGTTGATGATGACGACAGCGACGAATCCCCCTCTCCGGAGCCCCGAATGGACTCCAGATCAGCCCTCCCGAGAGAGATTAGGGCTTGGCGGCGGCCCCGTGTCGTGAAACATGATGAAACTTTCTCCTTGATTTTTTTCTCCCCGAGACGACATATATGGAGTTGGAGTTGAGGTCGGAGGAGGTCCGGAGGGGCCCACGAGATATGAGGGCGCGCCCCTATGGGGGGGCGCCCCCCTGTCTCGTGGACAGCCCGTGGGCCCCCTGGCCTTAATTCTTTCGCCAAAAATTCTTATTAAATCTGAAAAGTGCCTTTGTGGATTTCCAGGACATTCCGAGAACTTTTCTTTTCTACACATAAAACAACATCATGGTAGTTCTGCTGAAAACAGCGTCAGTCCGGGTTAGTTTCATTCAAATCATGCAAGTTAGAGTCCAAAATAAGGGCAAAAGTGTTTGGAAAAGTAGATACGTTGGAGACGTATCATCGAACTCCCGGATGGAATTCATATTCCCGAGAAAAAGCTTTCGGCTCATCCGATAATGGCGCTGAAATGTTATCTCGCTGTGCAATGGAGCGTCGGTGAAGTAGTCGGAGTAGAGCATGTAGTAGCCTTCCAGACGATGCCGATTCTTTGCTTTCACCCACCCCGGTGCCGAACCACCTCGCCGCTGTTGGGGAACGTAGTAATTTCAAAAAAAAATCCTACGTACACGCAAGATCATGGTGATGGCATAGCAACTAGAGGGGAGAGTGTTGTCCATGTACCCTCGTAGACCGTAAGCGGAAGCGTTATGACAACGCGATTGATGTAGTCGTACGTCTTCACGATCCGACCGATGCAAGTACCGAACGTACGGCACCTCCGAGTTCAGCACACGTTCAGCTCGATGACGATCCCCGGGCTCCGATCCAGCAAAGCTTCGGGGATGAGTTCGGTCAGCACAACGGCGTGGTGACGGTGATGATGCTCTACCGGCGCAGGGCTTCGCCTAAACTCCGCGACGATATGACCAAGGTGGAATATAGTGGAGGGGGGGCACCGCACACGGCTAAGGAATGATCCGTAGATCAACTTCTGTTTTTCTGCCTAGAGGTGCCCCCCTGCCCCCGTATATAAAGGAGCAAGGGGGGAGGGGGCGGCCGGCCTAGGAGGGGCGCGCCAAGGGGAGTCCTACTCCCACCGGGAGTAGGACTCCCTTCTTCCTTGTTGGAGTAGGAGAAGGGGGAAAGAGGGGGAGAGGTGGAAGGAAAAGGGGGCCGCACCCCTTGTCCAATTTGGACTAGAGGGGGGCTGCGCGCCTCCTTCCTTTCGTCCTCTCTCCTCTATTCCCGTATGGCCCAATAAGGCCCATATACTTCCCGGTGAATTCCCATAACTCTCCGGTACTCCGAAAAATACCCGAATCACTCGGAACCTTTCCGAACTCCGAATATAGTCGTCCAATATATCGATCTTTACGTATCGACCATTTCGAGACTCCTCGTCATGTCCCCGATCTCATCCGGGACTCCGAACTCCTTCGGTACATCAAAACTCATAAACTCATAATATAACTGTCATCGAAACGTTAAGCGTGCGGACCCTACGGGTTCGAGAACTATGTAGACATGACCTAGAACTATTCTTGATCAATAACCAATAGCGGAACCTGGATGCCCATATTGGTTCCTACATATTCTACGAAGATCTTTATCGGTCAAACCGCATAACAACATACGTTGTTCCCTTTGTCATCGGTATGTTACTTGCCCGAGATTTGATCGTCGGTATCCAATACCTAGTTCAATCTCGTTACCGGCAAGTCTCTTTACTCGTTCCGTAATGCATCATCCCGTAACCAACTCATTTGGTCACATAGCTTGCAAGGCTTATAATGATGTGCATTACCGAGAGGGCCCAGAGATACCTCTCCGACAATCGGAGTGACAAAACCTAATCTCGAAATACGCCAACTCAACATGTACCTTCGGAGACACCTGTAGTACTCCTTTATAATCACCCAGTTATGTTGTGACGTTTGGTAGTACCTAGAGTGTTCCTCCGGTAAACGGGAGTTGCATAATTCTCATAGTTACAGGAACATGTATAAGTCATGAAGAAAGCAATAGCAACATACTAAACGATCAAGTGCTAGGCTAACGGAATGGGTCATGTCAATCACATCATTCTCCTAATGATGTGATCCCATTAATCAAATGACAACTCTTTTGTCCATGGCTAGGAAACATAACCATCTTTGATAAACGAGCTAGTCAAGTAGAGGCATACTAGTGACACTATGTTTGCCTATGTATTCACACATGTATTACGTTTCCGGTTAATACAATTCTAGCATGAATAATAAACATTTATCATGAAATAAGGAAATAAATAATAACTTTATTATTGCCTCTAGGGCATATTTCCTTCAGTCTCCCACTTGCACTAGAGTCAATAATCTAGTTCACATCGCTATGTGATTTAACACCAATATTCACATCTGCATGTGATTAATACCCATAGTTCACACCATCATGTGATCAACACCCAAAGGGTTTACTAGAGTCAATAATCTAGTTCACATCGCTATGTGATTAACACCCAAAAGAGTACTAAGGTATGATCATGTTTTTCTTGTGAGAGAAGCTTAGTCAACGGGTCTGTCATATTCAGAGCCGTATGTATTTCGCAAATATTCTATGTCCACAATGCTCTGCACGGAGCTACTCTAGCTAATTGCTCCCACTTTCAATATGTATCCAAATTGACACTTAGAGTCATCTGGATTGGTGTAAAAGCTTGCATCGTTGTAACTTTTATGACGGGCTCTTTTATCACCTCCATAATCGAGAAACATCTCCTTAGTCCTCACTAAGGATATTCTTGACCCATGTCCAGTGATCTACTTATTAGATCAAAATTGTATTCCTTTGCCAAATACAGAGCAAGGTATACAATAGGTCTGGTTCACAGCATAGCATACTTTATAGAACCTATGACTGAGGCATAGGGAATGACTTTTCATTCTCTTTCTATTTTCTGCCATGGTCGGGTCTTGAGTCTTACTCAACTTCATACCTTTGTATCACAGGCAAGAACTGAAGGAAATATGCCCTAGAGGCAATAATAAAGTTATTATTTATTTCCTCATATCATGATAAATGTTTATTATTCATGCTAGAATTGTATTAACCGGAAACATGATACATGTGTGAATACATAGACAAACATATAGTCACTAGTATGCCTCTACTTGACTAGCTCATTAATTAAAGATGGTTATGTTTCCTAACCATAGACATGTGTTGTCATTTGATTAATGGGATCACATCATTAGAAGAATGATGTGATTGACATGACCCATTCCGTTAGCCTAGCACTTGATCGTTTAGTATACTATTATTGCTTTCTTCATGACTTATACATGTTCCTGTAACTATGAGAAATATGCAACTCCCGTTTACCGGAGGAACACTTTGGGTACTACCAAACGTCACAACGTAACTGGGTGATTATAAAGGAGTACTACAGGTGTCTCCGAAGGTACATGTTGAGTTGGCGTATTTCGATATTAGGTTTTGTCACTCCGATTGTCGGAGAGATATCTCTGGGCCCTCTCGGTAATGCACATCATTATAAGCCTTGCAAGCAATGTGACCAAATGAGTTGGTGATGGGATGATGCATTACGGAACGAGTAAAGAGACTTGCCGGTAACGAGATTGAACTAGGTATTGGATACCGACGATCAAATCTCGGGCAAGTAACATACCGATGACAAAGGGAACAACGTAGGAACCAATATGGGCATCCAGGTCCTCCTATTGGTTATTGACCGAGAATGGTTCTAGGTCATGTCTACATAGTTCTCGAACCCGTAGGGTCCGCACGCTTAACGTTACGATGACAGTTTTATTATGAGTTCATAAGTTTTGATGTACCGAAGTTTGTTCGGAGTCCCGGATGTGATCACGGACATGACGAGGAGTCTCAAAATGGTCGAGACATAAAGATTGATATATTGGAAGCCTATGTTTGGACATCGGAAAGGTTCCGGGTGAAATCGGGATTTTACCGGAACACCGGGGGGTTACCGGAACCCTCCCGGGGGTTAATGGGCCTTAGTGGGCCATGAGGGAGAAGAGGAGGGCCGGCCAGGGCAGGCCGCGCGCCCCCTCCCTCCCTAGTCCGAATAGGACAAGGAAGGGGGGGCGGCGCCCCCCTTTCCTCTTTCCCCTCCCCCCTTTCCTTCTCCACCAAGGCAAGCGGGGGGAGTCCTACTCCCGGTGGGAGTAGGACTCCTCCAGGCGCACCCCAAGGGGGCCGACCGCACCTCCCCCTCCCTCCTTTATATACGGGGGCAGGGGGCACCCCATAACACACAAGTTGATCTACGGATCGTTCCTTAGCCGTGTGCGGTGCCCCCCTCCACCATATTCCACCTCGGTCATATCGTCGTGGAGTTTAGGCGAAGCCCTGTGCCGGTAGAGCATCATCATCGTCACCACGTCGTCGTGCTGACGGAACTCATCCCCGAAGCTTTGCTGGATCGGAGCCCGGGGATCGTCATCGAGCTGAACGTGTGCTGAACTCGGAGGTGCCGTACGTTCGGTGCTTGGATCGGTCGGATCGTGAAGACGTACGACTACATCAACCGCGTTGTCATAACGCTTCCGCTTATGGTCTACAAGGGTACATGGACGGACACTCTCCCCTCTCGTTGCTATGCCATCACCATGACCTTGCGTGTATGTAGGAATTTTTTTGAAATTACTACGTTCCCCAACAGTGGTATCAGAGCCTAGGTTTTATGCGTTGATGTTATATGCACGAGTAGAACACAAGTGAGTTGTGGGCGATATAAGTCATACTGCTTACCAGCATGTCATACTTTGGTTCAGCGGCATTGTGAGATGAAGCGGCCCGGGCCGACATTACGCGTACGCTTACGCGAGACTGGTTTCACCGCTATGAGCACTCGTTGCTTAAAGGTGACCGGCTGGTGTCTATCTCTCTCACTTTAGTTGAACCGAGTGTGGCTACGCCCGGTCCTTGCGAAGGTTAAAACAGCACCAACTTGACAAACTATCGTTATGGTTTTGATGCGTAGGTAAGAACGGTTCTTGCTAAGCCCGTAGCAGCCACGTAAAAATTGCAACAACAAAGTAGAGGACGTCTAACTTGTTTTTGCAGGGCATGTTGTGATGTGATATGGTCAAGACGTGATGCTATATTTTATTGTATGAGATGATCATGTTTTGTAACCGAAGTTATCGGCAACTGGCAGGAGCCATATGGTTGTTGCTTTATTGTATGAAATGCAAACGCCCTGTAATTGCTTTACTTTATCACTAAGCGGTAGCGATAGTCGTAGAAGCAATAGATGGCGTAACGACAATGATGCTACGATGGAGATCAAGGTGTCGCGCCGGTGACGATGGTGATCACGACGGTGCTTCGAAGATGGAGATCACAAGCACAAGATGATGATGGCCATATCATATCACTTATATTGATTGCATGTGATGTTTATCCTTTATGCATCTTATCTTGCTTTGATTGACGGTAGCATTTTAAGATGATCTCTCACTTAATAATCAAGAAGTGTTCTCCCTGAGTATGCACCATTGCGAAAGTTCTTCGTGCTGAGACACCATGTGATGATCGGGTGTGATAGGCTCTACGTTCAAATACAACGGGTGCAAAACAGTTGCACACGCGGAATACTCAGGTCATACTTGACGAGCCTAGCATATACAGATATGGCCTCGGAACACGGAGACCGAAAGGTCGAACGTGAATCATATAGTAGATATGATCAACATAGTGATGTTCACCATTGAAACTACTCCATCTCACGTGATGATCGGACATGGTTTAGTTGATTTGGATCACGTGATCACTTAGATGACTAGAGATATGTCTATCTAAGTGGGAGTTCTTAAGTAATATGATTAATTGAACTTAAATTTATCATGAACTTAGTACCTGATAGAATTTTGCTTGTCTATGTTTGTTTGTAGATAGATGGCTCGTGCTGTTGTTCCGTTAAATTTTAATGCGTTCCTTGAGAAAGCAAAGTTGAAAGATGATGGTAGCAATTACACGGACTGGGTCCGTACCCTGAGGATTATCCTCATTGCTGCACAGAAAAGTTACGTCCTGGAAGCACCGCTGGGTGCCAGGCCTGCTGCTGATGCAACTGACGACGTTAAGAACGTCTGGCAGAGCAAAGCTGATGACTACTCGATAGTTCAGTGTGCCGCTTAGAACCGGGTCTTCAACAATGTTTTGAACGTCATGGACCATATGAGATGTTTCAGGAGTTGAAGTTAATATGTCAAGCAAATGCCCGGATTGAGAGATATGAAGTCTCCAATAAGTTCTATAGCTGCAAGATGGAGGAGAATAGTTCTGTTAGTGAACACATACTCAAAATGTCTGGGGTATAATAATCACTTGATTCAACTGGGAGTTAATCTTCCTGATGATAGTGTCATTGACAGAATTCTCCAATCACTGCCACCAAGCTACAAGAGCTTCGTGATGAATTATAATATGCAAGGGATGAACAAAACTATTCCTGAGCTCTTCGCAATGCTAAAAGCTGCGGAGGTAGAAATCAAAAAGGAGCATCAAGTGTTGATGGTTAACAAGACCACCAGTTTCAAGAAAAAGGGCAAAGGGAAGAAGAAGGGGAACTTTAAAAAGAACAGCAAGCAAGTTGCTGCTCAAGAGAAGAAACCCAAGTCTGGACCTAAGCCTAAAACTGAGTGCTTCTACTACAAGCAGACTGGACACTGGAAGCGGAACTGCCCCAAGTATTTGGCGGATAAGAAGGATGGCAAAGTGAACAAAGGTATATGTGATATATATGTTATTGATGTGTACCTTACTAATGCTCGCAGTAGCACCTGGGTATTTGATACTGGTTCTGTTGCTAATATTTGCAACAAACAGGGACTACGAATTAAGCGAAGATTGGGTAAGGACGAGGTGACGATGCGCGTGGGAAATGGTTCCAAAGTCGATGTGACCGCGGTCGGCACGCTACCTCTACATCTACAATCAGGATTAGTTTTAGACCTAAATAATTGTTATTTCGTGCCAGCGTTGAGCATGAACATTATATCTGGATCTTGTTTGATGCGAGACGGTTATTCATTTAAATCAGAGAATAGTGGTTGTTCTATTTATATGAGTAATATCTTTTATGGTCATGCACCCTTGAAGAGTGGTCTATTTTTATTGAATCTCGATAGTAGTGATACACATATTCATAGTGTTGAAACCAAAAGATGCAGAGTTGATAACGATAGTGCAACTTATTTGTGGCAGTGCCGTTTAGGTCATATCGGTGTAAAGCGCATGAAGAAACTCCATACTAATGGGCTTTTGGAATCACTTGATTATGAATCACTTTGTACTTGCGAACCGTGCCTCATGGGCAAGATGACTAAAACGCCGTTCTCCGGAACTATGGAGCGAGCAACTGATTTGTTAGAGATCATACATACTGATGTTTGTGGTCCAATGAATGTTGAGGCTCGCGGCGGGTATCGTTATTTTCTCACCTTCACAGATGATTTGAGTAGATATGGGTATATCTACTTAATGAAACACAAGTCTGAAACATTTGAAAAGTTCAAAGAATTTCAGAGTGAAGTGGAAAATCATCGTAACAAGAAAATAAAGTTTCTACGATCTGATCGTGGAGGAGAATATTTGAGTTACGAGTTTGGTCTACACTTGAAACAATGCGGAATAGTTTCGCAACTCACGCCACCCGGAACACCACAACGAAATGGTGTGTCCGAACATCATAATGGTACTTTACTAGATATGGTGCGATCTATGATGTCTCTTACTGATTTACCGCTATCGTTTTGGGGTTATGCTTTAGAGACGGCTGCATTCACGTTAAATAGGGCACCATCAAAATCCGTTGAGACAACACCTTATGAACTGTGGTTTGGCAAGAAACCAAAGTTGTCGTTTCTTAAAGTTTGGGGTTGCGATGCTTATGTGAAGAAACTTCAACCAGATAAGCTCGAACCCAAATCGGAGAAATGTGTCTTCATAGGATACCCAAAAGAGACTATTGGGTACACCTTCTATCACAGATCTGAGGGCAAGATTTTCGTTGCTAAAATCGGATCCTTTCTAGAGAAGGAGTTTCTCTCGAAAGAAGTGAGTGGGAGGAAAGTAGAACTTGATGAGATAACTGTATCTACTCCCTTGTTGGAAAGTAGTTCATCACAAGAACCGGTTCCTGTGACTACACCAACTAGTGAGGAAGCTAATGATATTGATCATGAAACTTCAGATCAAGTTTCTACTGAACCTCGTAGGTCTACCAGAGTAAGATCCGCACCAGAGTGGTATGGTAATCCTATTCTGGAAGTCATGTTACTTGACCATGATGAACCTACGAACTATGAGGAAGCGATGATGAGCCCAGATTCCGCAAAATGGCTAGAGGCCATGAAATCTGAGATGGGATCCATGTACGAAAACAAAGTATGGACTTTGGTTGACTTGCCCGATGATCGGCAAGCCATTGAGAATAAATGGATCTTTAAGAAGAAGACTGACGCTGATGGTAATATAACTGTCTATAAATCTCAACTTGTTGCGAAAGGTTTTCGACAAGTTCAAGGGGTTGACTACGATGAGACTTTCTCACCCGTAGCGATGCTTAAGTCTGTCCGAATCATGTTAGCTATTGCTGCATTTCATGATTATGAAATTTGGCAAATGGATGTCAAAACTGCATTCTTGAATGGATTTCTGGAAGAAGAGTTGTATATGATGCAACCAGAAGGTTTTGTTGATCCAAAAGGTGCTAACAAAGTGTGCAAGCTCCAGCGATCCATTTATGGACTGGTGCAAGCATCTCGGAGTTGGAATAAACGTTTTGATAGTGTGATCAAAGCATATGGTTTTATACAGACTTTTGGAGAAGCCTGTATTTACAAGAAAGTGAGTGGGAGCTCTGTAGCATTTCTGATTTTATATGTAGATGACATATTATTAATTGGAAATGATATAGAATTTCTGGATAGCATAAAGGGATACTTGAATAAAAGTTTTTCAATGAAAGACCTCGGTGAAGCTGCTTATATATTGGGCATCAAGATCTATAGAGATAGATCAAGACGCTTAATAGGACTTTCACAAAGCACATACCTTGACAAAATTTTGAAAAAGTTCAAAATGGATCAAGCAAAGAAAGGTTTCTTGCCTGTGCTACAAGGTGTGAAGTTGAGTCAAACTCAATGCCCGACCACAGCAGAAGATAGAGAGAAAATTAAAGATGTTCCCTATGCTTCAGCCATAGGCTCTATCATGTATGAAATGCTGTGTACTAGACCTGACGTATGCTTAGCAATAAGCTTGGCTGGAAGGTACCAAAGTAATCCAGGAGTGGATCACTGGACAGCGGTCAAGAACATCATGAAATACCTGAAAAGGACTAAGGATATGTTTCTCGTATATGGAGGTGACAAAGAGCTAGTCGTAAATGGTTACGTTGATGCAAGCTTTGACACTGATCCGGACGATTCTAAATCGCAAACCGGATACGTTTTTTTATTAAACGGTGGAGCTGTAAGTTGGTGCAGTGCTAAACAAAGCATCGTGGCGGGATCTACATGTGAAGCGGAGTACATAGTTGCTTCTGAAGCAGCAAATGAAGGGAGTCTGGATGAAGGAGTTCATTACCGATCTAGGTGTCATACCTAGTGCATCGGGACCAATGAAGATCTTCTGTGACAATACTGGTGCAATTGCTTTGGCAAAGGAATCCAGATTTCACAAGAGGACCAAGCACATCAAGAGACGCTTCAATTCAATTCGGGACCAAGTCCAAGTGGGAGACATAGAGATTTGCAAAATACATATGGATCTGAATGTTGCAGACCCATTGACTAAGCCTCTCTCACGAGCAAAACATGATCAACACCAAGACTCCATGGGTGTTAGAATCATTACTATGTAATCTAGATTATTGACTCTAGTGCAAGTGGGAGACTGAAGGAAATATGCCCTAGAGGCAATAATAAAGTTATTATTTATTTCCTCATATCATGATAAATGTTTATTATTCATGCTAGAATTGTATTAACCGGAAACATGATACATGTGTGAATACATAGACAAACATATAGTCACTAGTATGCCTCTACTTGACTAGCTCATTAATCAAAGATGGTTATGTTTCCTAACCATAGACATGTGTTGTCATTTGATTAATGGGATCACATCATTAGAAGAATGATGTGATTGACATGACCCATTCCGTTAGCCTAGCACTTGATCGTTTAGTATGTTGCTATTGCTTTCTTCATGACTTATACATGTTCCTGTAACTATGAGAAATATGCAACTCCCGTTTACCGGAGGAACACTTTGGGTACTACCAAACGTCACAACGTAACTGGGTGATCATAAAGGAGTACTACAGGTGTCTCCGAAGGTACATGTTGAGTTGGCGTATTTCGAGATTAGGTTTTGTCACTCCGATTGTCGGAGAGATATCTCTGGGCCCTCTCGGTAATGCACATCATTATAAGCCTTGCAAGCAATGTGACCAAATGAGTTGGTTATGGGATGATGCATTACGGAAGGAGTAAAGAGACTTGCCGGTAACGAGATTGAACTAGGTATTGGATACCGACGATCAAATCTCGGGCAAGTAACATACCGATGACAAAGGGAACAACGTATGTTGTTATGCGGTTTGACCGATAAAGATCTTCGTAGAATATGTAGGAACCAATATGGGCATCCAGGTCCCGCTATTGGTTATTGACCGAGAATGGTTCTAGGTCATGTCTACATAGTTCTCGAACCCGTAGGGTCCGCACGCTTAACGTTACGATGACAGTTTTATTATGAGTTCATAAGTTTTGATGTACCGAAGTTTGTTCAGAGTCCCGGATGTGATCACGGACATGACGAGGAGTCTCGAAATGGTCGAGACATAAAGATTGATATATTGGAAGCCTATGTTTGGACATCGGAAAGGTTCCGGGTGAAATCGGGATTTTACTGGAACACCGGGGGGTTACCGGAACCCTCCCGGGGGTTAATGGGCCTTAGTGGGCCATGAGGGAGAAGAGGAGGGCCGGCCAGGGCAGGCCGCGCGCCCCCTCCCTCCCTGGTCCGAATAGGACAAGGAAGGGGGGGCGGCGCCCCCCTTTCCTCTTTCCCCTCCCCCCTTTCCTTCTCCACCAAGGCAAGAGGGGGGAGTCCTACTCCCGGTGGGAGTAGGACTCCTCCAGGCGCACCCCAAGGGGGCCGGCTGCACCTCCCCCTCCCTCCTTTATATACGGGGGCAGGGGGCACCCCATAACACACAAGTTGATCTACGGATCGTTCCTTAGCCGTGTGCGGTGCCCCCCTCCACCATATTCCACCTCGGTCATATCGTCGCGGAGTTTAGGCGAAGCCCTGCGCCGGTAGAGCATCATCATCGTCACCACGCCATCGTGCTGACGGAACTCATCCCCGATGCTTTGCTGGATCGGAGCCCGGGGATCGTCATCGAGCTGAACGTGTGCTGAACTCGGAGGTGTCGTACGTTCGGTGCTTGGATCGGTCGGATTGTGAAGACGTACGACTACATCAACCGCGTTGTCATAACGCTTCCGCTTACGGTCTACGAGGGTACGTGGACGGACACTCTCCCCTCTCGTTGCTATGCCATCACCATGATCTTGCGTGTACGTAGGAATTTTTTTGAAATTACTACGTTCCCCAACAAGAACTCCTTCTTTGACTGTTCCATTTTGAACTATTTCAAAAATTTATCAAGGTATATACTCATTGAAAAATCTTATCAAGCGTCTTGATCTATCTATATAGATCTTGATGCTCAATGTGTAAGCAGCTTCACCGAGGTTGCTTTGAAAAATTCTTATTCAAGTATCCTTTCATGCTATCCAGAATTTCGATATCATTTCCAATCAACAATATGTCATCCACATATAATATTAGAAATGCTATAGAGCTCCCACTCACTTTCTTGTAAATACAGGCTTCTTCAAAAGTCTGTATAAAACCATATGCTTTGATCAACTCATCAAAGCGTATATTCCAACTCCAAGATGCTTGCACCAGTCCATAGATGGATCGCTGGAGCTTGCACACTTTGTTAGCATCTTTAGGATTGACAAAAACTTTCTGGTTGCATCATATACAACTCTTCTTTAATAAATCCATTAAGGAATGCAGTTTTGACATCCATTTGCCAGATTTCATAAAATGTGGCAATTGCTAACATGATTCAGACAGACTTAAGCTTCGATAGGAGTGAGAAAATCTCATCGTATTCAACACCTTGAACTTGTTGAAAACCTTTCGCAACAAGTCGAGCTTAGTAGATAGTAACACTACTATCAGTGTCCGTCTTCCTCTTGAAGATCCATTTATTTAACATGGCTTGCTGATCATCGAGCAAGTCAATCAAAGTCCATACTTTGTTCTCATATATGGATCATATCTCAGATTTTATGGCCTCAAGCCATTTCGTGGAATCTGGGCTCATCATCGCTTCTTCATAGTTCGTAGGTTCGTCATGGTCTAGTAACATAACTTCCAGAACAGGATTACCGTACCACTCTAGTGTGGATCTTACTCTGTAAGACCTACGAGGTTCTGTAGTAACTTAATCTGAAGTTTCATGATCATCATCATTAACTTCCTCACTAATTGGTGTAGTAGTCACAGGAACAGATTTCTGTGATGAACTAATTTCCAATAAGGGAGCAGGTACAGTTACCTCATCAAGTTCTACTTTCCTCCCACTCACTTCTTTCGAGAGAAACTTCTTCTCTAGAAAGGATCCATTCTTGGCAACGAATGTTTTGCCTTCGGATCTGTGATAGAAGGTGTACCCAACAGTTTCCTTTGGGTATTCTATGAAGACGCACTTCTCTGATTTGGGTTCGAGCTTATCAAGTTGAATAAGCATCGCAACTCCAAACTTTAAGAAACGACAGCTTAGGTTTACTGCTAAACCATAGTTCATACGGTGTCGTCTCAACGGATTTAGATGGTGCCCTATTAAACGTGAATGCAGCTGTCTCTAATGCATAACCCCAAAACGATAGTGGTAAACTGATAAGAGATATCATAGATCGCACCATATCTAGTAAAGTACGATTACGACTTTCGGACACACCATTACATTGTGGTGTTCCAGGTGGTGTGAGTTTGTGAAACTATTCCACATTGTTTTAATTGAAGACCAAACTCGTAACTCAAATATTCGTCTCCGCGATCAGATCGCAGAAACTTTATTTTCTTGTTACGATGATTTTTCCACTTCACTCTGAAATTCTTTGAACCTTTCAACTATTTCAGACTTATGTTTCATCAAGTAGATATACCCATATCTGCTCAAATCATCTTGTGAAGGTCAGAAAATAATGATACTTGCCACGAGCATCAACACTCATTGGATCACATACATCGGTATGTATTATTTCCAACAAGTCAGTAGCTCGTTCCATTGTTCCGAAGAACGGAGTTTTAGTCATCTTGCCCAAAAGGCATGGTTCGCAAGTATCAAATGATTCATAACCAAGTGATTCCGAAAATCCATCTTTATGGAGTTTCTTCATGCGCTTTACACCGATATGACCCAAACGGCAGTGCCACAAATAAGTTGCACTATCATTATTAACTTTGCATCTTTTGGCATCAATATTATGAATATGTGTATCACTACGATCGAGATCCAACAAACTATTTTCATTGGGTGTATGACCATTTGAAGGTTTTATTCATGTAAACAGAACAACAATTATTCTCTGACTTTAAATGAATAACCATATTGCAATGAACATGATCAAATCATCTTCATGCTCAACGCAAACGCCAAATAACATTTATTTAGGTTTAACACTAATCCCGAAAGTATAGGGAGTGTGCGATGATGATCATATCAATCTTGGAACCACTTCCAACACACATCGTCACTTCACCCTCAACTAGTTTCTGTTTATTCTGTAACTCTTGTTTCGAGTTACTAATCTTAGCAACCGAACAAGTATCAAATACTCAGGAGCTACTATAAACACTAGTAAGGCACACATCAATAACATGTATATCAAATATACCCTTGTTCACTTTGCCATCCTTCTTATCCACCAAATATTCAGGGCATTTCCGCTTCCAGTGACCATTTCCTTTGCAGTGTAAGCACCCAGTTTCAGGCTTTGGTTCAGCTTTGGGCTTCTTCGTGGGAGTGACAACTTGCTTGTCATTCTACTTGAAGTTCCCTTTCTTTCCATATGCCCTTTTCTTGAAACTAGTTGTCTTGTCAATCATCAACACTTGATGCTCTTTCTTGATTTCTACCTTCGTCGATTTCAACATCACGAAGAGCTCGGGAATTGTTTTCGTCATCCCTTGCATACTATAGTTCATCATGAAGTTCTAGTAACTTAGTGATGGTGACTAGGGAATTCTGTCAATCACTATCTTATCTGGAAGATTAACTCCCACTTGATTCAAGTGATTGAAGTACCCAGACAATCTGAGAACATGCTTACTAGTTGAGCGATTCTCCTCCATCTTTTTAGCTATAGAACTTGTTGGAGACTTCATATCTCTTAACTCGGGTATTTGCTTGAAATATTAACTTCAATTCCTGGAACATCTCATATGGTCCATGACGTTCAAAACATCTTTGAAGTCCCGATTCTAAGCCGTTAAGCATGGTGCACTAAACTATTAAGTAGTCATCATATTGAGCTAGCCAAACGTTCATAACGTCTGCGTCTGCTCCTGCAATAGGTCTGTCACCTAGCGGTGCATTAATGACATAATTCTTCTGTGCAGCAATGAGGATAAACCTCAGATCACGGATCCAATCCGCATCATTGCTACTAACATCTTTCAACACAATTTTCTCTAGGAACATATCAAAATAAACATATGAAAGCAACAAAGCAAGCTATTGATCTACAACATAATTTGCAAAATACTACCAGGACTAAGTTCTTGATAAATTAAAGTTCAATTAATCATATTACTTAAGAACTCCCACTTAGATAGACATTCATCTAATCCTTTAAGTGATTACGTGATCCATATCAACTACACCATGTCCGATCATCATGTGAGATGGAGTAGTTTCAATGGTGAACATCATTATGTTGATCATATCTACTATATGATTCACGCTCGACCTTTCGGTCTCCGTGTTCCGAGGCCATATCTGTATATGCTAGGCTCGTCAAGTTTAACCCGAGTATTCCGCGTGTGCAACTGTTTTGCACCCGTTGTATTTGAACGTAGAGCCTATCACACCCGATCATCACGTGGTGTCTCAGCACGAAGAACTTTCGCAACGGTGCATACTCAGGGAGAAGAGTTCTTGATAATTAGTGAGAGATCATCTTAAAATGCTACCGTCAAACAGAACAGAATAAGATGTATAACAGATAAACATCATATGCAATCAAAATATGTGACATGATATGGCCATGATCATCTTGCGCCTTTGATCTCCATCTCCAAAGTACTGTCATGATCTCTATCGTTACCGGCACGATACCATGATCTTCATCATCTTGATCTATATCAATGTGTCGTTACATGGTCGTCTCGCCAACTATTGCTCTTGCAACTATTGCTATCGCATAGCGATAAAGTAAAGCAATTATTTGGCACTTGCATCTTATGCAACAAAGAGACAACCATAGGGCTTCTGCCAGTTGCCGATAACTTCAACAAAACATAATCATCTCATACAACAACTTATATCTCATCACGTCTTGACCATATCACATCACAACATGCCCTGCAAAAACAAGTTAGACGTCCTCTACTTTGTTGTTGCAAATTTTACATGGCTGCTACGGGCTTAGCAAGAACCGTTCTTACCTACGCATCAAAAACCACAACGATAGTTCGTCAAGTTAGTGCTGTTTTAGCCTTCGCAAGGACCGGGCGTAGCCACACTCGGTTCAACTAAAGTGAGAGAGACAGACACCCGCCAGCCACCTTTAAGCACAAGTGCTCGTAACGGTGAAACCAGTCTCGCGTAAGCGTACACGTAATGTCGGTCCGGGCCGCTTCATCTCACAATACCGCCGAACCAAAGTATGACATGCTGGTAAGCAGTATGACTTGTATCGCCGACAACTCACTTGTGTTCTACTCGTGCATATAACATCAACGCATAAAACCTAGGCTCGGATGCCACTGTTGGGGAACGTAGTAATTTCAAAAAAAATTCCTACGTACACGCAAGATCATGGTGATGGCATAGCAACAAGAGGGGAGAGTGTTGTCCATGTACCCTCGTAGACCGTAAGCGGAAGCGTTATGACAACGCGGTTGATGTAGTCGTACGTCTTCACGATCCGACCGATCCAAGTACCGAACGTACGGTACCTCCGAGTTCAGCACACGTTCAGCTCGATGACGATCCCCGGGCTCCGATCTAGCAAAGCTTCGGGGATGAGTTCCGTCAGCACAACGGCGTGGTGACGATGATGATGCTCTACCGGCGCAGGGCTTCGCCTAAACTCTGCGACGATATGACCGAGGTGGAATATAGTGGAGGGGGGCACCGCACACGGCTAAGGAACGATCCGTAGATCAACTTCTGTTGTTCTGCCTAGAGGTGCCCCCCTACCCCCGTATATAAAGGAGCAAGGGGGGAGGGGGCGGCCGGCCTAGGAGGGGCGCGCCAAGGGGAGTCCTACTCCCACCGGGAGTAGGACTCCCTCCTTCCTTGTTGGAGTAGGAGAAGGGGGAAAGAGGGGGAGAGGGGGAAGGAAAAGGGGGCCGCACCCCTTGTCCAATTCGGACTAGAGGGGGGCTGCGCGCCTCCTTCCTTTCGGCCTCTCTCCTCTATTCCCGTATGGCACAATAAGGCCCATATACTTTCCGGCGAATTCCCGTAACTTTCCGGTACTCCGAAAAATACCCGAATCACTCGGAACCTTTACGAACTCCGAATATAGTTGTCCAATATATCGATCTTTACGTCTCGACCATTTCGAGACTCCTCGTCATGTCCCCGATCTCATTCGGGACTCCGAACTCCTTCGGTACATCAAAACTCATAAACTCATAATATAACTGCCATCGAAACGTTAAGCGTGCGGACCCTACGGGTTCGAGAACTATGTAGACATGACCTAGAACTATTCTCGGTCAATAACCAATAGCGGAAACTGGATGCCCATATTGGTTCCTACATATTCTACGAAGATCTTTATCGGTCAAACCGCATAACAACATACGTTGTTCCCTTTGTCATCGGTATGTTACTTGCCCGAGATTTGATCGTCGGTATCCAATACCTAGTTTAATCTCGTTACCGGCAAGTCTCTTTACTCGTTCCGTAATGCATCATCCCGTAACCAACTCATTTGGTCACATTGCTTGCAAGGCTTATAATGATGTGCATTACCGAGAGGGCCCAGAGATACCTCTCCGACAATCGGAGTGACAAAACCTAATCTCGAAATACGCCAACTCAATATGTACCTTCGGAGACACCTGTAGTACTCCTTTATAATCACCCAGTTACGTTGTGACGTTTGGTAGTACCCAAAGTGTTCCTCCAATAAACGGGAGTTGCATAATTCTCATAGTTACAGGAACATGTATAAGTCATGAAGAAAACAATAGCAACATACTAAACAATCAAGTGCTAGGCTAACGGAATGGGTCATGTCAATCACATCATTCTCCTAATGATGTGATCCCATTAATCAAATGACAACTCTTTTGTCCATGGCTAGGAAACATAACCATCTTTGATAAACGAGCTAGTCAAGTAGAGGCATACTAGTGACACTATGTTTGCCTATGTATTCACACATGTATTATGTTTCCGGCTAATACAATTCTAGCATGAATAATAAACATTTATCATGAAATAAGGAAATAAATAATAACTTTATTATTGCCTCTAGGGCATATTTCCTTCAGCCGCGGCTTTTCACAGCTCGCGAGCAGGCCGGCGAGGGCGGCGAGCACCACGAGATGCTCCTGCTCCTGGATGTCGGCTTCGGCTTCCTCCTCCAGCAACGCCACGAGCGCCTCCTCATCGTCCGAGTCCATCGCCAGGTCAGGCAAATCACAGAACACCTTGCGGGCGAGGTGGGCGCACACCCGCCGGTGTACAGCCCCTGCGCGGCCAGAACACCGAAAAAGTTGCCCGGACAGCGGCGGAGAGGCTGCCTCGGCGAAACCTCTTCTTTTTTCTGGCGGGGGTGGCCTATCTAGCTGTGGACGGTGGTGGACGGCGCCGGGATCGGCAGGTTGGGGGCTGAGTGCGCG
>NC_041387.1:12829023-13043358 GCF_002162155.2 Triticum dicoccoides
TCGGCCTATGATTGTCGGGCCAAAAAACGAGCCGAGCCGGCGGAATTCGGCGTCTTGGGGGCACGACTGGGGCGTTATTTCGGCGTCGGCGCGAAAAAATCGTCTAGGAAGGGCATGTTGGGGGCGCGGCTGGAGATGCTCTAAGAGTTGGACAACATTTTATTACTCCGTGACGTCATACATAAGTTGGGTGTCATTCATCAAATAGTCTCTACTATTTCCAAAAAAAAATTATATTTCACCTTTTTTTTCTCCACCCGCTCGTTCAAATTTTCATATAGTACACGATAATCAATCACCTTAATTTACATACCTTTTAAACCAATTCTAGTTTAATTTACTTATCAAATTTTTAATCAAATATAAGATAATTCACATTTATCGGTGCCCTGACGATCTGTAGGTACGAGTCGACGGGTGCGATTCAGCCAGAGGCACACGTATCGGAGCCATCCCATACACGGATGGAGCAAGCTTGTGAAGTTTCAACGCGAGAAAAAGGCCGGAGAGCAAGTTTGGAGTTTCGACGCGGAACCTAATCTAATCCCGGATCTACTACTAGCAGTAGCAGGGACAGAGTGGGCTCACGCACTGGCTTAGCGGCCGGCCTCACCGGCGATTCTCGACTGTTGTGGTTGCTCGCAGCGCAGGCGTGTCGGGTGGAGACGAGACAGCGCGGGAGCCAAGCGTGCAGAGGCTCTTTCAATTCGCGGGGAGGGGCAGGGCCATGGCCATGCCGTGCATGCTGCAGTGAGAACCCACGGGCGCCGCACCGCCGCGTGTGCCCCCCGCGCTCGAGGACCATCCATCGATCCATCCCGCTCCTGGCCGCTGCGCGCCCGAGCGCCGGACGGACCGCGGAGGCCACCCGGTGGAGCACGTAGGGAGCCGGCAGTTGCGGATAAGGCTCCACCTGGTGCTGCTGGTGGGTGCGCGCGGTGTTGGGTGTTCGGGGCGGGCACGGAGCGGGGCGGATGGTGACGCCGGGGCTCCGAGTTCGAAGCCAACAGTGAATAGTACCCGTACTAATTATGCTATGAGTACGTCCGGGGGAGGGGAAATGAAGGCTGCCTGTCCCCGAGACGGCAAATTTGACAAATTTGACCTATAGACGAAATTAAATCACAGAATGAACTGTCCGTGAAACTATTTCACGTGGCTGACCCGTGGCGCCTAGCTCTCAGGCGCTGCACTAGTGCAACGCCTGGGAGCTAGGCGCTGCAATAATGCAACGCCTAGGAGCTAGGCGCTACACTGTATAATGTGGCGCCTATCTCTCAGGCGCTGCACACGACTTAGTAATTTTCTGATTACACGTGTGCGACGCTGGCCGTGTAGCCCCTAGCTTTAAGGCGTTGCACAGTGTAGTGTGACGCCTTCGTGTCGGGCGTCACACAAAAAGGTCAGCCGCGTGAAATAGTTTCATGGATAGTTCATTCTATGATTTGATTCCGTCTATAGGTCAAATTTGTCAAATTTGCCCCCCGAGATAGAGTGAAGCTATAGTAGCCCTGGCCCGTGCCTTCAGCCGTCCGGTGGGCGAGCCACGCCACGCATGGTCCATGGCTACATGCTCCCTCACACACACACCGCCTTGCTCCCGGCATTCCACACCCAACGACCGGACGTAAACCCGTCTCATACATCCGGGCGGGCCGTCCGATCACTGTTCCACGGTTTTTTGGCCCATACGGATCCCTCAAACGGCCATCTAACACCCGGGCTGACCGGCACCATCATATCCAGCTCAAATATAGGCCGAATATGAGGCGTCCGGGCACGCTCGCCACGTCGGACCCGACCCACGTTGGCCCACCTGACCTCAGATAAATTCCGCCCCATCTGCTCGTTGGACCAAACCCTAACCATTTCACTTACCTCCCCTCCACTCCCCTCCGCCACCCAAACTCGTCCCCGGCTCCTTCCGTCCATCTCCGGCATAGCGGGCAGCGGATCCGAGTCCTTTACCTCCAGATCTGTCGACCCCGAACTCATCCCATGCAGTCCCGAGGAGGAGATGATCGTCCGGCTTGTGCTCCGCCGCGCCCGGGAGGAGGCACGTGCACGGCTGCGCTCGGACTCCATCCGTCGGGAATCCATTGTGTCCGCACAAGTGGTGCATGCATCCGGCGCTAGGCCAGCCGTAGCTGCCTCGCCGGATGCCGTGCGATCCATCTGGTGTCCGATTGCGCGGGCGAACGCGCAACCCCTCCGTTGGCGCGCCGATATTCGGGACGCACCATCGTCCCACGAGGCCATGGCACGGCGTGCCCGCTGTGCAAGGCACTGGGTGCGGGAGGTGTTGGCAGCTCTCATAGCAGCGGACGTCGATGAGGCGGAGTCGCATTCTCTGGCGCGCCGTATGGGGCATCAACCCGGGCGACGCAACCGCATCGTGGTGGACGTCGGCGGCTCGTCCCCGGACGGATCCGTCATCGATCTAAAGTCCACCAGGACCCAACGGGTTCCGGGCTCCGACGAGGAAGAGTAGGGCATGGGAGACGGCGACGCATTGAGTCCCATGAGCCGGCTCATGTCCCATGCTCTACTCTACCTTGTCGGTGACCGGACCAACATTGTGAGGAGCGCAGTCGGCCGCCAGACATGGCCAAGGCGGAGCCGGGCGAGTGGGGAGCGGCAGGGGGAGCTCCGTTTAGATTAGATTTCATGTTGCATGTAATAATATGGATTTGCGATTTCTAATTTGAGGTATCCGGATGTGGAATGAATTTTTTGAGGCGTGGCGTTTGAGGGGTTGGATTTGCCAAGTCCGCCTGTAGATGCTCTAAGGCCCGGTCACTGGCCGGCCAAAAAACTCAACACTGATGGACGACTCATGGGCATCAAACACTCGGGCTGACCGACACCCCTCGTATCTAGCCCAGAATGTACGGCGGATATGGGGATGCTCGGGCACGTTGGCCACGTCGGATTCGACAGGCCTACCCCATCATAGATTGCACCAAATCCACCCCTCGACCTACCAGATCCATTTGCTCTCTCCTCTCTTCTTTCTTCTCCGCGCCGGACATCTCGCAACTTCACCGGCACCCTTGCTTCACAGCCATTCCGAGCCTCAGCGCCGCCAACACCAACACAATAGTACTCTCTCTCGTGCTCGCCACCACGGACATCATCACCGGCCCAGAGGCCACTGCGGTATGTCCGGCAACTATCGGGCTACCCCTTGCCCTCTATGTGTTCGACACATTATCCGACCCAATTTTTGGTGATTTATTCGTAGGGAAAGCGATGGATTCTGATGCTTGGTCGAACAAGGAGTATGGACCGACGGATCTTGATAAAATGATTGAAGATGAGTTCTTCGTGGATTCGGATCAAGAAGTGGACATGATCATGCTCATGAGCATGCAAGAAGAAATGGACCGGCAGGTGGAGCATATTCTGAACTTCAAGGGGTCAATCAAAGGAAGAAGAGTGATCAGCAAGAGGAAATGGACCGACAGGTGGAGCATATTCTGAACTTTAAGGGATCAATCAAAGGGAGAAGAGTGATCATGCAAGAGGAAATGGACCGGCAGGTGGAGCATATTCTGAACTTCAAGGGGCTCAATCAAAGGGAGAAGAGCGATCAATCAGGATAGGGTCTCCAGAGCATGGCTACTGCACAAGGACTACTTTGCTCTGGACTCAACTGTTCTAGATGATCCATGGTTTCATCGCCGTTTTTGCATGCAGAAACCATTGTTTTTGCACTTTGTGGAGGGAGTGGATGCACACGATGACTACTTCAAGCTCACAAGGATTGTTGCGGCCAACTTTCTTTCTTTGCTAAGTAGAAATAAACGGCTGCTCTAAGGATGCTTGTACTTGGTAATGCCGCATATGTCGTTGGTGAGATGGTCAGGATGGCGGAGAGCACAAGCCTGAAGACTATAGTCAAGTTGGCCGCGCCATGGTGCAAGTATTTGGAGCAGAGTATCTGAGAGAGCCAAATGTGCATGTGCTACGTCTTAAGCTTGCATTGGTTTTCCTTGAAGAGGAAAGGGTGATGCAGCAAAGTAGCGTAACTATTTCCCTCAGTTTTTGAGAACCAAGGTATCAATCCAGTAGGAGGCTCCTCAAAAGTCCCATGCACCTACACAAACAAACAAGAACCTCGCAACCAACGCAATAAAGGGGTTGTCAATCCCTTCACGGCCACTTGCGAAAGTGAGATCTGATAGAGATATTATGATAAGATAAATATTTTTGGTATTTTTATGATATAGATTGAAAAGTAAAAAGATGCAAATAAAAGTAGATGATAAACTTATTTGATAAAAGATAGACCCGCGGGCCATAGGTTTCACTAGTGGCTTTTCTCAAGATAGCATAAGTATTACGGTGGGTGAACAAATTACTGTCGAGCAATTGATAGAAAAGCGCATAATTATGAGATTACCTATGCATGATCATGTATATAGGCATCACGTCCGTGACAAGTAGACCGACTCCTGCCTGCATCTACTACTATTACTCCATACATCGACCGCTATCCAGCATGGATCTAGAGTATTAAGTTCATAAAGAACAGAGTAATGCATTAAGAAAGATGACATGCTGTAGAGGGATAAACTCATGCAATATGATATAAACCCCATCTTTTTATCCTCGGTGGCAACAAAACAATACGTGCCTTGCTGCCCCTGCTGTCACTGGGAAGGACACCGCAAGATTGAACCCAAAGCTAAGCACTTCTCCCATTGCAAGAAAGACCGATCTAGTAGGCCAAACCAAACTGATAATTCGAAGAGACTTGCAAAGATAACTTATTCACACATTAAAGAATTCAGAAGAGATTCAAATATTTCTCATAGATAAACTTGATCATAAACCCACAATTCATCGGATCTCGACAAACACACCGCAAAAAGAGTTACATCGGATAGATCTCCAAGACGATCGAGGAGAACTTTGTATTGAGATTCAAAGAGAGAGAAGAAGCCATCTAGCTAATAACTATGGACACGAAGGTCTGTGGTAAAAAACTCACAACTCATCGGAAGGGCCTTGGAGATCATGTAGAGGCCCTCCATGGTCGATTCCCCCTCCGGCGGAGCGCCGACGAAGGCTTCAAGATGGGATCTCGCGAATACAGAAGTTTACGGCGGTGGAAATAGTTTTTCGTGGTGTTCCTTGATGGTTTCAGGGTACGTGGGTATATATAGGAGGAAGAAGTAGGTCGGTGGACGCTCGAGGGGCCCACGAGGGTGGGGGGCGCGCCGGGCACCCTCGTGGCCGCCTCCTCTGTTGCTTGACGTCCACTCCAAGTCCCCTGGATCATGTTTGTTCCAAAAAGATCGCTCCCGAAGGTTTCATTCTGTTTGGACTCCGTTTGATATTCCTTTTCTTCGAAACACTGAAATAGGCAAAAAAACAGCAGTTCAGACTGGGCCTCCGGTTAGTAGGTTAGTCCTAAAAATGATATAAAAGTGTAAAGTAAAGCCCATAAACATCCAAAACGCTTAATATAATAGCATGGGAAAATAAAAAAATTATAGATACGTTGGAGACGTATCAAGCATCCCCAAGCTTAATTCCTACTCGTCCTCGAGTAGGTAAATGATAAAAACAGAATTTTTGATGTGGAATGCTACCTAGCATAATTCTCAATGCAATTTTCTTTATTGTGGCATGAATGTTCAAATACAAATGATTCAAAATAAAATTTCATATTGACATAAGAAATAGTAATACTTCAAGCATACTAACTAAGCAATCATGTCTTCTCAAAATAACATGGCTAAAGAAAGTTCATCCCTACAAAATCATATAGTTCGGTCATGCTTCATTTCCGTCACACAAAAATGCTCTCATCTTGCACACCCCCGATGACAAGCCAAGCAATTGTTTCGTACTTAAATAATCTCAAACTTTTTCAAGTTTCACGCAATACATGAGCGTGAGCCATGGATATAGCACTATGGGTGGAATAGAATATGATGATGTAGGTTGTGTGGAGAAGACAAAAAAAGGAGAAAGTCTCAAATTGACGAGGATAATCAATGGGCTATGGAGATGCCCATCAATTGATGTCAACATGAGGAGTAGGGATTGCCATGCAACAGATGCACTAGAGCTATAAATGTATGAAAGCTCAACAAAAGAAACTAAGTGGGTGTGCATCCAACTTTCTTGCTCACGAAAACCTAGGGCATTTGAGGAAGCCCATCGTAGAAATATACAAGCCAAGTTCTATAATGAAAAATTCCCACTAGTATATGAAAGTGACAACATAAAGGACTTTCTATATGAAGAACATGGTGCTACTTTGAAGCACAAGTGTGGAAAAGGATAGTAACATTGCCCCCTTTTTTTTCTTTTTTTTTCTTTTTTTTCTTTTTGGGCCTTTTTTTCTTTGGCCTTTTTTTTATTTTTGGCCTTTTTTTATTTGGGACAATGCTCTAATAATGATCATCATCGCACTTCTATTTATTTACAACTCATGAATTACAACTCAAAACTAGAACAAGATATGACTCTATATGAATGCCTCCGGTGGTGTACCGGGATGGGCAATGAATCAAGAGTGACATGTATGAAAAATTATGCATGGTGGCTTTGCCATAAATACGATGTCAACTACTTGATCATGCAAGGCAATATTACAATGATGATGTGTGTCATGACGATGAACGGAAAGGTGGAAAGTTGCATGGAAATATATCTCGGAATGGCTATGGAAATGCCATAATAGGTAGGTATGGTGGCTGTTTTGAGGAAGATATAATGAGGTTTATGTGTGACAGAGCGTATCGTATCACGGGGTTTGGATGCACCGGCGAAGTTTGCACCAACTCTCAAGGTGAGAAAGGGCAATGCACGATATCGAAGAGGCTAGCAATGATGGAAGGGTAAGAGTGCATATAATCCATGGACACAACATTAGTCATAAAGAACTCATATACTTACTGAAAAAATCTACAAGTCATCAAAAACCAAGCACTAGGCGCATGCTCCTAGGGGGATAGATTGGTAGAAAAATACCATCGCTCGTCCCCGACCGCCACTCATAAGGATGACAATCTAAGAACACCTCATGTTTCAAATTTGTTACACAACTTTTACCATACGTGCATGCTACGGGACTTGCCAACTTCAACACAAGCATACTTTAAATTCTTAATCACACAACTAACATGACTTTAATATCACCACCTACATATCTCAAAACAATTATCAAGTATCAAATTGATCATAGCATCCAATTCACTTCCGATGATAGTTCTTATTATACCCAACTTGGATGCCCATCATTCTAGGACCGATTTTATAACCATAGCAAATACCATGTTGTTCTAAGAGACTCTGAAACTAATATAAGTGAAGCATGAGAGATTAATAATTTATACAAAATTAAGCCACCATCGTGCTCTAAAAGATTTAAGTGAAGCACTAGAGCAAAACTATATAGCTCAAAAGATATAAGTGAAGCACATAGAGTATTCTAATAAATTCCAAACAAGTGGGTTTCTCCCAAAAGGCGTGTACAGCAAGGTTGATTGTGGTAAAATAAAAAGTAAAGACTAATATCATACAAGACGCTCCAAGAAAAACACATATCATGTGACGAATAAAAATATAGCTCCAAGTAAAGTTACCGATAGACGAAGACAAAAGAGGGGATGCCTTCCGGGGCATCCCCAAGTTTAGGCTTTTGGTTATCCTTGAATATCTTGGGATGCCATGGGCATCCCCAAGCTTAGGCTCTTGCCACTCCTTATTCCATAGTCCATCAAATCTTTACCCAAAACTTGAAAACTTCACAACACAAAACTCAATAGGAAATCTCATAAGCTCCGTTAGTGCAAGAAAGAGAAACCACCACATAAGGTACTGTAATGAACTAATTTTTATTTATATTGGTGTTAAACCTACTGTATTACAACTTCCCTATGGTTCATACCCCTACATACTAGCCATAGATGCATCAAAATAAGCAAACAACACACGAAAATAGAATCTGTCAAAAACACAACAGTCTATAGCAATCTGCAACTCTCGAATACTTCTGGAACTCTAAAAATTCAACCAAACTAGTAAGTCCTGGTAAATTTGTCTATTGATCTACAACAAAAAGAATCAACGCAAAAGCACCTTTCTGTGAATTAATAAAATTATTTTCGTGTGCGCAAAGTTTCTGTTTTTCAGCAAAATCAAATTAACTATCACCGTAGGTTATCCTATAGGTTCTACTTGGCACAAACACTAATTAAAACATGAAAAGATATCTAAACAGAATCTAGATGAAATATTTATTACTAAATAGAAGCAAAAAGCAAGAAACAAAAATAAAATTGGGTTGCCTCCCAACAAGCGCTATTGTTTAACGCCCCTAGCTAGGCATTGATAATTTCAATGATGCTCACATGAAAGACAAGAATTGAAGCACAAAGAGAGCATCATGAAACACGTGACAAACACATCTAAGTCTAACATACTTCCTATGCATAGGCATCTTATAGGAAAACAAATTATCATAGGAAGCAAAAACTAGCATATGCAAGGGAGCGGAAAGAAACAATAGCAATCTCAACATAACGAGAGGTAATTTAGTAACATGAAAATTTCTACAACCATATTTTCCTCTCTCATAATAATTACATGTGGGATCATAAGCAAATTCAACAAAATAGCTATCACATAAAATATTTTCAACACGATCCACATGCATGCAAAGTTGACACTCTTCCAAAATAGTGGGATTAACATTAACTAAAGTCATGACCTCTCCAAACCCACTTTTTATCAAAAATTTCATAAGATTGAACATTCTCAAAATATGTGGGATCTAAAGTTGACACTCTTTCAAACCCACTTTCAATAATATTGCAAACATTATTATTAATCTTATATTCATCATGGGGCTTAAATAAATTTTCAAGATCATAAGAAGAATAACCCCAATCATGATCATTGCAACAAGTAGTAGACATAGCAAGATTAGCATCCCCAAGCTTAGGGTTTTGCATATTATTAGTACAATTGACATCAATAGAATTTATAATACAATCATTGCAATCATGCTTTTTATTCAAGGATCTATCGTGAATTGCTTCATAAAGTACTTCATCACAATTTTCAGATTCACGAATTTCAAGCAAAACCTCATAAAGATAATCTAGTGCACTCAACTCACTAGCAATAGGTTCATCATAATTGGATCTCTTAAAGATATTATCAAGTGGATGAGGATACATAAACTTTTAGCAAGCGAAGATGCAAGCAAAAAGAAGGTACATGGTAACACAAGATCGAACGGAAGGAGGGCAAAGAAAAGGCAAAGGTGAAGTGGGGGAGAGGAAAACGAGAGGCAAATGGAAAATAATGTAATGCGAGGGAGATGAGTTTGTGATGGGTACTTGATATGTCTTGACTTGACCGAAGACCTCACTGGCAACGGCGCCAGAAATCCTTCTTGCTAGAGCTTGCGTTGGTTTTCCTTGAAGAGGAAAGGGTGATGCAGCAAAGTAGCGTAAGTATTTCCCTTAGTTTTTGACAACCAATGTATCAATCCAGTAGGAGGCTCCTCAAAAGTCCCACGCACCTACACAAACAAACAAGAACCTCACAATCAACGCAATAAAGGGGTTGTCAATCCCTTCACGACCACTTGTGAAAGTGAGATCCGATAGAGATATTATGATAAGATAAATATATTTGGTATTTTTATGATATAGATTGGAAAGTAAAAAGATGCAAATAAAAGTATATGATAAACTTATATGATAAAAGATAGACCCACGGGCCATAGGTTTCACTAGTGGCTTCTCTCAAGATAGCATAAGTATTACGGTGGGTGAACAAATTACTGTCGAGCAATTGATAGAAAAGCGAATAGTTATGAGATTATCTAGGAATGATCATGTATATAGGCATCACGTCTGTGACAAGTAGACCGACTCCTACCTGCATCTACTACTATTACTCCACACATCGACCGCTATCCAGCATGGATCTAGAGTATTAAGTTCATAAAGAACAGAGTAATGCATTAAGAAAGATGACATGATGTAGAGGGATAAACTCATGCAATATGATATAAACCCCATCTTTTTATCCTCGATGGCAACAAAAAAATACGTGCCTTGCTGCCCCTGCTGTCACTGGGAAGGACACCGCAAGATTGAACCCAAAGCTAAGCACTTCTCCCATTGTAAAAAGATCAATCTAGTAGGCCAAACCAAACTGATAATTTGAAGAGACTTGCAAAGATAACTTAATCACACATTAAAGAATTCAGAAGAGATTCAAATATTTCTCATAGATAAACTTGATCATAAACCCACAATTCATCGAATCTCAACAAACACACCGCAAAAAGAGTTACATCGGATAGATCTCCAAGACGATCGAGAAGAACTTTGTATTGAGATTCAAAGAGAGAGAAGAAGCCATCTAGCTAATACCTATGGACCCGAAGGTCTGTGGTAAACAACTCACAACTCATCGGAAGGGCCTTGGAGATGACGTAGAGGCCCTCCATGGTCGATTCCCCCTCCGACGGAGCACCGACGAAGGCTTCACGATAGGATCTCGCGAATACAGAAGGTTACGGCGTTGGAAATAGTTTTTCGTGGTGTTCCTCGATGGTTTCAGGGTACGTGGGTATATATAGGAGGAAGAAGTAGGTCGGTGGACGCTCGAGGGGCCCACGAGGGTGGGGGGCGCGCCGGGCACCCTCGTGGCCGCCTCCTCTGTTGCTTGACGTCCACTCGAAGTCCCCTGGATCATGTTTGTTCCAAAAAGATCGCTCCCGCAGGTTTCACTCCGTTTGGACTCCGTTTGATATTCCTTTTCTTCAAAACACTGAAATAGGCAAAAAAACAACAATTCGGGTTGGGCCTCCGGTTAATAGATTAGTTCCAAAAATGATATAAAAGTGTAAAGTAAAGCCCATAAACATCCAAAATGCTTAATATAATAGCATGGAACAATAAAAAATTATAGATACGTTGGAGACGTATCAAGCATCCCCAAGCTTAATTCCTACTCGTCCTCGAGTAGGTAAATGATAAAAACAGAATTTTTGATGTGGAATGCTACCTAACATAATTCTCAATGCAATTTTCTTTATTGTGGCATGAATGTTCACATACAAATGATTCAAAATAAAAGTTCATATTAACATAAGAAATAGTAATACTTCAAGCATACTAACTAAGCAATCATGTCTTCTCAAAATAACATGGCTAAAGAAAGTTCATCCCTACAAAATCATATAGTTTGGTCATACTTCATTTTCGTCACACAAAAATGCTCTCATCTTGCACACCCCCGATGACAAGCCAAGCAATTGTTTCGTACTTAAATAATCTCAAACTTTTTCAAGTTTCACGCAATACATGAGTGTAAGCCATGGATATAGCACTATGGGTGGAATAGAATATGATGATGTAGGTTGTGTGGAGAAGACAAAAAAAGGAGAAAGTCTCATATTGACGAGGATAATCAATGGGCTATGGAGATGCCCATCAATTGATGTCAACATGAGGAGTAGGGACTGCCATGCAACAGATGCACTAGAGCTATAAATGTATGAAAGCTCAACAAAAGAAACTAAGTGGGTGTGCATCCAACTTTCTGGCTCACGAAGACCTAGGGCATTTGAGGAAGCCCATCGTAGGAATATACAACCCAAGTTATATAATGAAAAATTCCCACTAGTATATGAAAGTGACAACATAAAAGACTTTCTATATGAAGAACATGGTGCTACTTTGAAGCACAAGTGTGGAAAATGATAGTAACATTGCCCCCTTTTTTTGGGCCTTTTTTTTCTTTGGCCTTTTTTTATTTTTGGCCTTTTTTCATTTGGGACAATGCTCTAATAATGATCATCACACTTCTATTTATTTACAACTCATGAATTACAACTCAAAACTAGAACAAGATATGACTCTATATGAATGCCTCCGGTGGTGTACCGGGATGGGCAATGAATCAAGAGTGACATGTATGAAAAATTATGCATGGTGGCTTTGCCACAAATACGATGTCAACTACATGATCATGCAAGGCAATACTACAATGATGATGTGTGTCATGACGATGAACGGAACGGTGGAAAGTTGCATGGCAATATATCTCGGAATGGCTATGGAAATGCCATAATAGGTAGGTATGGTGGCTGTTTTGAGGAAGATATAATGAGGTTTATGTGTGATAGAGCGTATCGTATCACGGGGTTTGGATGCACCGGCGAAGTTTGCACCAACTCTCAAGGTGAGAAAGGGCAATGCACGGTATCGAAGAGGCTAGCAATGATGGAAGGGTAAGAGTGCATATAATCCATGGACACAACATTAGTCATAAAGAACTCATATACTTACTGCAAAAATCTACAAGTCATCAAAAACCAAGCACTACGCGCATGCTCCTAGGGGGATAGATTGGTAGGAAAATACCATCCCTCGTCCCCAACCGCCATTCATAAGGATGACAATCTAAGAACACCTCATGTTTCAAATTTGTCACACAACTTTTACCATACGTGCATGCTACGGGACTTGCCAACTTCAACACAAGCATTCTTTAAATTCATAATCACCCAACTAGCATGACTTTAATATCACCACCTCCATATCTCAAAACAATTATCAAGTATCAAATTGATTATAGCATCCAATTCACTTCCTATGATAGTTTTTATTATACCCAAGTTGGATGCCCATCATTCTAGGACCAATTTTATAACCATAGCAAATACCATGCTGTTCTAAGAGACTCTCAAAATAATATAAGTGAAGCATGAGAGATCAATAATTTCTACAAAATTAATCCACCATCGTGCTCTAAAAGATTTAAGTGAAGCACTAGAGCAAAACTATCTAGCTCAAAAGATATAAGTGAAGCACATAGAGTATTCTAATAAATTCCAAACAAGTGGGTTTCTCCCAAAGTGTGTGTACAGCAAGGATGATTTGTGGTAAAGTAAAAGGCAAAGACTAATATCATACAAGACGCTCCAAGCGAAACACATATCATGTGACGAATAAAAATATAGCTCCAAGTAAAGTTACCGATAGACGAAGACGAAAGAGGGGATGCCTTCCGGGGCATCCCCAAGCTTAGGCTTTTGGTTATCCTTGAATATCTTGGGATGCCATGGGCATCCCCAAGCTTAGGCTCTTGCCACTCCTTATTCCATAGTCCATCAAATCTTTATCCAAAACTTGAAAACTTCACAACACAGAACTCAACAGGAAATCTCATAAGTTCCGTTAGTGCAAGAAAGAAAAACCACCACATAAGGTACTATAATGAACTAATTTTTATTTATATTGGTGTTAAACCTACTGTATTACAACTTCCCTATGGTTCATACCCCTACATACTAGCCATAGATGCATCAAAATAAGCAAACAACACACGAAAAACAGAATCTGTCAAAAACACAATAGTCTGTAGCAATCTACAACTCTCGAATACTTCTGGAACTCTAAAAATCCTACCAAACTAGTAAGTCCTGGTAAATTTGTCTATTGATCTACAACAAAAAGAATCAACGCAAAAGCATGTTTCTGTGAATTAATAAAATTATTTTCGTGCGCGCAAAGTTTCTGTTTTTCAGCAAAATCAAATTAACTATCACCGTAGGTTATCCTATAGGTTCTACTTGGCACAAACACTAATTAAAACATGAAAACACATCTAAACAGAATCTAGATGAAATATTTATTACTAAATAGAAGCAAAAAGCAAGAAACAAAAATAAAATTGGGTTGCCTCCCAACAAGCGCTATTGTTTAACGCCCCTAGCTAGGCATTGATAATTTCAATGATGCTCACATGAAAGACAAGAATTGAAGCACAAAGAGAGCATCATGAAACATATGACAAACACATCTAAGTCTAACATACTTCCTATGCATAGGCATCTTATAGGAAAACAAATTATCATAGCAAGCAAAAACTAGCATATGCAAGGAAGCGGAAAGAAACAATAGCAATCTCAACATAACGAGAGGTAATTTAGTAACATGAAAATTTCTACAACCATATTTTCCTCTCTCATAATAATTACATGTGGGATCATAAGCAAATTCAACAAAATAGCTATCACATAAAATATTTTCAACACGATCCACATGCATGCAAAGTTGACACTCTTCCAAAATAGTGGGATTAACATTAACTAAAGTCATGACCTCTCCGAACCCACTTTTTATCAAAAATTTCATAAGATTGAACATTCTCAAAATATGTGGGATCTAAAGTTGACACTCTTTCAAACCCACTTTCAATAATATTGCAAACATTATTATTAATCTTATATTCATCATGGGGCTTAAATAAATTTTCAAGATCATAAGAAGAATAACCCCAATCATGATCATTGCAACAAGTAGTAGACATAGCAAGATTAGCATCCCCAAGCTTAGGGTTTTGCATATTATTAGTACAATTGACATCAATAGAATTTATAATACAATCATTGCAATCATGCTTTTTATTCAAGGATCTATCGTGAATTGCTTCATAAAGTACTTCATCACAATTTTCAGATTCACGAATTTCAAGCAAAACCTCATAAAGATAATCTAGTGCACTCAACTCACTAGCAATAGGTTCATCATAATTGGATCTCTTAAAGATATTAGCAAGTGGATGAGGATACATAAACTTTTAGCAAGCGAAGATGCAAGCAAAAAGAAGGTACATGATAACACAAGATCGAACGGAAGGAGGGCAAAGAAAAGGCAAAGGTGAAGTGGGGGAGAGGAAAACGAGAGGCAAATGGAAAATAATGTAATGCGAGGGAGATGAGTTTGTGATGGGTACTTGATATGTCTTGACTTGACCGAAGACCTCCCCGGCAACGGCGCCAGAAATCCTTCTTGCTAGAGCTAGCGTTGGTTTTCCTTGAAGAGGAAAGGGTGATGCAGCAAAGTAGCGTAAGTATTTCCCTCAGTTTTTGACAACCAATGTATCAATCCAGTAGGAGGCTCCTCAAAAGTCCCACGCACCTACACAAACAAACAAGAACCTCACAACCAACGAATAAAGGGGTTGTCAATCCCTTCACGGCCACTCGCGAAAGTTAGATCTGATAGAGATAATATGATAAGATAAATATTTTTGGTATTTTTATGATATAGATTGGAAAGTAAAAAGTGCAAATAAAAGTAGATGATAAACTTATATGATAAAAGATAGACTCGGGGGCCATAGGTTTCACTAGTGGCTTCTCTCAAGATAGCATAAGTATTGCAGTGGGTGAACAAATTACTGTCGACCAATTGATAGGAAAGCACATAGTTATGAGATTATCTAGGCATGATCATGTATATAGGCATCACGTCTGTGACAAGTAGACCGACTCCTGCCTGCATCTAGAGTATTAAGTTCATAAAGAATAGAGTAACGCATTAAGAAAGATGACATGATGTAGAGGGATAAACTCATGCAATATGATATAAACCCCATCTTTTTATCCTCGATGGCAACAATACAACACGTGCCTTGCTGCCCCTGCTATCACTGGGAAAGGACACTGTGAGATTGAACCCAAAGCTAAGCACTTCTCCCATTTCAAGAAAGATCAATCTAGTAGGCCAAACCAAACTGATAATTCGAAGAGACTTGCAAAGATAACTTAATCACACATAAAAGCATTCAGAGGAGATTCAAATATTTCTCATAGATAAACTTGATCATAAACCCACAATTCATCGGATCTCAACAAACACACCGCAAAAAGAGTTACATCGAATAGATCTCCAAGAAGATCGAGGAGAACTTTGCATTGAGATTCAAAGAGAGAGAAGAAGCCATCTAGCTAATAACTATGGACCCGAAGGTCTGTGGTAAACTACTCACAACTCATTGGAAGGGCCTTGGAGATGATATAGAGGCCCTCCGTGGTCGATTCCCCCTCCGGTGGAGCGCCGGCGAAGGCTTTAAGATAGCATCTCACGGATACAGAAGGTTACGGCGGTGGAAATAGTTTTTCATGGTGTTCCTCGATGGTTTCAGGGTACGTGGGTATATATAGGAGGAAGAAGTAGGTCGGTGGACGCTCGAGGGGCCCACGAGGGTGGGGGCGCGCCGGGCACCCTCGTGGCTGCCTCCTCTGTTGCTTGACCTCCACTCCAAGTCCCCTGGATCACGTTTGTTCCAAAAAGATCGCTCCCGAAGGTTTCATTCTGTTTGGACACCGTTTGATATTCCTTTTCTTCGAAACACTAAAATAGGAAAAAAACAATTCGGGTTGGGCCTCCGGTTAGTAGGTTAGTTCCAAAAATGATATAAAAGTGTAAAGTAAAGCCCATAAACATCCAAAACGGGTGATATAGTAGCATGGAACAATCAAAAATTATAGATATGTTGGAGACGTATCAGCAGGACACAGAAAATTTGTTGGCTATTGAGAGGCCAGAGGGTTTCCAGGAATTCTCAGATCAATTGATTGTATGCATTGGCAATGGAAAAGTTGCCCCAAAGGTTTGCGAGGAATGTATCATGGTCCTACCAAAGAGGCTACCATCATACTAGAAGTAGTGGCATCACATGACTTATGAATTTTGCATGCTTTATTTAGAATGTCAGATTCTCACCACGGCATCAATGTGCTTCAAGGATCTCCCATGTATAGGAGGCTTTGTAATAGAGAATTGCCACCGTGCAACTACACTGTCAACGGCCGTGAGTACAACGTGTGATACTATCTTGCTGATGTCATCTATCCTTTGTGGGCGAAGTTTGTGAAGACCATATCTGAGCCACACGGCAACAAACAAAGCCACTTTGCAACAATGCAGGAAGCAGCTAGGAAGGATGTGGAGAGGGCATTTGGAGTGCTTCAAGCTCGTTAGGGAATTGTTCGTGGAGCTGCAATGATGTGGGAATCAGAAACTTTGTAGAAGCTGATGACATGTTTTTTTGCACAATATGATTGTCGAGGATGAGGGTGATGGTGTTTCCCAAGCCAATGATTTTGAAGCGCGCCTGAAGAACGAGTTCAAATCCCTGAAGATCAAGATGCAAACCAGCTTTTGAACTTTCTGCGGATGCACCAAAATCTTTGAGATCATCAGTTGCACGCACAGCTACTCAGTGATCTTGTGGAGCATATGTGGACCCATAATGAAAACCAATGAGCTAATGTTTGAGTTGTGCACTTAAAATAAATTTTATGTAAGAACTATGCATTTTTGGTACCAACATTTGTTATTTATGTGCGACATTGGCATGTATGATGGACATGCATGGATTTGAGAGTCCGAATTTGAGGTATGTGACCGTCGTGCGTGAGATATGAGAGATGGTTCGCGTGCGTCCGGGGGCATGCCCGGACGCGACCACAGACGTATAGGAGGCCGGATTTGCCGAGAGAATGACACTTGACAGGCCAATGGACTGAACCACTCCTGATTCCCTCTCTTGTTTTTTCCCAACAGAAGAAATTGAAAACATCATGTTGGGTATACCAAGAATATGCTATAATTGTTCCTCAACAGGAGAATATGTTGCCACATTCCACACATTCTATGACGGCGGTGGCCATGGCGGTGTTGGTGGTCATGACGGGGGCAAGGGTCGTGGTGTTGGCGGTGGCCATAGTCGTGTCCGTGGGCGTAGCTATAGCTCTTATTAGTATAGGTTTTTGTTTAGGTGTTGTATGAATGTAAAAGTCATGGTCTGACACATTTTTTGCCCCCGTTTAGGATGAAATCAATTGTTACCGTTTGAATTTTCTGCCCTCGTTTATGGAAACAACAACCTTTGTCTAATTTTTTTTATTTTTGGGGGACAAAATCCTATGGCCCAATGCTAAGTGGGTCCTACTTGCAAGGTAAATATGGAGGTGATGAGTGTATTTTTTACACTCATTTCATCATTGTTTTAACCCGGCAATTTTGGATATTTCGAGGAAATCACTCCAATGACTAATGACTAATAAATTCAAAGGATTGCAACTCCCTATGTTTAACTTGTTTCCACAGGAAATGACCATTTGAGGAAAGGAATGAATCTATATATGAAGATGTGTAGTGTGGAGATCAAACCAAATACAAATAGAGTCGCAACAGGGAAAACAAAGTAGAAGACAACATTTAATACAAGTGTGAGCACTCATATCACCCTCTGGTAGCTCCTTCATGTCATCACAAGCACACTTTATTAAAGGCCCTAGGCTCAATTCACAACAGATAGCAAAGGAGAGTTGCACAGATCACCATAATCACCACCGCCACCAAGAACCATTCCCAGGAGAAACCCTAGCCGCCGCCATCTCGATCTCCATAACCACTCTCCCCATAGTTTGCCATAGTTGTAATCGATACATCACATACAACGCCCATGTAAGAGCTTTATCAGTCATTCATATGTCGACTCCATCTACAATGTTTTCCATTTGTGATTCGATTGCGATGTGTGAGTAATCCACTCAGGCCATGGGCTGAGGCATAGCCTACTTGTGCACAAGATCGTTGGTATTGACTTTGCTTAATTGGCATTATTTGTATGTGTTATTGCAACAAATTTGTCTCTTATCACTTTGTCGTTCTAAGGCCCCAATCAAGGAGGAGGTGAAGTGTAGGGATGCGTGGAAGGCTATACTAAAAGCCGATGGCAATAAGGATTAGTTCGGTAGTCAAAAGCAACTCATTAGGGACCACGAGGTGCAGTCACTAAATGCTCAATGTGTTGGTCTGGAGAAATCCCTAATAACGGTAACCCCGTGCAACGGTAAGGACCTTGGTTGGAGAATAGACTCAGGATGTACGTCATAGCGGTGTTTATTAGGATCATGTTGGAAATCAATACAAAATCCTAAGTGCAAGTGCAAGGTTGTAAGTAAAGTCCTCCACCCTAGCATATTTTATACCATTGTTTTCTCTCTAAAAAGTTTGAGATTTTTTGTTAGGAAACTAGAACTTCTAATAACAACAATAGCTTGTTTGAATCCCTATCTATTAGCATTATTTCCTGTGTGTTTGATACCCAGGGTGCCCCTTTGGGGAAAAAGGAAGGGACTATCTACATCTGAAGCCGGATCAAAGGTAACAACAAGGAGGCCTCATTATGGAAATTCTGTGTTGTGCACACCCGCCATGGCCTCCATATACATATGAAGCAAGCTCCATATGGAGGATGGCCATCGCAAATATAACGACTCTGCTAGAATTGCTCCAATGGTACTCCCATGTCCAGGTTTAATAGACACCATTTTATTTTGGGTTAAAGTTTGACTACGAATTTAACTAAGTACAAATCCAACAATATATTTTTTGTAGCATATACTTTATATTTTCTTAATCAAATACATGGTCAAAATTGGACCAAAAATTACAAAGTGGGCCAATAAAGCCGGATGAAGTAGATATCAGGTGATACCACCATCTACATGCTCTCATGCTTCAATTTTGGAAAGTCACATTTTAAATGTTTCTAGAAAATCATAATAAGATAGTGAATGCTCACACATATGTGTCGATAACTTAATTCAAATCAAAATTGTAGATTCACATTGAGAGAAAAATTGGGCATGAATAGTATTAAAAGAAGACAAGCATCAATAGTGCTAGAAATGACACATTGACATCTGGATTTGTCTTCTCAATATGTGTTTTGAATTTGTATATGAATTTTTTGGGGACATGTCTTGTGAACATTCACAAAAAAATAGAATTTTCCAAAACATTTGAAAGTGACTTTTCAAAATTTGAAGCAGGGAAGCATTTGAAGGATGGTATGTGTAGAATCAAAAGTATCAACCAGATGGGGTGAATGGGAGATTATAAAAAAATCTAGAACATGAAATACTTTGGTAAATAGAAGAATAAAATGGATAGTGAAAACCTAAGCAGCAGAATATAAACGCGGGTACTAAAAAGTCTTCACAACAATCACAAGGAATGAGGAAGAGGAAACTCTTCGAAACTCAACATGTTATAGAAAGTTAATTTGAGTGAGGAATTAGAACATGGTGCATGACAAAGACATAGATATTTGTTTACCACAGTTCAAACTGCTGACATGGTTTTACATCTGGGTTGGAGAAGTTGAGGCATAGTTATGAAGAAACACAAGTCTTCACATTATTCTACTCGAGTTAAGTTTCTCAAAACTCACCCAATCACTCATGGTAGATCTTGCGGTGACCTCTGGACCAACGCAAACTTGTTCTTTGCTGAATCCACACATAGGATGCTCTTGAGCGATGCCTAAACTTCTAGAGGATGCACAATCCTCAATAGTAAGAGCCCGTTCGGAAGCTCAACTGCTCCACGCTTCTCCAGAAGTGGGCGGGGAGCTGGCCCGAACGCCGCGTCTCCACGAAGCCCGCTCCGCGGAGCAATTCCCCACGCAGTGCAATTTCCAGGCGCTACGCCAACCCAACTTCGCAAAAACCAGGAGCGGAAGTTGCTCGTAATTACATTCCAATGCCCTTCCGAAGTGCCACAGTAGCGAACCGTTTTGCAACCCACGAGACCGACGCCCGCGCCTCTCCTTCTCCCAACCCTAGCCGCCGCCGCTCTGTTGCCGGCCGACGACGCGCCGCCGCGCCACCGCTAGTCTTCCGCTGCCCTCCTGCATATCCGCTGCATCCCGCAGGAACCCGTCCATCGCCGCTCACAGTTGCCGCCCGGCCATCCCCAAGCAATCATCTCCCGCATCTGCCGCCGTCACTCTCTCTGCTGGTCGCCGCCGGCAGCCATACGAGTTGGTTCGTCCTGCCTCCTGCAAGATGCGTACCAGAGAAGCCCTTCCCGGGTCTGTCCTAGCTTCGCCGCCACCTCCCTCTCTTGCCCCGCTGCCTTCCGTCATCCCCGACGTGCCTGCCTACTCGCAGATCCTAGGAGGAGCTGGCCCAACGTCCCGAACGGTCTCAACTCCACGTGAGAAGCTGGAAGCGGGCGCACGGAGGCGGAGATGCAGATTTGAAGAAGCTGGACAACTTCCGAACGGGGCCTAAGAAGTCAGAAGTTGGGCTTCAATCAAGTTCTTCAATGATGCGCAATCACAGTTCAATTCTTAGGCTCTCGGATTTTTCCTCACTTAGGATTTCTTAGATCAGTGTGAGGAAGAGTCGCACATACAACATTTGTAAAATCACGTGGAGCGGCCAACCACACATGTGTTAGGTAGGAGGCTATTTATAGTCCGAGAGCAACCCAAAGGAGTTGATATGATCGTTGGGAGCACACTCACCAACGTACACACGGCTTGTGGCTAACGGTCAGACTTCAAATCACAATGTGTGTGGACTGACTTGCGGGGCAAGATATCCAACTTCTCATTGAAGAATTTTAATCTTGGTGTCCCGAGGACTTAACCTCAACACCGAAACTAAATGATTTGTCTGGAAGGATATTTCGAAGTTTCTGTCAAAGAAGAAATAGTTTTGATTGAGCGCACACACGAAGACTTCAATCTTTCTTTCACTTAGAACCATCTTAATAGTACGGTTTGCCTATGATTTAAACGAAGAACGAAGAAACTAGCAAATAGAAGTCAACGCCGCATCTTCCATATTTTCAAAGAGCATTTCCGAGGACTTCAATGTTCTCGCAACATTTTTATGGGCCATCACCCACTGGTAACCAAATCCTCATAGACTTTCGTCCATGTATACTCGCACACACATTTTTATTAACTGTTTTTATTATCATTCAAAAACCACAAAGAGATACTAGTTGCACTTATAGTATCACCTGATATTTCGCCATCCATTGATGTATTCCGCAACCAACGGCGGTGCAGCTAATAGCATAACAAAGAGATGAAACCCACCTTTTTTGCCAAAAAAAAAACACAGTGTCAGCATCGCCTTATCGATTGTAGTAGCCTGGAGCCGGGTTGTCACCATATAATCCATACACTATGTTGCAATGTACTCATAGAGGCTACTTGAGTAGTAGGAGCGTATTAGAAGGAAAAAATTAAATGAGAAAGGTGTGATAGCTCCCGGGTGCCCATACACCCTCATGAACGGTAAATTGATTTTCTTAAAACAAAATCTTAAATTTTGGACATCAAACATTTGATATGCTTGCAACTTTTCAGCCACAAATAACATTCAAGGAGCCGTAAAATATCACTGATGATGGCTCCTCGAATGTTATTTCTGGTTGAAACTTTGCAAGAACATCAAATGTTTGATCATATTTGTTGTCCCAATGTTTAGATTTTTTTTTTACCCAATTGTTTTTGAATGTACTGTTCATGGAGGGCGTAGGGGGACCTGGGTGTCGAAAGGCGTGCCTCATTTTAAATATTGGAGAAGTTCATATGCTTGTGCTGCAAAAAGGCGTTTAACCCGAAAAACAAACAATTTGGGAGCATATACTGTAAAGATACTAGTTGTTCTGTTTTGGTCTGCTTTACTTTTGCACATCAGCACCTTTTCCTCATCTTTTAGCGTTACCAAAAGGGATGCACACAGCAAAAAATGATTCCAGTGTTTATTGGACGAGAATAATCCAAGTACCATCATAATGTAGCCAAATTGTAATTAGTGCCTTCATTCAAAATTCATGAGGAGACGTAAGATTTCGGGGCCTCTTTGATTCACAGGATTTTGAAAATGCAGGATTGAAGTGGCATATGCCCACTTGAATCCTATAGGATTAGAAGGAGTGTTTGATGCAACAGAAAAAACAAGAAAGTGTAAAAGGAGCTTGGAGTGAGATAATAAGATTTTCTAGTGGGAGCAGAAAGGATAAGGCACCATACTACAGTGACTAACACAAGATGATGTACGTCTTGTCTAGTGGTTTTGCTTCCTGCTTTAGTGTAGGCCCAATAACAAAAGTCATGAACCTACAGGAAACGAAAATGAGACAGGCAAACATCACATGATCTGGTGGTATGGGCAACCACACACATGATCTAGTGCTAGGAGTGTAACCACAAGCTAGGCCATATATATGAACCCATCAACCACAAGCTAGGCTATGGCTAACCTACCACGACAATCCAGTACAAAGATGCCATGAGAAAGGTAATGCATGTTGGCTAAATGTTTCGTTGCACAGTAGCTAAAAGTTTCTTGGACTAATCATGCTGGCTAAGTTCTTGAGTCACTGTGAAGATGCATATGCGCATGGTTACTTTTGAGTGACAAATATACAAGTTAAAGGATGATAAAGATGCATGGCGTATGGGCTCCATCCGCGGCGTTAATCCATCAAGTCAAAGATGGAGACAGAGTGTCACCACCTGACCTGACCCACAGATCGACCATCTGAGCACCCAGTAACCAACACACACTCATTTATCATGATGACATGTTTTGACAGGAGCAATTCCTAATGGCTATATATTTAAATTGTGTCAGTTCCCATGGTGCTTGTTGATAGTATAATTTTGTTGTCCTAATCAGTGTTGTCAATCCACTTGATGAGATAGCAACCTGATCTGATGTAGTAGATGTTACCATTTGTCACTGCCAAATACTACTAGTCCTTGTATTTCTCCTTATCCTTTGATGATGACGCTTGGTTAGACTTCCGCAGCCAAATGAGAGTATCAGAGGGCTGATTTGACACTGATGAGGAAAATTTTGGGCCAGAAAAGAAACAATTATTCTTTATATACATCATAGTATCACATATGAAATGACTTAAACACGGCCTGAATTCAGAGTCTGCTTTTAAGGAGTCCCTTAGAGCATCTCTAGCAGACTCCTTAAAAGCAGTCAAACCCTTATAATTTTTAGGTTTTGGTCAAAAAAAATGTCCATATAACAGATCCTGTAAAAGTGGTCCGACCCTTAAATACTTTAAAGGGCACCGAAAACCCACACCCGAGACCCATATATTTGAAGGCTCGAAGGCCAAACTGAGGGTGGCCCTTATACCAGCCAAACCTCGTCGGGAAGGACGCACCGTTGCAATTCCTCCGCATATCTCACCGGAGTCAGACGCTGCTGGTCCAATTTGGGGCCGGAGAAGGGCGGGGCGAGGCGGCCGGGATGAGCGCCACCACACGGATGTGACCGGCCGCCGTTGAGGGGCGGTCGGGGGACGGCGGGGAATAAGGAGGGGAGGCGGAGGAGGACGGTGGGGGGCATCTCTGAGAGGAATATTCGTTTTTCAGCGCCATTTGCTAGGCCTGTTCTGCTGTAGGTAAAATCGACCCGTAAGACACGCTTTTTTGCGACCCTTATCGCGGTTTTAAAGGCCCGCGAAATAAGGAGTCGGCTAGAGATGTTCTTACCATCGACTAAGTACAACAACCGAATAAAATATGGACCATAATTACCTCAAGTACTGATTGATCAAAATCTACCATCTCAATTCTGACCAATGCAAACTTGTGTATATTTTTATGGACACACGAGGAGATGCATGCCCGCGTTTGTTGAATGTTATGCACAAATTAATTGATCAACTACTTACTCCCCCTGTAAACTACTCCCTCTGTTCCAAAATATAAGAACGTTTTTAACACTACACTAATATTAAAAACGTTCTTATATTATGGACAGAGGGAGTATTATAAGACGTTTTAGTTCACTAGCTTAAGTTTTTTTTTTTGCGAATGCACTAGCTTAAAGTTGTTAACCAAACACGTATTATATAGAAGAAACATACTTCATACTACACACAACAAACTGATATCATTTGATTCGTCTTGTTGGAGGAAGCTAACTAGCTAAGGCACTAACAACAACCCATCATCTATCAACAACTTTTTTGTGAAAAGGAGGATATCAACATTCAACAGCTAGGCCATTGACAACGAGATGTTCCCGATTTTCTTTCGAGTCTGATGAATGTAAACTTTCAATTCTAGCCTCTCTAGCTAGACTGAAAGAAACGTTCTACTACCTCGCAAGAAGCAACTCCCTCCAGCCATGCGTGTCAGCATCAGCTATGAGCACGACGGCGCCTGTATACATCAGGCTCTTTGAGTCTCTGCAGTGCAGAATCTAGCGTTAGATAGGATATACCTTCAACCAAACCGAGGGCCATGTAAAATAAGTAAAATGATTGCTATTCTTTGGGCATCTCCAACACGGATGCCTCAAGCGGACACTTTATCTGTCCGTGGAGAGTGATACTGTAGCCGGTCATCCAACCATACCCGCATACATTTCAAACTGAATTTGAATCAACCGAACGAATTTCATGCAGATCGGATGATTTTTAATTAAACCGGACCAAGATCATTACATTTTCGACATATTTCAACTAAAGAAAAACATATTTCAACTAAACAAACCAGTCTAAATGATCGCCGGCCTTGGCGGAGTCCGTTTTCACGTCCTGTCTTCCCCATATCCGGCAAGCTCACCGGTCGGCCGTGAGCATCGGGGAGTGAAGCTGCGGGATGGGGAGAATATGAGTAGCCTTCCTGGGACCCAAGCCGTGGCGGCATCCCATGTCCTACTCTTCCTTGCCGGAGTCCGCTTTGTCGACGGCGCTGAACATGGATATGCCGGCCTCGGAGTCGTGGCGGCTGTGTGCGAACCGCAACGGCGTCGCGGACCCCGTAGACAGGAAAAGAATAGTACGTAAATGTTTGATATTCTTTTCTGTTGGTGGCAAACAGAAAAACAAATTAAAAGCCACTTTTGTGTGGAGAAGATACCCAACCAAGCTCAATGGTTGCAAAATCGTTTGCTACCACATGAGTTCGGTCCATCGCATGCCCATCTCGTGCTTGGTTGCGGGATGGATAGACATATGAAGAGCCATGGATAGAGCCATAGAGGTGTTGAAGTTGCTTCAGGATGCAGGGCCTTGGATTCAGAGTTCAGAGAAGAAAACAGAGCTCGTCTCTGCTTCCTTGGCTTGGCCTTCTGGGGCAGTAATTGTGGTAACCAGTAAGATTCCAACAAGGCAGCCAGAGGCAGGCTAGCCTGGCCCTGGCCTCGAATCAGGATGGTACTGTACATCAGCTAACAGTAGCTAGCTGCACTGGAAGTCTGAAACAATGCATGCTGCTAACAGTAGCTAGCTGCACTGAAATTCAGCAGAAGTCTTTGCCCAACAGGCAACCCAATGGCCAATGGGCAACTGGAGCACTGCAGTAAAACCGGAATCGCCGATGCCTTTTTATTTCTTGACGCAAGTTGAGCAAGAAGGTATCACGTCAGAGGCCCAAAAATTGCCACCAATCAATCCACAGAGGGCCGATGCGCGCGCTTTGGAAAATGGGGGAAAGATTCCCTTCTTTTTCAGGGTGGGCATGGCGTCTTGTCACTGTACGTAGTTTTGAATGTGAGTCGCCATTGCATCATCAGTTGTGAACGGGGAAAGATTCTAGAAGTCTCGTGAGCTTCTCTTGCAATATCTCTAGGTGGAGGGAGATGGATGATAGTAGTTGTTAATTTAATTTACAGTGTTGGGAATCATGATCATGGGGACTAGACGAGGATGCTCATGATATGCCGGGCCCTGAAGATGCAGCGATCAACTGGGCAGATGCAGGTTGCATCCATCAACTTGAATTAACCGGAACCGTCAAGGAGAGAAACTTACCCCCTCCAATCACTAAAGCTGCGACAAATAACAACATCTTCAAGAGGCGCCGAACGCGTGGTGCGTCAAATTCTGTTTTACGACGTGCCCTTCATCAGGTTTGGCGCGGCGCGCAGCGCTGGCTCCAGCGGCCGCGCTAAAATGCAGCGCGCGCGCGCTCGCACAAACATTCTTTTAATAACTTTACATAGATAAAAAAGTACATAGTTCATAGCATAGATAAAAAAGATACAAAGATATTTTACATAGTTCCAAAGCATAGATAGATAGAACTACGGTGCAACTAGATAGGAAAAAACTACGGTGCAACTGAGAAAAACTACGGTGACTCCCAGCCGTCATCATCATTACCATCATCATCCTCGGTGGTGTTGTTCGAGGTATCGAGCCACATGTCATCCTATCGCAGATCGTTGGGGAAGAAGATCGGCTGCCTGCCGTTCTCGACGATATCGCACTGCGATAAGGCCAGTGCCTTGCGTCGACGCATGTCGGCACGCTCCGCGCGGCGACTTGCCGTCCTCCCTGCCCAGAAGGCGTTCTCGGCGGCGACGTCCTCCGGGTGGCGTCGGCACCACTCCGCCATGGCTCGCTCGTCCTCCTCGGCGACGAGGAGGCGGCGCTGCAGCCGAACGTGCTCCACACGGTCCTGGTCCGTGATGAGACGAGGCGGAGGGGCGATGCGCTGCGCCCGCTCGCGCGTGAAGACGTCCCGAAAGTTCATCTGCGACGGGGGTCTCTCCAAGCGCCACGCCGCCGCGTCGTACGCTCAAGTCGCCTCGTGCGCGGTCCGGAACGAGTCGAGGCCGAGCCGGACGTCGCCGGACCGGATCTCGGCGGAGTACCAGCCGCTGGGGCGCTCGCGGACACCGCGGTAGCCCAAAGAACCCCGGTGGCGCGGCGCTAAAATACAATTTTACCCCGCGCGCGCGTCTTTTGGCGCGTCTGTTGGAGATGAACTGTAAACAAACAGATGAATGACATGACGAGGGTGACACACAGGTGCTCGTGAAGGAAGGAGGAGATGCAAGAGGACAAGCAAGATTGGCCACTTTACATGACCTCACCTGAACCACTACTCACATTTATTGGGATTTGCATTTGCAGCAGTTCACGCCCATTTCCTATCCTTTTGGCTCCCTTTCCAGCAGGATTCAGAGCACTTGCATGTCTCTTTCTTTCTTCATCATGTTTGTCAAGGAAGGCCTTCTCTCTTCTCTTGTGCCAAAGGCAGAGCACTGACTGAAACCCACCATCCATCCATCATGCGCTCTCATAGTACTTCTGCTCCTACTCCAAGTTGTGCAATTTTCTTATAGCACTACTACTCTGTTGGAAGATTTGTCCTCAGAGGCGCGTATCTTCTTACTCTCTTCATTTCAAAGTAGATGATAATTATTATAAAATTAGTACAAAGTTAAGTCATCTATTTTGGAACGGAGGGAATAGCTTAGTTTAGCCGTAGGGAGTGTAAAGCTTCATGCACTAGCTAACATAACCAAAAGTCCGAACTGATGGAAAGGGCTAGTACAATCCACATATACTGTAACACGGAGTTCGTGCGCATTTTCCTTGATCGCCATCTGTTCGTGAGCGGAAAATGAATTCTTAGAACAGAAAAAATTATTCTATTGTTCACTGACGAACGATGCAATAAGCTTTTTTTTTTAAATGATTGCAATAAGTTGTGGGAGAAGTGTTACCGTTCTTACTTTTCTGAAAGGAGCAGTGAAGTGTTACCGTTTTGTTTTGTGTTCTTCTGCTCCCAGAGAGGAAAAACCTCTTCTGTTCAACAGGGCTAGTTTAGCTTCAGCCCAACTTTCCAACTCTATCCTCATCTAAAGCCCACGATTCCATGACCTCAACTCCACACATACACAGATAGATAGGGGAGCTCATGCCGCTGGTTGCGGCTCATAGACCGATCCGACTCGGCCAGGCCACTAGCAGCTGTAGGACCTGTATCATAGCGTCGTACGTACTATAGCATGATACTACGGCAAGTTGCAATTTTCGAATTATTTGAACATTTTTTTGAAAAACCATGAACATTTTTTGGAAAAATTGAACAAAATTTCAAGTTCCAAACAGTTTTTGAGAACACAAAAATTAAATTAAATTTAGAACGTCCTGTTTTTTTTAAAAAAAAACACGAATACATTTTGTAAACGTGAGTTTTTTAAAAATTCTAAACATTTTAAAGACTCAAACATATTCCTAAAAAGTGAACAATTTTTCAAATTCTGGTTTTCTTCTCTAAAATGTGAATAATTTTTTTTTTACAAATTATAAACATTTTTGGAAACTTTTAAACAATATCTTAGAATCTTCACCTCATTTTGGGAAAAGTATTTTTTTTAATGAGATTTTAAAAAGAAACAAAATTTGAAGATTTTGATCATTTTTGAAATTGTGAATTTATGTAAAAAATAAAAGTTGAAATTCTAGAGACATTGTTGGGGAAATTATTTTTGTAACAATTCTGAACAATTTTTTTAACAAATGAACATTTTTAAATTCTAAAAATTGGAAGATTTTGAACATTTTTTGAAATCACGAATATAAATAAACAGAAATAAATAAAAAATTGAAAGAAGCAAAAATAGTAAAAGAAACCAGCGGGAAGAACCGGTCCAGGAACCATCTAGAAGGTTCCCAAAACCAGAAGAAAAACATGCAAAAAAACAGTAGGCTAAAGTTAGATAATGGCCGGCCTAGTTTGTTGTCCGTTCGTTCGTTCGTGTGCATTTTACCGATTCTTTGACGCACAAAGCATCATATAGGGAATTCGTATAGATAGGGCCGTCAATCATGGGCCGAACATTTAAGATTGAATGCTTAGGGCTCGTTTGGTTTGGAGGAAACCAAAACAGGACTTAGGAATAGTATAGGAATTCGATAGGATGACACTTGCCATCCTAAGGAATTGACTTGGCTCGTTCCTACGCGCAGAATGAGTTCTGAATGGATGTGTAGTTTCCTTCAAAAACATAGAAAATGAATAATATTCCTATGAAATTCATGTTATGCATTCCCTACAAACCGAATGCATCTATAGGAAATTTTCCTCTGGAATCCTTGTTCCTATGAAAATCCTCCAAACTGAATGAGGCCTGCGTCATTTCGACATGGAAACTTGCATAGAAAGCATGCATTTTGACGAACCATCGGATGTTCCTTTGTATTATGGTTTACTCTATGCTAATATAGTAATCCAAGGAAATTAAGTGTTCATTCTTGGTGTATTTCAAAGAAAGAAAAAAGATGTGTGGTGCCATCTAGGAGGTGACAATTATGTCGTGACCGACAGATAGATTGTGGTGGATTGGACCAGCTCGAACTATGTAATCTCTCCTTCCAAGCTCGTCATCAAACTCACAGATGTCGGTCGCTGGCGTGTGGAGACTGACATGCTAAACTTGGAGTGGTTTTGGGTTTACTTTGAGTCATAGGAGAAGCCATACTATAAAGAGGGGGTTGCTTATTCGCAAAAAAAATAGGGGGTTGCTATAACAAGGGAGTTGGGAAACTCATTTCAAATCATACACATGTTGCTTTCGCAAAATGCCATCGAAGGAATGTTTTTTTACTATTTATTGTAGAGCAACAACAGCCTTTTATTCCACACATTTTTGCCCGGGCCTATTTAAATCTGCTCCCACCAGGAGTTGCGACCTGCTGTGCTAAGGTCGCTGCAACCACTAGGCTACATGCATGTCTTCTTCAAAACCGAAATGGATAGGTTGTCTTAAAGATCATTTCTATAGCGAAAAGGAGGAACTTCCTTACTAAGGCAACTCATAGATTTTAAACGCATTCATTTTTTCTTTTTCTTGGACAACTCAGTCAAACCAAGCAGTGAACAAAGTTAGTGCAAATGTGGCCATGTAGGTGCTGCAGGAAAGCAACTTGATATTGCGATCCAGATCCAGCATGAAGTAAGGTTGCACTATGCCTCAATCCAGTTGGAAGAAGAAGCTTATATATCCCAATCCATCGGGTCTAAGTCCACTTCCAATTAGATTCATAAACACCTAACATAACAGCAGCCCACAAAGCCTTGTTGAGGATGATCTCCTGTGTGAAATTTGAGAAATTCCATTCCGTTTATCCAAGAAGTGTCTATCCCTTTTTTAGAATAAAAGGGGGTTTGAGGTGCCCAGCCGATTCCCATGGCCACAAAAAGCTAGCGGTTCGATTCTTGCTTGATTTTGATAGATGAGATATTTATCTAAGGAGATATGTTCTATTTCTTTTCCTTTTGTTTTATTCTGGTTGGATGGTGTACTAGCTTGGTTTGGCTGGTACTATTGGTATCGTGAGGGTCTCATCTTTTGGAGGTTAGGGTATTGAAAATACATTGAATAGAGATCCGAATCGAATACAAAAGATCATAAATGTCCGTTCATTCTTTTCCACCTGATGACGAAGTGCCCGGTCTCAAATGTAAGTGCTTCCTGGCTAATATAGATAGCCGCCTAAAAAGCACACAGGAAAATCAAAGAAATGGATATTTAGAGCCACTTTAGAGCTCTGACACCACTCCGTTCGACCTATCAGCTCCCCAATGCTTAACTGGACGGACTGGTTATATAGTTCTGTTTTAGTAGAAACTTGATTAATTCGTTCTTGTATAAACAACTAAAGGAAAGGCTTCTGATCACACACTTGTCGTCTGGGGACCGCCCACATTCATTCATTTCATTCATTGTTCTGTTGTGGATTCGAACCACTAGCACAAATTTGATTTTGAGTCAAAGGGCGCTTTTTTAGGATTTCCAGTCATTTTACCTTTCAGAACCTCTCTTTCTAAGTTATGTTTTTTTTATTGTTGTCAATTTCCATTCGTTTAGTACGAGATCGCTTCACACCTTGCGGTGCTTACACCTCTCGCCTATCGAAGTTCAGTTCAAAAACCTCATACGAGAACTTGTATAGAGAAGGATTTCCTGCGGTGTAGCAGTTCTTCCATACCAACTTAGCTGCCCAGCGCTGCTATTCGCATAACAACCGGTACACCATAGGTTGACCCAGCCCAGTCCTCTCGTACTAGGGCTGGCTCCTCGTAGTTCTCCCTTTAACACCAACAGTAGATAGGAACCGAACTGTCTCACGACGTTCTAAACCCGTTCGCCAAAGGAAGGGTTTTCACCAAGGTTAATGTGGTCTCAGCAGGATGTCCGAGGTCATGGACCTCCGGGTGTCCGGGGTCATCATAGAGCAATAACCCACCACCAAGTGGCCCGGGTGCCCGGGGTCCCTGGACCCCCGGGTGCCCAGAGTAGGGGCATAACCCTCTGGCTAGTCCGTATGCCCAAGGTCTTGGACCCTTGGGTACCTGATGCTCCCCGCTAATCTGCCTCTGTGTAGTCCTGGTGCCTGACAATCCCAGGTATGTAACCCTTGTTTGGTCCGAGTGCCTAGATTTCTCACGGGCAACGACTCTCTTTGCCATGTGAGGTATAACCCCCCCCCCCTTCTTCCACCTTCAACCCTTATATTTCCCAAGCTTAGCTCCACCATTCCCTAACCCTAATAGCTTGATATCTCTTTCCTCGTCAACCCAAACACTCCGATTCTTTGGGGATATGAGGAGATTCACCCAATCTACATTCTTACCAAATTGATTTGTGTTTCCTCGACTCTTCCATCTTCGATTGGGGAGGGGTGGGGAAGGGTGTTTGGGGAAGTAATCACACTCAACCGGGATAACAACGTCAACGTCAACCACCGGTTTCTATGCTTAAGAGCATCTCCAATACATGATGTATACTTTGGTGGTCCAAAACGGTGATGGTCCAAATTTGGAGCATCAAAAAGTGTTTTTTACATCTTTGAAAAACGTTCGACTCCAATAGATGGTCCAAAATAAAGATGTAAAAAAAAGAGCAACTCCAATAGATGGTCCAAAACGAAGATACAAAACCGGCCGGCAGCCACACGGCTGCTGTTCAGCCACTGTACATCCGCACATATTGCAAAAAAACATCTAAAAACAACATAAAAATTATACATGTCCACGATACCAAATTATTACATAGTTCTTCAAATCCACGAGATCAGATGCAACACAAATACAACATAGTTTTGCACAATACAATATAGTTTTTCACAAACAAATCATGAGTCTATGCGGCTCTTTCGCCACATTTCCAATGCTCTTCCATCAAATATTTCTGGAGTTGATCATGCACATCGGTGTCTCTAATCTCGTTGTACACCTTCATGAAACGTCTGATGCGTTGTTCTTTTTGCATGGGGTTAACAGGAATGCCCATCAAGTGATAGAAGTTGTAATCTAAATGTTTTCCACGCTCATTCTCAATGATCATATTATGCATAATCACGCAAGCAGTCATGATGTACCAAAGGATCTTTTGATCCCAGAATCTAGATGGTCCTCGCACAATAGCAAATTGAGATTGCAAAATCCCGAAAGCCCTCTCAACATTTTTTCTAGCGGCCGCTTGTGCATTGTGAAAGATGAGTTCTTTCTTACCTTCGGGTTTTGCAACCGACTTGACAAATGTACTCCACCTTGGGTAGATCCCATCTGCAAGATAGTAGCCATAGTTATATGTGCGGTCATTTGCTTCGAAGGTCACTGGTGGTGCTTCTCCATTTGCTAACTTGGCAAACAGAGGTGACCAGTCGAGCACGTTGATGTCGTTGCAAGATCCAGGCATCCCAAAATATGCATGCCAAATCCATGTTTCATGATCGGCAACTGCCTCAAGAATGATTGTGGCATCCTTCCCACGACCCTTGAATTGTCCATGCCATGCTTTTGGGCAATTCTTCCATTTCCAATGCATGCGATCCACAGACCCGAGCATACCTGGAAACCCTTGAGCTTTGTTCATCTCCAAAAGTGTCCCGAGCATTGGGTTCTCTCAAGTACTATGGACCAAACACTTCTACCATAGTCATTGCAAATTGCTCGACATAGAAGATAGCAGTGCTCTCTGCCATCGCCAAGTTGTCATCAATGTAATCTGCCGGAACACCATATGCCATCACGCGCAAAGCGGCAATGACCTTCTGTTCAATACTATGGAAAGCAATCAAGCACAGTTCCTTCTCTGCTCGAAGGCTGGATTGTGCTGCTTCACTGAATTGCAAATGTGGATGAACAAGTCTTTCGACATTCTGAAACGGCGTCGAAAGTAATTCTCCGGGAAAACAGGTGGTGATCCAAAGCATCAACTGTTTGTGTGCATCAATCTGTTCTCTCCGAATGAACGCACGGCCATAGATGGAACCACCGTGCTTTGGCTTCTCCCCCTTGTCCATGGCCACTCGCATAGCAATGTCCTCTTCTTCATGCAAATTAAATTCCTCGTCCGGCGATGAGTCGTCCACGAATGAGGAGTCAACCGAGCTCATCTACATTGCAGACAACCACCGTCAAACATACTATCCAATCCCAATTTAAATCATCAAGTTTCGCTGTTTTTTACCTTGGGGAATTCCGTCGAACACCTTGTGCGTGGGGTGGAAGAAGATGGCCGGCGGTTAGATTGGTCACTGCTGCGGACGGCGGCGCAGAGGAGAAGGGAGCACGACGGCGTAGAGGAGAAGGGAGCACGACGACGCAGAGGAGAAGGGAGCACGGCGGCCGGCGGAGCGGAGCTATATGGGCTGCCGGACCGCCGGAGTCGGCGATTCCAGCCGCGGCTGCACCCTGAAACGGCGGCGCCGAGGCGGCTGCGAGACGCCCTCCGGCAGTGGCGGCGACAGCGACGGCGACAGCGACGACGACTTTCGGCAGCCGGTGCTCGGTCGCGGGCGGGCGGGCGCAAGGCGGAAGGGGAATGAAGTGGTGGTTGGTCGTTTGGCGGGCGGCCGCGATTTTACGTCACTTGTATCTCGTGATGTAAATTTGTATCATGAAGTTTTCGATTTTACATCTCCGGGAGGCGGTGGTCCAATTTTTTTTACATATGGACCGTCTGTTTGACCAGCGTTTTATGCTCATGAAGATCCAAAAGTTAGGTATTTTCACATATGAACCGTCTGTTGAAGATGCTCTAACACACGTGCCACACGCATCACTCTCCTCTTCCCTTATCCTAGCATCAAGCAAGAACGACATGTTTCATTCCAGTCGACGCTTTCATCCTCTACCTCTTCCTCTCTCGCACCCCATCCTCTCTCTACTCCCCCTGGAGCACCCCGATCGGCCAGAAACCAGTCACATCCTACATCGCCATAAACATACTCTACCCCGCCAGTACCGAACCAAGATATCTACTAGTACATCGGACTAGATAGATAGCGCAATCATCTGCTTGATTGTGGGTGGGTATCTTCCCCCTCAGCGACCACCCTCCCATGTGCCCTATGCAGCGGCATGTGCGTGGAGCTACGGAAGGACGGATACGCTTAAGCCGAACCAGCTAAACAAATCGCAAGACAGACAAAGAGACGGGGGATCAGATCTTGACAAGAAACTTATCTCGGATGAGACGGAGGGCGGCATGTTCTGCGGTTCGGTTCCAGTTTAATCATGCATGCTGATTACGACGAGACCAAAGTCAAGCTGGCTAAACCCCTGACGTGACATAACGAATTATGAATCCAGTAGCTAGGCATGTGGCATGGATGTTGATGTACCGGCTAGGGTGGGTGGGCGTGCGGCGTAATAAGATATATATTCTGGGAACCTTTTCTGCAAGTGAAGTGCAGTCGCCTGAGAACCAGCAGGCAGGCTTGAGAACCTCGCAACTCCCCCGGCCAAGCCGGACGACGCCTCTCCATAAATATGCAGCGTATGGATAAGACTCAGCGTTATCATGTGAGCCGCATTCACGGCCTGACTTGGTAGTACCAAAAACGGAGCGGCACTTTGGTGACCAAGATCTTGTGACCTGTAAGTAACCACAGTAATAGCATCGACCTATGTGCCATGAATGAAGACGCTGGGGCTAGCCGTTAATTTCGTCACGTATCTCATGACATGGAAAAAACAAAGGTGTCATCCGGAGCTAGCTAGCTACTGTAGCTAGTAGTAGTTCCAAACCGGTCCACAGTTTGGGCTCTTGGACTTGGCTGGCTCACGATCATCACATAGACATGGTTACTGCCGGCCGATGTCGTCTTGGGAGGCTGTATGTGGCCTGCGATCGAGAGCGTGCACGTACCTACAGCCACTGCGCTCCACATGTGCCGGCTGCGTAGGACGGATACGGACGGACAAGTTGGCGCGTTGGCAGTTCCAACACATCACCCACATGCATGCACGGCCTCAGCTCATCTCATCGGAGCATATGATTGCAGGCCGCAGCAGCCTACTATCTACGTATCATCGGTGGCGGGGCCATGTTGCCATGCATGCGTGGCTCGTCTTGGGATGCAGACCAAAGAAGCTATGCCCGCGTGCTGTCCCTTTTCACTGTTCTGACCTTATGAGGAAACGTTGGCACAAAATAAACCCCTTCAAAAACTATTTCACGATCTGACCCTTTTCGAAAACGCCACAGGCCGTGGCTTTGCTGAGCTATACGAAAACGCCAACCCCTTGGCGTTGCCACCCAAATGCCAAACGCTAGTGCTAGTGACGTTTCAACTAGCTTGTTTAGATTTGCCACTTATTTATGAAGGGGAGCAACGCGGGCTCGTTCGGCGCTTCTAAATAGAGATGAAACGCCACGGCTTGTCGCGCTATCAAAAAATGTCAGGTTCGTGAGATAGTTTTTAAATGAGTTCATCTTGTGCTGAGATTTGCTGAGAAGGTCAAAACAGTGAAAAAGGCCATGCCGCCCTGCGTGCTCATCTTGCCTTGTGCATCCGTCCATTGGCTCCCACTCTGCTTTTCATTCATCCCACACTCTGTTTTTCGGCCGTGAAAACAAGATAATAACAGTGCTCCACCAATAGCCGCACGTGTGGCACCGGATGACTCTGAGAACGCAGCCACCAATAGCCGTGGTCTTGCTTCACTGTCAGTGTCACTGTACTAGTAATATCTTTGTCATGCCACTCGCCCCCTTCCTTGGGCCAACGGAAAAGGATGTTTGGAGTGGCAACATTGACCGGAGTGCGTTGGACAGGCGTCCAATTAATTCTCTGGATAACCCAACAGTTATTAGTTTGATCAAGTGATTATGCTATAGTACTAGAGTAGTAGGACCACGAGTTACTTATTAAACTAGTAAGCATGCACGTGCAACGCATTATAATTTGCAATAAAACATCTATTTTGAATCTTATTTCTCTTTTAGAGAGTTTTATTACCGAGCCATTTAAGAAATCGGAATTCGTCAATTACAATGACATAAGAGAATAATTTATTAGAATACAAAATAAACTGAAAAATGTGGCTTATACTCCAGTAAGAGACATCATCAACCATACTGATGCACAAGTAAAGTTCATCTATTAAATCATCATTTGTTGGATTGGCAGACGATGAAAGGAGAAATAGTTGCGAGAAGAGCTTAACTTCTAATTCAAAATCAGACAATCTGTGGGATCTATGTTGTTTCCGTCATCTTGCATCTCATTGTTTCTTATGTTATCATCATTCAGTTCCGAGTCTAGTAAAATGGTAGCTAGTTATATAAATATTTTCAATAAATTTGTTTATCAACTTTTATAGATAGTTTTATAAAAAGCTACAACTCAAAAAAATAAATATAAAAGCTTTTAAAATCATCAAATCATAAATCAGACACAGCGCACAAAATAGACTGCATCCTCTTAACAGATTTTTTTTTGTTTGGACAACGCCGCACTCACTCACTCACAGTCTCTCTGACCACTGTCTAATACTACTCCCCACCGCCCCCTCAGATTTCTCTGGTCACTTCCCCAGTCCCCACCGCCCCGTCACAATTCTCCCCCATTCCCCATCCTACCATGGCCGTCAGCTCCCTCTCTCCATCGCCGGCTCTTCATGGTCAGGCCGCCACTCCCCTTCGTTCCCACTGCCGGCGCGAGGTCCGCAGCCCCTGCTCTTCCTCCTCTTCATGTTGAATCTGGTCGCGGAAGTGGCCGAGGAGGCCCTCGAGCTCGGCATGCTCGCGCGAGCAATCCAACAGTAGGCGCCGTCAGAGGCGGACGCGGAGGCACGGGACTCGCACGCCCCTGCTCTACCCTGCTCCCTCTTCGAATCTGGTCGCCGAAGTGCTCGAGGAAGCGCTAGAGCTCGGCATGCTCGCTGGCGAAGCCGGCCCCTTCTCTCCTCCTGAATCCTGATGCGAGGGAGGTCCCCCATTGCCGATGGAGGCGTACCAGAAAGTGCAGGAGTTCGACTTGTCCAGCGGTGCTGATTGGAAGACGACCGCCAACGTCCTCTTCACGGTGCCCCCAAGCACAAGGAGTTCGGGTGAGCATTAGGCAGTAAACTAATTTCTAGGGGACATGAGCCCGGACAGTTATTGTTCGAGGACAGCTGAAGCGAATAGCACATCTCGTTGCAAATTTATCACCATACACCAGTATGATTGATATATGATATGGGATGGGATAGGAATGCACTGCTTGAATATTAAAATTTATAGGTAATTCTTTTCTGTCACCGATGTTTCACTGGTAGAATCTATCAGTTGAGTTTGACATGAACCCTGTTCGTGGAGCACACAGATCATGGAAAAATTATGGTGCGTTTTGTTCAATTTTATTTGCCTAATAACCATACCCTTCTGCTAGGAATTACCCACTAATTCTGTGAGAATCCTACTCCGCTAATTCCAAGCTCTGAGAGGATTTTCCTTTCTCATACTGAGATAGCAATAGAAGTTGATTTAAATCTTAGATATGTGACTCTTATTTTGTTCACGTTCAACAAATCATGTCTGGACTGAAGCTAGGAAAGTTCCCTGTGTGTTCTAATAATAAGGTCATGGAAATACAAATGGCATATTTCGTCAGGATGAGAAGGCGAGACTAAGATCAATATCTGCTCGGGGGCCATCTTGTGTTCTGCGTGGCGCTGCCTTCGCCGCCGCCCGGCGGTGAGGGCACCGAGTTGTGTCTCATGCATCGCTACCTGACGTCCACTCTAGGAACCAGGCTTGGTGGCCAATGGGCCAGGAAGGTCCCAGATCGGAGGTCCCTGCTTGCCAACTCGCAGTTAGTTTGCATGATACAGTTAGTTGAAGTTGTTCCTTAAGTAGAATGCGATTAATCACGTATGGCCATTAATACAATCAGATCGTTGGGGCATGCATAAATATACTTGAATTTTAATTTAGCGTGTCAAGAGGTTTAGTTAGTGTCGCTCCCTGCTGTAATTATAGCTGGATATGTCGTTCCTGTTTTTAAAACTTAACAATCAGATGTACAGAAATTTGGTAGATAAGCTGACATTTGAAGGGGCAGTAAACATTAAACATTTCAGATGGTGATTGGGAATATCTGATATGTCCCCATTGTGTGTTTCCTGTTGTAGATAAATCTGCTTGCAAGGCTCTCGATGATATATCCATTTTCATCAATTGCTCAAGGGTGTGGTCAGTTGGAGAAGACATTACTATGATTTTTTTTCAGGTGATGAATTGTAACCTTATATCCTTTATTACTTGAAATTCAAAATCATTGGAAACAGTCGGTAATTACTTTGGAGAGAATCCTTTATTATTTTCTGTCTTGTTCATGTTCAGCATAGGATGTATATCATTAAAACCATCATGCTATATTATTGTTCATGTTCAGCATAGGATGTGCTTTATTATATGTTAGACAATTGCTGCCTATATATTATTAGTATGTAGACTGGAGATATTTTTGTAGATTGAAACTGCACAAATAAGCTATTTATGGTATAGTTACCCAAGTATAACAGTTACAGTACTAAATCTCGTCCTGAGATCAATCAGCAAAACATATCAATTGCTGATTTATTAGACGGACTGCTATTTCATAGAACTGAAAAGAATATGTGTCCATTGTTCTCTCAAAGTTTCTCTTTGGCCAAGATCAATTGATATGTCTAAAGTTCCAAGTGAAATATGAAATAAATGCACATGAACAAATCTAGGGGTGCAGTATTCTTATGGTATTTTTAGCTGGGGGTGTTTTTTTTCATGGCTAGGTATCACCTGAAATTTGTGCACTTAAAATCCAGAATCTGCTCATTGTATTTAGAACATGGTCTATTTGAACATTGATTTAGATAGAGGCGTGAAGCGCACCATGTAACCATTATTGTCCGTGCTAATTAGGAGAACAAGAAGAAGAGATATCTAATATACTACGTATTAGTATTAAAATCTTGCCTGGTGTTTTAGAGGATGGCGAAGGAGGTGCAGGGAGCTGACGGCATATCCGCGGTGAGTGGTGATGGAGGAACAGCCGCACACTTGATGGCTTGGTGCAGGGCGGTGAGGGCGCCGACCAGGAAGGCGATGCCATTGCCGGGCGTCGAGGTCGTAGTCCCGGAAGCCGACGATGCTTCCGTGCGGCGAGGGGATAAGCCTGGGGATCTGTTGCTTATTTTATGGGATATATGTTATGTTTTTCTTTGCATGGCATGCGTGGTGCGTGATTGTAGGGGTTTTGGTCGAGCCCGCGTGGAGTCTATGATGCGGTGGGGCGGTGGAGCATGGTCAGTCAACCTTAATTGTTGGGTGCACACCAGAGACACATGAGATAAAGGCTATCCGTTGGATTGAGATTAGTGGGTCTAATCATGGGGTTGTAATGGGTCTGTGTATGTTTTGTGGGGTGCGTTTAATGAAGTTTTTGTTGGATTGTTTAATAGTAGTGTAGACTATCACTAACATTTCTCTTTGTTAATTACTCTGTGAGAGGCTTTCAAGCACTTTCCTAGTACTGCATTTCCAACATGGCTTCTATCCTTCAGTTTCAGGTTGATGATTAGAGTGAACTTAGGCAAAAAATAGTAATAGTAGCCACCTAGTATGGGCTTTTGACCTTGTTATGCCAGGCCCTTAATGTTTTAAAACCTTTTTAGCCTCACTCATTGGCTAATAATTATCCTTGATTTTTTCTGGATTTTACCTTCTGTTGTTAGAATTTAGAATCAGAAGAAGCTCATGAAAAGAAAATTAGAACGACAATTCAGCACCAAACAAATGCTCCCTTCAGACAGCAGCACCATGTGTGTGCTACCGATAGTTTGAAGCATCTTATCACAGTTTTGTTCAACCACTGGCTAAAACTTCAAAAACTACTATATCATCAAACGTGCCTGGCAGGTGCCAAACATTTCACCTTTTTTATCTATATTAAACTGCAACATCAGTAATCATCATCATTACTTAGTAAAACAACATGTCTTACCAATAAATCAGACAGTGGGTTATAATGGACATTGACATATTGTACTAGCACAAATGCCCTATTTTACTAACCTAGAATTGTTAAACTAAATTCAAGAAAACATGTAGGATCTTCAAGTTGAGGGAAAATAAAATGGTAATGTTAAAAATACGACGTCAGATTTTTAACCATGGCAAATCGAAAAAATTTCATGCTTGATAAAGAAAATTGTCATCCTCACGACAACTAAATTTGCCATGAAAACGTTCGATTTGCCATGCTAAAAAATCTGACGTTTGATTTATAGCAAAATCCAAATAAACAGAACTGTCATCATGTTTATACCGGTAGCCAAATTTCTCAACTACTACTAGGTATGGATCGATCTCCCTGTCTCTAGGTACTTGTGTAATCTTCTTGGAAACGAATAACTTGCGTTCCACTCAACTCTCTGCACGCAATTACGCTTGTACCCTATCCCTATCAGAAGAGCAATGACTTCTTCATAGAAGATGGTGTGCAATCGAGTAGCATCACGTGTATGGGCCTGAATAGCATCATGGCATGAAATGGACTAGGAAATTTATTATGACACCTCAAATCAAAATTGACGTGGAACTACTAGTATAACTCCTCTCGGGGAGCGAAATCATTACATACTTTACTAGATAAGCTTTCCTATGACAAATATAATTAAAATGCAGACCTAAATTCCAGTTGTCAACCAAAGTGCGAAAGGAAGAAGAACCATGTGCTTATAGAAGCATTTAAATGGAAGACAAAGACAGACGGTCGGTATAGCTTCCTAGCTAACGGAGCATATGCACTAACCAAAATGTAGTTACATTTCGGAAATAGCGAAAGACAAGGAGTGTCGGAATAGACCAGGCGCTTAATCAAACATTCAGGAAGTGCGCCTGTGAAGATCAGACACGTACTTGCGTTTAGTCAATAAGTTGTTTAGCTGATAAGAAAAGGATAGATAGTATGTCCAGCTAACAACTGCACAAGCCCATTAACATGAATGGTGACATGTGAACAATAAGTTAACCTTTTCACTTCGAGAGATTAAGTTCAGAATGTAAAGCGGTATAAAATGGCATCGTCACCAAAAGGCAGTACAAATCGCAAATGAAATGTTACACCAGAAAATAATGAGAGTGGTTTTCGAGGGGCTGATCAAGTTCCGATGCAGTATTATGCAATCCATCCGATTCATGCAGGTCTAGAAAATTGCATTTCATTCATCAAATTCCAGTTTGATATGTTTTCTTACAAAATAGTCTCAGTTCCAGATCTTAGTTTTTTGAGATGATTTCAGTTTAATGCCTTCTTAAAGAAAGTCAGTTTCGCAAAATGTGGTTTCGATTTTTAGTAGTATCAAAGCACCAAGCTATGATGTTCTTCTTTCCCGCAAAAAATAAACTATGATGTTTTTTCATACCTTCGCGGAATTTTTATGGACATGCTCGGGTACCAAAATCGAGAAATATCTCAGAGTGCTGCCAAGGCATTAGAGTTCCACAACTGCTACGGTACAACATATATAGTACAAGAAACCAACCGATATGGTCCATCCTAGTTGCGGCATGGCATCTTATAATAAGAAACAAAAGGTGTCATTTCTTTTGGAGGAATCAAATAACCAACGTCAGCTAGCGTTGAAGGCAATAAGTAAGCACCAATGGACTGAATTTTGCACTGGCCAGCTAGGAACCAAGGGTCCAGCCATCACCTTTCAGTAAGAAAATCTTCTATGGAGCCTTCACTTAATACTTTTAGTTGTCTAAGACTTTATTTTGGATACCTGTTGCTTAGAAGGCAAACTTCGGTGGTACCGACATGAACAGTTAAAACCAATAATAATCAGTATGATCTACGAAGTAAATCATGATTCCATAATGCAATAACCAATTCAATTTCAACTGAAAAATGATTCACCACCAGCAAAGATTCCATGGGCCAGTGTAAATCGTGGAATCCAGTTGCCATATCCTTCATGAAAAGAGGTGTCAACCGACTAAATCTATACCTAAACCTTTTTTGAAATATAAATAAAATCTATAAAATTGATACTACCGTGTATGCCCTCCACCTCTAAATCCTAATCACAGGTGGCTGCTGGAACCTCTATCGTAATTTTTTGTTTAATTGTGTTTTTACCAAGCCATGTGCTGAATCTATATGGTAATTTTCAAATAGAAAGGCTAGTGGATGGAGTAAATGTACATCCTCGAACGATATGCGAACTCACAATTATGCAATTCAGAGTATCTCAGGAACCAACTGCTACTTATAAAGGACGAGCAAGCATGGACAGTATTGATTGACAAGAACATCCAGGTTAAATTATGCAATCCTACGGCACTTTGAGTTTATGGAGTAACTTGTGCTGGTGCATAAAACCTAATCTGGTAGCAGGGTCAGATGTCCTCTCTCTGGCAGCTGGCTGGCTCATGTCACCAGAAACAGCACTGCCTGGCTCAAACATTTGCAGAAATCCTAAAAACAAATGAGACCAATCCAAGAACTAACCCTCGTTGACATTTATTTATAGAAAAAACTCCGCGAGCACCACGCGTTCAAGCTGGGACTTGAACTCGGGTGGGCTGGCACCGGTGGATTGATCAGCAAGGGACAAAGGTTGCATTTTGTGTGGAAGGGGAGAGGCCCCCCAAATTCCCGCAGCAACAGCAACACTTTCCAGCCACCAACTGATGCCAGAGTTTTTAAATGCCAGGGAAAAGGCCAGCAAATGAGGCAGGCTCACACCCAACTAACTCTGTCTCAAATCTCTCGCCTCAGAACATGCGGCAACGCCTTCCAATCATAAATGCACCCCATCCCATCCCCACCCCTGCCCCTCGCAACCGTAATAACCTCCCTCCTCCCCTACAAATAGCCTCCCAACCAAGGCCAGCACAGCACAGCACACCACAGCACGGCACAGAGCAATAGCCATAGCCAGCAGCAATGGAGATAGAGTCAGTCAAGTGTGAGTGCTGTGGCCTGAGGGAGGACTGCACCCAGGACTACATTGCGAGCGTGAGAGGCAGCTTCTACGGCCAGTGGCTGTGCGGGCTGTGCTGCGAGGCCGTCAGGGACGAGGCCGGCAGGAAGAAGCAGGCGCACCCGGGCGTGGAGGAGGCCGTGCGGGCGCACATGGCCTTCTGCAAGATGTTCAAGTCCAACCCCGCCGTCCGGGTGGCCGACGGCATGCGCCAGATGCTCCGGCGGCGGTCCGGCGACTTGTCCAAGCCGCCGGGCTCCTCCTCCTCCTCCAGCAAGTACGGCACTGCGCAGGTCGGAGATGATTCATCCGTGTCGCTATATTGAGGAACACACCATTCTATGGCTTGTAGACCGTCTAGTGCTTTTCTCAGGCTTGAATCTCCTGTTTCTTTTGTCATTTTTGGCATATATTCTTATGATGGCAAGAATTTGGAATGTACAGAATTCTTCAAAATGGATGCTAATAGTGCTTGGCTTTGAAATGAGACTGTGTTCTTTTTGTTCGTTTTAAGAACGAAGCAATCATGAGTTGCTAACATATACTCCCTCCGTTCCATATTACTTGTCGCTGATTTAGTATAAAGTTGTACCAAATCAGCGACGGGTAATATGGAACAGAGGGAGTACTACTACTCAGCTGAGCTAATTGGTTTCTTGTTGCAACCTAACAAAGACAAAGAGGAGGTTAGCATGTGCAGGCAACATTGTTCACACTACTCGCCGTGTCAGACGTGATTTGCGATGGAGACGCTGCACCAAGAATCAAGGCAATCTATTTATCTATGTACCGGCATTACCTAAAGCTGGTGGCTGCTGTTGCACCACTATACTGACTGTGATCAAGATTATAGTGATAGCTAAAGTCATAGCATTTGGAACTCCTTCTTTTTCCCTTTCCAACGTTCCCATTATAGCGATAGCTGCTGACCAAAGCATGTGCAGTTTGATATCAAGATTGTAGAAGTACTGTGATTTCTCAGATGGGTGTGTGGTCATATTACGAACAGAGTGAGAACACTAAATCTTCATCTAAATCATGGTCAATCAGTTCAACAGTCCTGAAGATAAGGATAGGCCACCAGGGTATCTAAGTATTTCAAAGCTGATCTTTTCAGTTTACGCCATTGTATCATCCTTAGGAAGAAATCAGAGACAACGACAAGCTGATAATTAGTGGTAGCACTGCTTAAGTGGAGTTGTGATGGTGCTAGACCAAGTTCTACGAATATTGGACAGTGCATAAAACTAGACAACTTATTGTGGACTACTCTTTGGGTTCTAGCACATGGGATGGAATGTCATTTTACTCTATCTTTGGCCAAAGATTCCACGGTCAAAATTAAGGCGTACAACTGTTTGTTACTTAACTATTTGCTTATGTGCGATGCATAATTTACTACTCCCTCCCTCCGTCCCAAAATAAGTGTCTCAACTTTATACTAACTCTAGTACAAACAAAGTTGTACTAAGCTTCAGACACTTATTTTGGGACGGAGGGAGTATTTGCTTATGTGAGATACAAATGGGACTTTACAACCTATCAGTTTATCACCATGCAATATTGTTCAGTCATGGGCGGGCTCACAGTCCTATTTCCTCCGAAACTGGTGCAAAACTACAGTCCATGCACACCAAGTTTCAGGGATGTGCATGTATTCTGAAGCTGCCGTGGGCATAAACTGTGATTCATCAATGCCCGTCCATGAGCTCACACACACACACAAACACACACACACACACACGAGAGAGAGAGAGAGAAAGGGACAGCCCGGCATGGCAGGGAACACGGCCCGCTAAAAAGTTTTAAAGAACTGATGATATCAAGGAGCACGCACCTGTGCGTGTGCGCATACCATCGAGCACCTTGCGTGCATGCCGGCCTGGCCCCTCCCACGCGGCCACGCCACTTCAACCCGGCCGCCATAGATCGATCTCAGGACAGTGGAATCCGTATCGAGCAATGATCCGCAGCCCCCAACTTGAATGATTTCATGACGGCATCATGTGGATGCCCGAATCCACCAAAGAGAGACAAAAAAGGAAGAGGAGTAAATCATTGTGGGAGCACCCAAGGATTGCGCGCGGTTGCCATCGCACTCGATTGGGCGCGGGCAAATGGATGGGGTGGGGTGATCAGGGACAGGGAGCATCGTGGGCTAGCGCGGATCAGGATGTACGTAGCAGGGGATAATCTCGCCCGCGGCTCACGGAGGAGGATGCGCGCCCCTGCCCGGACCAGGAGCAGAGCAGGACCAGGATGAGAGCAATGTGCACGTTGAAGGTGGACAGAGTCGACGATGATCCATGGCTCAGATTGCATGCCAAGTAGGTGGTCATCAGGTGAAGCAGAGTCAGAGGGAGCTTTTGGATCATATTAATTATACTACCACAAATAGTACTAGTAGAATGAAAGTTTGTAAACCTTATGACGATCAGACTAAATTACAGTCCCAAATGCCTGCCTAAGGTTAAAGATCTTGTAACTGAGAGCCATCAAGGGCATGTGCTCCTGTACTTGTGACCTTGTGATGTATGTTGCGGAATGGTGTTTTGGATATTATAATGTTTCATTGTTTGTGATATGTGGGATATAAAAGATCGTTATATATGTTTTGTTGCAGGGTAAATCGGAAAACAAATTTGAAACCCTGTTGCTGACTGAAGATTTGTTGAGTGTTACACTTGGTAAAGGCATGTGTGTAGAGTGAGTGCCACACTCGATCGGCGGAGTTGTTATGTGGGGTGATCTGGTAACTCCTAGGAGGCTTCGCTTCGCCGAGTGTCCACAAAAGGCGCTTGACAAAAGCCGAAATGTGGCACGTCCTCGGAGCGTGGCAGCCGGATGGTATGCCGAGTGTTGACATTCGGCGGAGAGCATGTGTCTTTGCGGAACCAACGGTCCACGTGGCACCCTTATGTGCATCGGCCTTCGTCGAGCGTTGGCGCACGACAAAGAGAATCTGTGTTTGCCGAGTGTTGGCTTTCGGCGAACTGGCAATGCCACATGGCGACCTCCTGTGCATTGCCCTTGGCCGAGCGTTAGCACTCGACAAAGAGCTTATTTGCCAAATATCTATCTTCGATGAACTAAAGGGACACATGGCGACCTTTTGCGCGTCGGCTTTTGCCGAGTCTACCCGGCAAGCACTCAACACACACTGGTGCCACATGGCAATCACAGTTTCGTCGGTCGTCTGTCAAGCCACTTTATTGTGCTGAGCACCCATGCATGCCCGCCGCTCAACAAAACCTTTACCTGGTGCCCGACAGAAGGAACTCAACAAACCTCATTTTTGTCCGGAGGATGTATGTTGAGCAGCCTTCGCCAAGTAGAACACTCGACAAAGCCTTTGCCGGCAAAAGCGCTGATTCAAGTAGTGGTAACTACTGTAGCCAAGGTCTGTAATGACACCTAGCTTGGAGGTCCATCCTCCGCTGGCCGACACCAATGCCACCTCGTTACCCGTATGACAGCTTACGACGCCTCGTCGATGTCCACCTCCGCTAAGGACACAACCTTAACGATGCTCCACATATCCATCTAAGTGCTGGGACAACTTATTTCAGCGTCAGGCAGGCACATTCGACGCTCTGACGACATTGGTCCTCAAACCCTTTTTCTTTGTCTTCACGCAATTCTGTCATCCGCTTGGTTCGATTGGCCCGTTGGTTTTCCAGATCACCTTAGCGAATGAGCTCGCCAATCGCCATATATATGATGCCGCATGGACGACGATACGAGCGGTGTAGAGAAAGCTAAGCCAGAGGGTCTCATTCCCCTACCTCACAGTGCCGAAGAGGTGCGGTGGCTAGATGCGAGGGAAACCGAGTAGATTTTGGGGACGGCCAAAAAGTTGTTCCTAGCTAGACCTCGTGCGTTCTCTAGTGATTCTATATTTCACGTAAACTCGGATTGTATCCGTGAGGCACGCAGCCTTGATTATCCTTATCAATAAAGCTTGAAATTCTCTCAAGAAACAGAGATAAATTTGACAAAATTAGGCTTGAACCTCTGTATTTCGTTTTTTTAGGCAAACCTCTCTATTTCGTAGAAATGGAAAGGTAGAAGTCATGTCCAGGTCCAGCCCAACGAGGAGAACCATCTGACAAAGTCCAACTTATCGCCACGAAGAGAGCTTGTAAGCCCACTGGGCCCAAGCCGCCTCCAGAACAACACCAATTCACCACCGATGCAGAGGCTCTCGCAGGTCGCGCTCCGCCGCCTCCTGTCGCCGCCGTCGGCCGCGGCAGCCGCTCGCCGGGCAGCGCCGGCGGCCGCGGAGGCATGTTTCAGCGGAGCAGTACCTATCCTACGCCGCGCCGGTGGCGCCGAGGTACGCTCCCCGGTCCCTCCTGGGTTCTGGGTTCTGGGTTCCTTCCACGCCATGCTCTAAGCTTCCTGATTCGTGTGGTCTGGTTTGGGCTCTAGGTCGCGGCGGGCGGTTGGAGTGGCGGATCTGGGATCCTCTTGTGCCGCAGGCTCTGCACCTACAACGAGAGAGGTACTATGTGGCCAGTGCCCAGTGGCTTCATTTCACTTCCTCAAATCTATGATGTTTCGCTGTTCATGGGACACACTGATGAAAATTGGGGTCAAAATGGCCATGAGTTACCGTGTGTTTTTTGGCTGTGGATGGTGATTGTTTGATTGGTGTACGATGTACATGTGCCTGGATCAGTGAATGTGAGATTGGTGTATAGGGGACCAAGAGGCGTGTTTAATTGTTTCACCGTCTCGCCGGTAATCGCTTTCGCTGGATAATGGTGTTATCAGTTTGATCCGGTGGTTCCTGCGTCCGTCCTGTAATTCTAGTGTTTTTCTTCGAGAATACCCTGGTCCCAAACTCACCTTGTCAGACTGGTGGTGGTGCCTGTAGAATTAATTGCCTTACAGCAGGATCACTAATCACTACTCCCTCCGTCCGGAAATACTTGTCATCAAAATGGATAAAAGGGGATGTATCTAGACGTATTTTAGTTCTAGATACATCTCTTTTTATCGATTTTGATGACAAGTATTTTTGGACGGAGGGAGTATGACTTAGTAAGTTATGTTTCAGTGTTTATGTTCTGTATCCACATCCACATACTCTTATGTCACTATACAAGTATGGGGCTATGCTGTGGTAACTTGTGTTGAAAGTAATTTGTGAAAAAGAAATTCAGGTGTTCCTTTATTTTGCGGTTTTTGCTATTCTTTTTTTACTGTATGAATACTTCCGTCCAAGTGAAATCCATATATAGAATTGTCTAACTTGAACTAAAATGGTGCACAGATGACAGGGCACTTGAGGAGGAAGTTGAGAAGAAATTTGGATGGATATTAAAGATATTCTTCATAGGGACTGCTGGCCTTGTTGGTTGGCAATTCTTTCCCTACATGGGTATGATAGCGATTTCATATAATGTGCTAACAAATGTGCCACTTCTGGATACTCTCCTTATAGTTACCAGCTTAGAACATTATGCTGGTGAACTTGAAATTGCTTCTGTCTGACAAGTTTTCAGGGGATAACCTACTACAGCAATCCATTACGCTTTTACATGTCAAAGATCCCTTGTTCAAGCGGATGGGGGCTTCCAGATTAGCTCGTTTTGCCGTTGATGGTAACCAATTTTATCCAAGCATTTTTAGAGTTCTGTTGCAATTTATTTCTGCGTGCTGGGCTTTAAAACATATTATGAATTACTCCCTTTGTCCAGAATTAACTGTCGCTGAAACAAGTGTATCTACACACTGAAACATATCTAGATACACTCATTTCAGCGACAGTAAATACACTCATTTCAGTGACAGTTAATTCCGGGCGGAGGTTTACTTGCTTAGAGAGCTAGATCTAGACTAGTGATAGTATTTCTTGATTTTCTTCAATGTTAGCACAGTTCGGTGGTAGTTTAGGAAAAACTTGAACCAACTGTCTCAAACTAACAAAGAAATACGTAAACCTATCATTATGAATTAGCAGAACTAGACTTGGAAACCAAGAAAGACCTATCTGCTGGGTGCAGGACTCCATGGCATGACAACTCATATTCTGTCACTCTATTTGTATCTATGATCTATCTCCCGTACCTCAAACTTTTCGTCTTTCATGTGCACAAAGCCTGAACTGTTAGATGGCTCCCTGAACCACACAAACTTATTTCTACCACATATTGTTCATGGCAAATAATCACCACTGATTGATTTATTTAGGAAAATTCCTGCTTTGTGTAATATCTCTTAGCTTTGTAAAAAAATGAAATCATAAAGTTAGAATGTTACATCTGTTGTGGAGAGTATGAGCAATATATCCAACCTGTTCCCCCTTTTCTCAGAAATAATAATATCCAACTCATTGCTTGGTCCTGCCATTTTGCATACCCCTGCATGAGAATGATCCAGCATTTCATCTTAGCAGTTATTTGGACTTGAGCAATGTCAGACTCATGAGATTATGGGCTTCTTTACTAACAATTATGCGTGTTAGATTGCTACTAGTCTATCACATGGGATGTTGGTCATTTGTATCATCTGGTCCATTTCTGCGGCAGAATTCACTAGAGTTTATCAGTGAAAAGGATGTATCCATATGAAGTCTTGCAGTAGCTAAATTTTCTGTGGTTCCGTTCCCACTCCTGTAACAACAATTAACTCCAGCTTATCTGTACTTAACATATTTTGTCAATGAGATATATTCCCATTTTACTATTGAATGTTGTTACTAATCTCCTACGGGTACAGATGAAAGGAGAATGAAGGTGGTAGAGATGGGTGGAGCTCAAGAAATTCTGAATGTGTTAGAAGGTGCTAAAGATGATAAAACACGCAAAGAAGCTCTGAAAGCTCTCGTGGCACTTGCAAAGTCGGGTGAGGAAAAAACACTAGCCATTCCTATTGACGCATCCTACTTGGTTCTAGCTCCTTGTATCGTTCTGGTATCCAAAGTGGTCCATTTGAATTTCATGCTTGTGCTGTATGTGCAGATAAAGCTGCGGGGTTTTTGGACAAGGCAGGTGCCTACGCCATCGTCGCCTCCACTCCAAATTCCCCCGAATATGCCGAGATCGAGGCCTGCAAGGCTAGCCTTCTCAAGACGTTTGATCAACTGAAGTCGTGATGGTAAATGCCCGGGTGGGTTTATCTGCATGTTTTCTCCAAACTGAAGTCGTGACTGGGCCATTATTTTGATTGAAACAAGAAAACAAGCTCGGTGCACCATTTTCTCTTCCTGGGGGCTCCGATTTGCGACACCCCGGGCTTGTTGCTGGCGCGAGACATTTTGTTCCAAGCACTCAACTTTGGGGTACCTTCTTTGTACTATGATACTGGCAATTGGTCTATGCAGTTCTTTTTGGTGATGGGATTGAAATCACTACTACAATGTTCTCATCAAACGTCTTTAATAAGAATATACTATATGCTGGGCATGAACCTTTTCGTTGTTTCAAACGTCTTTAATAAAAATATACGATCTTAAACTGGACTTATTTGGCTTTTATTCTAGTAACTTATAAACCTTTGTATCTGAATAATAACATAGCCAGTTCATGGAAGACCTCCGCTGTCGTGGGGTCCGAAAGGGATAAGTAGGCAGCTAGCCGGAACTACGGGATGATACTTTTTCTTTTTCTTCCCACATGGGTATGTCCCTTTCTCTGTAATGATGGATGATGATTACCGTGCGGTGCTGTTTGATTTGAGCGCAAAAGGAGATGAGCATGATACATGTCTTGATCTCGCAAATCTGGAAAGCAACTAGTTCAGGGCGAATAATGCGGGTATGTGTTGTTGTTTTTTGTGTTACCTGCATGATCTGGAACTAAATTGTGGTTATATTAAAACTATTATGTATAACATAATATTTCACCTTAATAGCCGCTAATCGCATGCTAGTTATTCTGAATGTACACTGTATTTTCTAAAAATACTCAGTATTCGCACATCACCATACTAATTGCATGCTTAGCACTGGCCTTTGCTAATCCAGAAACGATTGTTTGTTTCACATAAATAAATCTAGCACAACTGAAAGACAACTAGACACGAAATGACTAGTAAAAAAATTAAAATTATATTAAAAACCATAACATCTTATATCTTTGATAGCATGCCATTCGTTAGAGATTGAAAATCCCATTGAATCGACATAAAAGGAAAGCCCAATCCGCAAACGCCATAGTGGTACCATGCTTTGCAGACTGCAATAGCCACTCACCGCTTGAAACAAGATCAACAAATTGTTGAAGGAACATCGGTTGGGGCATCACTCCATGCAACACAAGCTTACCGTTCTTCACCACGAGTCCATATAGTTGGAGAAGCCGGACCATGTCGCGAACAAATTGAAAGAAGATGCCAAAGTTGCCTCACCAAGATAAGCTCAGCGACTATTTTTGTGCGTATAAGAATTAAGAGGTACTCACCATTAGGATTTGGAGAGTTTTGTTGCTTAACACATTGTTTCATTTGGATTATTGATAGATGCACACTGTTTTCGTTTGGATTCTCGAGTTTTCCTTTATTTGCAAAAGTTGTTCTCACTTTTCAGAGGTTCGTTTACCTTGGCCTCAGCTACTGCTCTATGAAGAACTTCGCCCCAGGCCAGTTGTGCCGCATAAATCCATAGACCACCATGCTCCACCTTTGTGTGGGCCCGGTGATGCAGTAAGGTACATTATCACATCTGCCTCTTGTAAATACGTTTCCTCTTTAATAAAATCTGTTGTTGGATCTGTAATTGGTAAGAGACATGACAAATTGGAGGGAGTAATATTTTTTTAATTTTTTAATTTGTTTTTGGGCACTTGTATAGAAGGTTGTCTAATTTGTTATGTCGATAGATGCCAGCCGGATGTAAAATTTACACTTTTCTTTATGAACATGTAGAATGCCGATGATTGATAAACATGAAGATGCATGCACAGTCGTAAAAGAGAATCTAGAGTTAGACTATCTTTGAGGGTGACCATCTTATAGTTAAGCCTGGAGAGGTAATTTTCATTTGTTACATCAATTCCACACCCTTTGAATGCATGTTCTCCTTGTGACATTTTAGTTGTTTTGCAACGACATTTATTCCAAAAAATTATGTGTGAAAGTCGCCGACATAAGTTTGAGCCAAAAGAAAGAAGACCACACTGATCCGGTCAGGAATGTTCATGTTAAATTATCTAGGGAGCCGAAGAGAAAATGTTGCGACTGACATCACGCTTTCATGCATAGGTAAATAAACATTTTCAAGAAAAGGGTATGTAGTATTAAACTATCAAACCATCCCCTAACCGTAACCGTAGTCAATGTCATTTGCAGTTAATGTCAAGATCTAGACGAACACTGAAGAAATGCGCAGCGATTGATAACTGGCGAATACCCGCAGTAACACTTCCCCGGTTATCCAACGGTGGGGATGGGAGTGGGTAAATGAACATAGACGGCCATGATGAGAGATTAAATGGCGTGTGGGGTTTGTTGGGGAACGTAGCAGAAATTTAAAAAATTTCCTACGAGTCACCAAGATCTATCTATGAAGAGACTAGCAACGAGAGAGAAGGAGAGTGCATCTACATACCCTTGTAGATCGCTAAGCGGAAGCGTTCAAGAGAACGGGGTTGAAGGAGTCGTACTCGTCGTGATCCAAATCACCGGATATCCTAGTGCCGAACGGACGGCACCTCCGCGTTCAACACACGTACAGCCCGGTGACGTCTCCCATGCCTTGATGCAGCAAGGAGAGAGAGAGAGGTTGGGGAAGACTCCGTCCAGTAGCAGCACAACAGCGTGGTGGTGATGGAGGAGCGTGGCAATCCTGCAGGGCTTCGCCAAGCACCGCGGGAGAGGAGGAGAAAGAGAGGTAGGGCTGCGCCAACAGGAGAAGAACTTCGTGTGTTGGGCTGCCCCTTTGCCTCCACTATATATAGGGGAGAGGGGGGGGGCTGCGCCCCCACCTAGGGTTCCACCCTAGGGGCGGCGGCCAGCCCTAGATCCCATCTAGGGGGGCGGCCAGGGGGGGAGAGGGGAAACTTGTCCCCCAAGTCAGGTGGAGGCGCCCCCTCCCCAAACCCTAGGCGCCTTGGGCCCTTGTGGGGGGGGGGGCGCACCAGCCCACCTGGGGCTGGTCCCCTCCCACACTTGGCCCATGCAGCCCTCCGGGGATGGTGGCCCCACTTGATGGACCCCCGGGACCCTCTCGGTGGTCCCGGTATGTTACCGATAAAACCTGAAACTTTTCCGGTGACCAAAACAGGACTTTCCATATATAAATCTTTACCTCCGGACCATTCCAGAACTCCTCGTGACGTCAGGGATCTCATCCGGGACTCCGAACAACATTCGGTAACCACATACAAACTTCCTTTATAACCCTAGCGTCATCGAACATTAAGTGTGTAGACCCTACGGGTTCGGGAACCATGCAGACATGACCGAGACGTTCTCCGGTCAATAACCAACAGCGGGATCTGGATACCCATGTTGGCTCCCACATGTTCCACGATGATCTCATCGGATGAACCACGATGTCGAGGATTCGATCAATCCCGTATACAATTCCCTTTGTCTAGCGGTATTGTATTTGCCCGAGATTTGATCGTCGGTATGCTGATACCTTGTTCAATCTCGTTACCGGCAAGTCTCTTTACTCGTTCCGTAACACATCATCCCGTGATCAACCCCTTGGTCATATTGTGCACATTATGATGATGTCCTACCGAGTGGGCCCAGAGATACCTCTCCGTCAACCGGAGTGACAAATCCTAGTCTCGATTCGTGCCAACCCAACAGACACTTTCGGAGATACCCGTAGTGCACCTTTATAGCCACCCAGTTACGTTGTCACGTTTGGTACACCCAAAGCATTCCTACGGTATTCAGGAGTTGCACAATCTCATGGTCTAAGGAACTGATACTTGACATTAGAAAAGCTTTAGCATACGGACTACACGATCTTTGTGCTAGGCTTAGGATTGGGTCTTGTCCATCACATCATTCTCCTAATGATGTGATCCCGTTATGAACGACATCCAATGTCCATGGTCAGGAAACCGTAGCCATCTATTGATCAACGAGCTAGTCAATTAGAGGCTTACTAGGGACATGGTGTTGTCTATGTACCCACACATGTATCTGAGTTTCCTATCAATACAATTATAGCATGGATAATAAACGATTATCATGAACAAGTAAATATAATAATAATAACTAATTTATTATTGCCTCTAGGGCATATTTCCAACAGGGTTAACTGTCGTAATTCAAATGTACTCCCTCCGTAAACTAATATAAGAGCGTTTAGAATACTAAAGTAGTGATCTAAACGCTCTTATATTAGTTTACAGAGGGAGTACTCATCACCGTTTATGTTCTACCTTTTCCACTACTCTGGCTCGAACGGGGCATGTTACAAGCCAAACACAAGAAATAAAAGAGTAAGAAGAAAGCGATCCTAACTTTATCTAGTCACTCTAGCTAGGGTTCTCTACTTTCGTTCTTCCCCGACCACGTCCGATCCCGTCCCCATCACCGTATCAAGAGGAACTGATCAAGCGGCTCCGCCGGCGCATCACCGCATTGAGAGGGCATCATCACCATCCATCCGCCGCCATCACCGCAAACCCCATCTCCATCTCCTTGCGACACGTTAGCCGGAGCGGACTCATCTTTGTATCACTTTGGGGCTACCGCCGCCATGCTCATCATGATTCACCCGGCGACGTTTGTGCCTTCGATGGTACTCCCTTCGTTTCAAAATAGATGACTCAACTTTGTACTAACTTGAGTCATCTATTTTGGAATGGAGGAAGTACAAAAAAACCAAAACCCATGAAAAATAAGAACACACACAGTAATAAGAAAGAAAAAAGAAAAAGAAAGCAGTTTTCACTCTTCACCTCGTTGCCGCATTTCGCTCCTTGGTTCTCTCCGACGCGCAACGAGTCACCCACCCGGAGTCCGTCCCCAGTCCACGGCGAGCTCCGCTTCTCTTCCCCGACGCACGGCGCGGCGCGGCGGAAAAATTAAAGCGGGCACGCGGAGGGGGAAAAAAGCAGTCTTGCACGCACGCACGCACGAACTCCCACTCCCCTCCCCTCCCCGCCGTCTCCCCCCGAGCAGCCGCTCGCCGGATCTCCGCCCCAGATCCACCCCCCATGACGACCTAGCTAGCCGGCCGCCACCCGCCCGCCCAAATGGGCCGCCCCAGGCCGCTCACCTCGGGCGGCATCGACCCCATCGCCGAGGAGTCGTCGCCGTCGCGGTCGCCGCCGCACCACCCCGCGCCCTGCGCCGACCCGGCGGCCCTGGCCTGCGCGATCTCCGCGCAGGCCAGCGCGGTGCTGGCCGTGATGCGCCGGGGCCTCCGCCACCCGCGCGCGGACGACGCGGCGGCCGACCACCCGCTCGTGGCCTCCCTCAAGGCCCTGCGTCGGCTCGCCTTCGCCGCCGCCTCCCCCCAACACTCCCCCTCGCTCCCGGCCGCCGCGCTGCGGCCCTTCCTCGACGCGGTGCGCTCCGAGGACGCCGGCGCCGACGCCACCTCGGCCGCCCTCGCCGCGCTGCACGAGGTCATGGCGCTCACGGCCCCCGCCCTCCCGGGCTCCGCGCTGCGGGAGGTCGTCGACGCCGTCGCCTGCTGCCGCTTCGAGGCCGGCGCCGACCCCGCCGCCGAGGAGGACGTGCTCGTGCGCATGCTGCAGGCGCTGCTCGCCTGCCTCCGCGCCCCCGCCGCCCCCGCGCTCGGCGACCAGCACGTCCTCACCGCCGTCAACACCTGCTTCCGCGTCGTCCACCAGGCCGCCGCCAAGGGCGACCTCCTGCAGCGCTTCTCCCGCCACGTGATGCACGAGCTCGTCCGCCTCGTCTTCGCCCGCCTCCCGCAGATAGGCGCCGGCGGCGACGCCGACGACGCTGCCGTCAAACCAGAGGTATGCTAAGTTCTTCGTAATGTCAGCTTCTGCTTCCGCTATTTTTAGTTACAAATGCCACTCAACTCCGCATTTCACTCTTAAAACGAACACAGATTTACGATTTTCATTTGCTGTATCCAAGAATGCAGCAGCATTGCACACAGTATATGCTACTCCATGAAACACAATATCGCAATTATTGAGAAAGATGCATTCAACCTAACTGATTATGCCGCACTGGTCCCGACCAACTGATCAAGTGAGATAAGAGATACCACTCAATTGGGTAGGGCAGAGAGGCAGGGAAGGCGATTGTTTTTCCTACTGTTTGAACTAAATGATGCACAAAAAACCTAACCCCATAATGTTATTGAGTATGCGAATACTGCAATCGATGTTTGAGCCCTCCAGAGTGATGTTTATCCGGCACCAGCATGACCGCGTCATGCAAGACAATCTTAGGGCAGGTTTAAAACACATAGCTTCAGCCCTTGCAAGTCTCCTATAAGTAGACAAAATATAGCTTCTTTAAATATGTGCAAGACTAGTATGGTCAGGAAATCTCAGTTGGTTGCAAACCAAACAAGAGGTCTGTTTTGACAAAATTTTGGATGGTCCAATGGCCACAATCCAAACATAAACAAGGTACCAAAAAATTTGACGCTTTGGTCACACCAAATTTTTGATGGGGCTAGTTGGGGCTCAAACCAAGCATACCCTTTTGGTACAACCAGTTCATTGGATATCCCAAAAAGTGTTGAAAAGTTTATGCCAACATTCACACAAGATCCGTCTACCACGACATGGAATTTCAGATCCATTTGCTACTATTCACCGCCAAATTTGTCATTTTGTTACTCGACCTGTGATTCAAGCTCAGAATTTTTTATTCAAATTAGATGCAATCTGTAGAACTGCTATCAAAAGAATTCAGAATTTAAACAAGCTTTTGGATCCCTGTATGGGCTAGCGCCGCAGATCACACCTTAGGTCCTTATCTTATACAAGTTTGGGATTTTGGTTAGCTTCTTGGCATTTATTTTTATATCATGTACGTACCATTCTCATGTATTAGATGACATTTTTGCTCCATTTGGTTACAATTGATTTCTGTGTTGTACTCGTGCAGATGGGTGGCATGGATAAGAATCATCCATTTGGTATTGGGCAAATGGAAAATGGAAACGGAGGCTATGTGTCCGAGGCAGGTACACCTGATGAGAATTCTCCGGATGGTAGTGTCCTTGTTGTGGAGCCATATGGAACTCCTTGCATGGAGGAGATTTTCCATTTCCTATGCTCTCTCCTCAGTGGTGTCGAGCTGAACGGGTATGATGAAGGTCAACCTTTGTTTGCTCTGAAGTTGATCAATTCAGCGATAGAGCTTGGTGGGTCTGCAATTGGGAGGCATCCAAAGGTGCTGTCGCTGGTCCAAGATGAGCTTTTCCGAAACCTAATGCAGCTTGGCTTATCGATAAGCCCGCTTACTCTTTCGGTGGTGTGCAGCATCGTGTTGAATCTTTACCATCACCTCCGTAATGAGCTCAAGATGCAGCTTGAGGCCTTTTTTTGTTGCATAATTCTAAGGCTCGCACAGCCCCGATTTGGAGCAACATATCATCAGCAGGAGGTTGCAATGGAAGCTCTTGTGGACTTCTGTCGACAGAAGAATTTTATGGTGGAGATGTATGCCAATCTTGACTGTGACATAACATGCAGGAATGTGTTTGAGGAGCTTGCAAATCTTTTATCAAAGAGTGCATTTCCTATTAACTGCCCCTTGTCTTCTATGCACATTCTTGCTCTGGAAGGCTTGATTGCTGTGATTCAGGGAATGGCTGATCGGATTGGGAATGCAACCTCTGGCCCTGAACTAAGGTCTGTGGAACTTGATGAATATGCTCCATTCTGGACTGTTAAGTGCGAGAATTTTTTGGATCCTCAGCATTGGGTGAAATTTGTCCGCCAAAGGAAGTATGTCAAGAGGAGGCTAATGATTGGCGCTGATCACTTCAACAGGGACCCGAAGAAAGGTCTGGAGTTCCTTCAAGGCAATCATCTGTTGCCCGAGAAGCTTGATCCGCAGAGTGTGGCTTGTTTTTTCCGCTACACAGCTGGTCTGGATAAGAATCTCGTAGGAGACTTTCTCGGCAATCATGACGAGTTTTGTGTTCAGGTGCTTCATGAGTTTGCTCAGACCTTTGACTTCGAGGAGATGAACTTGGATACAGCTCTGAGGTTATTTTTGGAGACATTCCGACTACCTGGAGAATCTCAGAAGATACAGAGGGTTCTTGAGGCCTTTTCAGATAGATACTATGAGCAGGCTCCGCAAGCTTTTGCAAATAAGGACACTGCTTTGCTGCTGTCTTACTCAATTATAATGCTGAACACTGATCAGCATAACATGCAGGTGAAGAAGAAGATGACCGAGGAGGACTTCATAAAAAACAACAGGAGCATAAATGGGGGTAGTGACCTCCCACGTGAGATGTTGTCTGAGCTATACCACGCTATCTGCCGAAATGAGATTAAGACCACGCCCGAGCAGGGCATGGGATATTTGGAAATGTCTCCCAGCCGTTGGATAGACCTAATGCGGAAGTCCAAGTCAACACCCCAGTATATTGTTGGTGATTCTCAACCTTTCCTCGACCACGATATGTTTGCTATCATGTCTGGCCCTACTATTGCTGCCATTGCAGTGGTATTTGATCATTCGGAACATGAAGAAGTTCTGTTGACCTGTGTGGATGGCTTCTTGGGCATCGCAAAGATCTCAGCATTTCATCATCTTGAAGACGTTTTGGACGACCTTGTTGTTTCTCTCTGCAAATTCACCACTCTTTTGAATACCTCTTTGGTCGAGGAACCAGTCACTGCCTTTGGAGATGATCTGAAGGCTAGATTGGCAACTGAGACACTGTTTACCATAGCTAATAAATATGGGCATTACATACGTACTGGTTGGAGGAATGTACTGGATTGCATCCTGAGACTGCATAAGCTAGGGCTTCTTCCTGCCCGTGTTGCTAGTGATGCAGCTGATGATTCAGAAGTTTCTGCTGAAACTGTCCAAGGAAAGCCTGTTCCTAGCTCAATCTCCACATCTCACGTTCCAGTGATGGGTACCCCTCGGAAATCCTCTGGGCTCATGGGAAGATTTAGTCAGCTACTCTCGCTTGACAGCGAGGAACCAAGATCACAACCAACTGAGCAGCAACTTGCTGCCCACCAGAGGACTCTTCAGACAATCCAGAAGTGCCGCATTGATGGCATATTTACAGAGAGCAAAGTTTTGCAACCTGATTCACTATTGCAGCTTGCCAGGGCACTGATATGGGCTGCAGGGCGGCCTCAAAAGGTTGCCAGCTCGCCAGACGACGAAGACACAGCAGTATTCTGCTTGGAACTCCTCATTGCCATCACGCTTAACAATCGAGATCGAATTGTGCTCCTCTGGCAAGGCGTATATGAGCATATTGCCAACATAGTTCAGTCCACAGTCATGCCATGCGCCCTTGTGGAGAAAGCTATTTTTGGCCTTCTGCGGATATGCCAGCGGTTACTTCCATACAAAGAGAACCTTGCTGATGAGCTGCTGAGGTCATTGCAATTAGTTCTGAAGCTGGATGCACGTGTAGCGGATGCATACTGTGAGAACATCACACAAGAGGTTGCACGGCTTGTCAAAGCAAACGCGGGACACATAAAATCGCAGATGGGTTGGAGAACTGTGGTGTTGCTGCTCTCCATTACAGCTCGCCACCCAGATGCTTCAGGGGTAGGCTTCGAGGCTATAATGTTTATCATGTCAGAGGGTCACCTTTCAAGATCAAATTATGCCTTCTGCATCGAAGCGTCGAGGCAGTTTGCCGAGTCCAGGGTTGGTCTAACAGACAGGTCTATTCGCGCCCTGGATTTGATGGCTGATTCGGTCACTAATCTCGCCCGGTGGTCGCAAGATACAAAAGAGGCAGGCGAAGAAGCTGATAGAGGGGTGGAAGCAATCAGGGAGATGTGGCTCAAACTGCTGCAAGCGCTGAAAAAGCTGAGCCTGGACCAGCGAGAGGAGGTGCGAAACCACGCATTGGTTTCGCTCCAGCGATGCCTAACGGCGACCGAAGGGATAGGCCTCCAGTCCGCCACATGGTCGCACGCTTTCGACCACATCATATTCGCTTTGCTGGACGACCTGCTGGAGATCGCCCAGAACCACTCGCAGAAGGACCACAGGAACATGGAAGGATCCCTCGTGCTCGCCGTGAGACTGGTAGCGAAGGTGTACCTTGAGCTGTTACCGGACCTCTTCGGGCTGAGCAGCTTCTGCAAGCTGTGGCTGGGGGTCCTCAGCCGGATGGAGAAGTGCATCAAGGCCAAGGTCTGGGGCAAGCGCAGCGACAAGCTTCAGGAGCTGATCCCGGACCTCCTCAGGAACGTCCTGGCCGCGATGAAGGGCAGGGGGATCCTCGCCAAGAGGAGCACGATAGGGGGCGACAGCCTGTGGGAGCTGACGTGGCTCCATGTGAACAACATCTCGACGGGCCTGCAGTCGGAGGTGTTCCCGAGCCAGGAGTATGAGCCGCCGAGCAATGCCGGTAGCCCGAGAGGGGGGCTGAACGATGCCGAGATCAAGAACTAGAAGAAGCTCATTTCAACAGGGACGTTAAGGTTTTGATATTGTAACCGCATTTCGCCGCCTCCATTGTATGTATATTTGTTCTGTCCGAGTTGAGTTGCTGTTGTTGTGTAAAACGATGTGAGCAGATTGACATGTTTGCGCTGCTGACCTGATGAGTAGCTGTGATGCACGTATCATCATCAGCACTAAAAATGCTGTTGTTTCGCAAGTTTGTGTGCTGGTTTGTATAAATTTGGCTCATTTTTAAATTAGGGCTCCTTTGGAAGATATGCTTTTTGCACCGGTTCTACAGGAAATCTTTCCTTGTACTCCGTCCGTAAGAGCGTTTAGATCACTACTTTAAATGCTCTTAATGATCTAAACGCTCTTAACAAAAATACAATTTTATTTTGTTATAACCCAATAAGGCTGACAGTTGGGACGGTTTTCAACGAAACCCAGTGGAAAAATGGTGCTAGTACTAAATCAGCGACAATTAATATGGTTTAGAGAGATTATCAAACCGGTTTCCTTCTAAATGGAATCTGTACAACTTCTGCTTTTTTTAGTTCCATGGCATCAAATTTCAGTTCATGTCTTCTATTCTCATCACATTTGTTTCAATCGTGAACATAATTCGAAACATGGCACAAAAGAGATATGACGTGAATAATAATAATTTACAATCACACGACAACCCGCTATCATCTTTTTATTGAGTTGCATACTTAAATACAACGGAGACACAACCCGGAAGCAGCACAGCACAAAAAAACGCAAAAGTAATTCTCGAGAGGATTCAAATCTCGAGAGGATTCAAATCTCCTCAATAATCACAAACCACCCAAGAAGACCTCCAGGCCTTCAGGGATGTGTTGCCCCTCCCTGCATATGATCATTGGCCGGTGCCGGGTTGACCACCGGGATATCCAGGCTGCTGCCTTCCGCCTCCGGGGAGACCTCCCGCACGTCGGCGATCAGCGCTTCCGGCTGCTGGAAGCTGCCCCACTCCGGGTCGCCGATGGGGCGGATGTCCACCCCGTCCACGGCCAGCTGGACCTCCGTGCTCTCGCTCGAGACCACGACCGATCTCGAATCGCTCACGCACGCCTTGTCCACGTCGTCGTCCGATGCGTCGACGTGCTTCGTCAGCGGAGGGGAGTTGTCGGCGCCGGAGCATGACTCGGATCTCTCCTCGCATACTTGCTTCGTGCTGCTTTGTTCTCTGCATCAGTATGGTTTTATCTTTTAATCATCACGGGTAATGCATAATGTAAATTCACATAGATGTCTACTCCCTCCGTCCCATAATATAAGAGCATTTTTTACACTACACTAGTGTCAAAAATGCTCTTATATTATGGGAAGGAGGGAGTATATTCTATGAAGGTTTCATTTTGAAATTGTGTGCGGAAGGAATGAGACGGGGACAAAAACCTCTGCACTTGTGATTGGAGAACACCAATAAGGGCTAAAAGTTCCTCCTTTTCTTTCTCAGCAGCATGCAGTTTTTCAGCGGCTTCCTTGATCCGAACCGCGGCATCCGCTTCAGACACCCTTACCTTCTCCTCTGCTCGAGCAATTGCTGCTTCCTGTATCACTGCTTGCTCTCTAGCTTTTCCTAGTTCAGTGCGCCACATATATGCTTCCTGAAATGCGGCATCTCTTTCCTTCATCAACTGGTCGTTCTCTTTGCTCAGGCTAATTACCTTCTCTTCAGATTGTCGTAGCTGCCATACATCCATCAACCATATTTAGCATTAGAGTTCAGAGCACTTAAATCTTCCAAAATAGTAATAAGCAATACAAAACATAAAATTGACCTTTAGCATGGATTGTTCCATTTGTGTTTCCATTGCTTTTTTCAGACGCTCAATCTCTGAACATAGAAGTCGTCTCTGTTCATCGATTGTATGAGCTGCAGACGCTGCTGCTTCTGCAGCCTCTGCGGTCTCCGTTAACTTCTCTGCAATTTCCTGAATTGTGGCGTCACGAGCACGAATGTCCTTAGCCAAATGCTGCAACTCCTCATCTTTCACTCGGAGAGTCTCCTGGGAAACATTAACACAGTACACAAAGAATTGACCAAATCAATGCCCGTGTATATAACAAGGATACAGAATTATGTAGCTACCATCACACCACCATACAACTTAGTGCCCAAAGATGTAGCCATTTAACAGAACTAGACATGGTAATCAAAGTTTAAGAGATTATGCTGGTCAGTATATAGTTGGAAGGATGACATGCTAGCCACAAAACAAAAGGTCAAAATTGCATACAATAAGCAAGGAGTATTATGTCCAAACAATGAATTCCTCACGTTTACTAAGAATATGTTAGTCTGGTCTAAGACAACCGGGCTAACATTAAAAATGGCAGGGATGATGAATTTGTAATTTTTGATGACAATTACAATATAAGGAAACCAATAGAGAGAACAGTGTGACCATGGTTTGCAACGGCCTGTATGATATCAGTGATTTGGTGCTGGTGTGAATAATGAATTATGTTTGAACAATAAGTGGACTGTACATATGTGAACTGTGTAATAATAAAATAAAATGCTTATTACAATATAAACATATTCAAAAATAAAGCAATATATATTATTAAGAAGTGACTCATGAGTCATGACAGCTCAGCAATGAATCATGCTGGAAAATTTTGTTTGTATGGTCACACCAGCCACAGTTAATAACAATACGGAGCAAGAGATTCAGATAAGAGATTTATCTATCTAGGCCGAGATGAATGCATACCTTCATGATAGTTAAATCATCAAGTTGACCCACATTCGAATTATTTGTACCCAACCCAAGAGCTGCCCTCATTGAAACCTTCAGTGCTGCATCTATCTCCTTCATTGCCTCCAAAGCAGTTGCATTAGCATTAGCAACTGCAGTAGCAACCGTGCCTAATGTAGAAGGAGAGCCATTCCCAGCTAAAGAATTTACTGCCTCTTTATGCGCTTGTAGTACTAACTGAGTTGCACTGTTAATTAAAGATATCATCAGTACCAAATAGTTCAACAACTGTATATACTATAATATTTAGTTTAACTACTGAAAGAAGATTATAGCATAGCCCTGCAATGTACCAAGCTAGTTGGGACCAGGACTCCTAAACTTGAAAGCAGTTCATGGCAACATATAATTATTTGGTTCCATTCAAAAGCACTGTCTTCTAGTTATACCTTACTGGAATACAGAATTAAGAGGTGCATATACAGTGCAAAAATGCAAACTCTAATCACAGGCTGTACAATGAATGTAACACATCGTTTAAATCTGCACCATGAGAGTGCTCCCTTCTACTGGGATAGTGGCACTGTTAGCGATAATCCCATTCACATTGATTGAACGGCTCACCAAGTTTGCATGTTTGCGTTGAGTTGAGCATTTGCCCTAGATACTATACTGTAGAATCATAAAATAAATTTGCAAATGCCTGTACAGAGCATACAATAATATTTTATAGGTAATAGATCGGAAAACTTACTGCAATGTAGATACCCAAGCTTTGGCAGCACCAGGAGTTTCAGCGCAAAGAAAGTAATCTTTTTTCTGAGGAGTTCCAATGTCTGCTAGAGTAAAGGAATGCACCAAAGACTAGAACGATATAGACAGCTTGTAAAAAAAAAGCTTAAAGCTCATCAGACGTATACAGGATACAGAAACAACATCCGTCATACTTTGGCGTGCCTCTGTAAGAATTGAAGTGCTAGTTATACAACCTTCAAAGTTAGAAATAAAGTAGCAAGAAAAAATTATATTCCGGGACCAATCTTACTGAAAATTTACAGGAGACAAAGTAATGGTGCTTGAAGCATCAAATATAATGGTTCCCTTAGCGGCAGTTTCATTCCTCCGAAGTCTGGAACAAGAAAAACACAAAGGATCAGGAGATAGCTGGAGAAATGTTGTTTGGCATTGTAAGTTACAAAAAAATGTGGTGTTCTGTACTTGTATTCCATCTTGCCAGACGTTGGGTCCAATATTATCCATCTTTCGTTCCATTTCCGTAACTGTTTGGAAGAAGATAATATCAGTTCAAAAGTGAAATCAGCAGATCACTGCTCACAAGTAAGAAGCTAATCGGCAGAAAATTATATTCACCAGGATCCTCTTGGACTCATTTGGAAACAGTTATTCAAAGGCTGGCTATCAAATTGTAAGGCCTAGGTACATCACAATCAACCAGATGGAAAAGAAAAGTACACCTCCCCTCCTTGTATGGTGTTCGTAGCCAACCTATCAAATTGTAAGGCCTAACACGCCGAATTGAGCCATTAAACCTAAGTTTTCGACGGCTGCACCCCTCACTAGTTCAAATCTACCAGCAAAATCGAACATTCACACGCCTGATAATAAATAAACCCCTATATGATATCACCCAGCGTCCCAGAGATGAGCGCCATACCGTCTCAGATCGCTTCAGCAGGGGGCCCTGCAGCAGGTACCTCCCGGATCCCGTCGACAGCTGCCGCTTCACCTTCTCCAGGCTGCTCTCCGTGTCCCTGACCCTCTGCAGAATCCCCCACCCCCGCCCGAGCAAATCGTCAGAGAAGACAGACACCAACCAAAGTCGGGAAATTTCAGAGGCGTGTGGACCGGGGCGAGAGGGCGGCGCACGTACCGGGGAGCTGCCGTTGGTGGACATGGCGGGGGCGGCGGGGCCGGGGCCGGGGCTAGGGTTTTGGGGGCGGAGGCGACGGCGACGGGGCCGGTAGGTGGTGGTGGTGGAGGGTCGACCGGCCGGTGGGGGCGTTCAGATCGATGGAAATTTCGGTGCCGGAAATGCTTCTGCTACGCTGCCACGAGCTACCCGCGAGCTGTGCTGGCCCCATGTCGCGTGGGCCCGCCGTGCGTGCGTGCGTGCCAGCGAGCAGCTTCTTGGTTTGTGGGGCACGCCAGGACTGCGATGTCTCGTGTGTTGGACAAATGATTTTGTATGGACATGCTGAATTTTAAGTTCAAACACAAGTTTCATTTTAAGTTCAAACTTAAAAAAATGCCAGAATCTTCTTAATCACAACACACACAAATTACCTTCTCAATCACAACACCCCAATTTAGCTTCACAACCCACCATCATCACGGTCTCTCCCCTGAATCTTCTTACCTAGCCCTTTGCGTGCTTGTGTTCTGGCCGCCACCTTGCCCAGTCCGGCTCCCTCGGACATTTCCTCCCTGCTCTGCCCTTGATACCCAATGATAAATTCTTCAGCCATTCATCTTTGTACCAGACACTCACAGCAAATCTCAAAATTCTCTGGGAATATACTCAGGTCCAACAAGCAGATCTTCAAATAGTGAGATAGATCATAATAACTAAGAAGCAATATACGTTTCGCCACGTCCAGCTCAGAATCTTGTTCGAACGAAGAGCAAAGAGAATGCCGCACCCACTCCTGCTTTGTGGTTGGTTTTGTTGCCAACATGCTAGCTATATGGACTATAGCTAATGGCAAGCCATCACACTTCTTTAGTATATAACTAGTAACTTCTTTTAGTTCATAAGGGAAATCATCTTCATGGTCAAAGATCCTTTTCAAGAATAGATTTTCTGAATCATCGATGCCAAGGTGCTTCATAGGATAAACGTAGCCTCCGTGTGGAAAGCTACAAGATTTTGCTACATCTTGTATACGTGTAGTAGTCATTACTCGACTTGCAGTATTGTTATTGGGAAAGGCACATTGGATGCCATTCCACGCTTGCTTACTCCATATATCATCAATTAGAACAAAATACTTGTTATTCGGTTGGTAATAGATATCATTAGTTTTGTTGAAGCATATTATCAAAAAAGAATCATCCAATGAGTAAAATTATAGTGTATATGAAATTTAGCAAGTGTCCCCATAAAAACTATGGAATATCTAAATAAGGAACTATATGATACATAATCTTAGAGAGAAAATAGGCTCGTAGCACATTTGTGTTGCAACATTGAAGTGGAGGGAAATTGTAACCACTGTGCCCAATAAACAATAAATTGTTGAACGCTTTCAAAAGATTATCCACATAATGATAAGAATTTGTTCCCCGAGAACAAAACAAGAGGATGACACTCTGGGTCACATAAGAACAAAGGCGGACGCGCATGTGTCACATGAATAGAGAAAATAACACTAGACCGGAAGAACCACCGTGCCAAAGGAGTCCGACACCACGTCGCTTAGGGAGGGTAGGTGGAGGAGTCACCGCCGTGGGAGGCACGACAGCCGACACCTAGTAGGACGTAAGCACCACCAGGAGGGAAGAGCAGTTGGGGATGAGTTCATATGCGAGTGTGAGAGAGACCTTTTCCCTTTTTTAACTTGAAAAAAAAGGGCAGCCCGGTGCATGTAGCTCCCGCTTGCGCAGGGTCGGGAAGGGTCCGACCACTTTGGGTCTATAGTACGCAGCCTTTCCCTACATTTCTGTAAGAGACTATTTCCAGGACTTGAACCCGTGACCTCATGGTCACAAGGCAGCAGCTTTCCACTGCGCCAAGGCTCCCCTTTTTTAACTTGAGACGTTAAACATCAATGCTAATTTTGGAATAAAGAAATTAACATGAGACAAGATGGTTGACTAACGGGGAAATGGTTGGCAAAAATGAAAGTACAATTCGACTCATTTTACTTTTCACAAGGGTAAATTTATGATGGCATTTTTTTATCTTGCCAAAAGGTGTAAATTTACCGGGGCATCATCATTTGTCTCATCAAATAAATAATCTACCTGAAGTTATTTGCACTTGTACTTCATGACAAAGTAGAGTTCATTTTATCGCTTGAGAGAGGCAATCAGGGAGGCAGAACCGCCCTCCCCCTGGTCAGCCAAGCGACGAGTCCATGTGACGCTTTGGCTCAAAACCTTAGATAGGGTAGACCCATGGAGGAGATGGTGTTGCGTCAAAATAATTTGCCACTACTTTTTTTCCATCTCGACAGTGCTCGCCAAGGGGAAGGTGGCTCAGTCGTTGGTGTTGGCACCGAGTGTTGTGGATGTGTTTGTTTTCTTGTAGTGGGCATGTGGGTTATGACAGGAGGTGATGTTCCTCTTCTTTGACCTTGTCAGATGAATTTGACGGCGAAGGGGTCTGGTGGACACATGGAAGAACCCTAGCCGATGTGCCACAAAGCATTTGTCTCGTCGTTTTGCAACAATCTGGTTCATCGGCTCTAAATTCATCCTTCTATGCGAAGACGTTCCCCTAGATCTTGGTATGATTCTCCTTGGGTGGGATTGTATTTCTACTTCTTGCGGGGTCCTTTGTGTGACTGCATGCGTACTCTATGTAATCAGTTCCAGTAATGGAATATATGCGGTACTTACATAAAGAAAAATAACAATGGAGTTGCTAGGCTGGTAACTATGCGATAGTTTTCGAATTAACTAGTTGTTCCAGCCCTTATAGAATACCACTGAAATGTGAACTAGTGGTAACTGGCATATCTTTCTAGGTTCGCTATCTGAATGCATTATTCAAAAGCACCTAAAATGCAAGTTTTATAAGAGTGCGCTAGAGTGCGGGGTGCGGTATTGTTCCAGCCATGTTGAACTCGAGATTAATATAAACTAGATGACCTGTTGCGCCAATGGTGCAAAGGGTAAGAGTGAACCAAGTATTCAAACCATACAAGTTGGAATATTTAGACACCGATCATAAAATCATTGAAGCATAGAAAGGCATGAGATCAGTTCATGGTGAGCAAAGCTACATAGGCAGAGATGCATCATATATATAGCTTTGGTCACCCATCTTATGGTAACTCAAGAAATCAGTTCGTACCACCTCTGTTTCTAAATATAAGATGTTTTTACAGTTTAATTTAAACTACAAACATGTCTTGTATTTAGCAACGAAGGATGTAAATTTTATATAGGAGCACTCGAGTTCAGGTAATGAAATCAAAGATGTGCTATCTACGGTGGAGTTTCAAGCATATAGTACACCCGATGGTCCTTTTGTGTTCCGAGCAGTGCAAATCGGCTCCCTCATCTATTCATCATCCGCACCATCCTTTACCAGCAACTCTCGTTCAAACCATTTTTTTGTTGGAAAACTTCCTTGTTGGGATGGGAGCATCTGCTGGAGGGTGTATCATCCAAAAAACAAAGTCTACTATGTTTGGGAGGAGCTCACAGCATATGGGAGTCTTGTACCTGCCCCAGGATGTATGAAAACCCTCCTGAATTCACCATAAAATAAGATAATGCATATTGGCAATGCGATTACATATGTTCATGTAGTCATGTACTTCTGCTTGATGAACAATTTGGTGTGAAGACGTAGATTACCCTAAGATGCAGAAGAAATGTGTGGTTAGAGAAATTCATGACATTGTTAAGTTGCCGGAGTATTGTGCGGGAACATGAAGATCTAGCAACGTTACTTGTAGCAAGGTCAAATCCATGAGAACTGAAAAGAGAAATAAGAATAACTCATAAATGAGGGCACACAGAAAAATAGAGGTTTTCCTTTAAGGCAGGGTTTTGGCAGTACGAAACAAACTGCATTCGGGATAGCAGGCCAAGAACAGAACATATAGAAGTATTGCACACCATGTCAATGGATTTCTTGATTGTCTAGGATGAGACACCATGCCCGTAAACCATAATTCAAAAGGACAGTTGAAGAGATAAACTTATGCATGCCTTGATGTAAGTGCAACCGAAACTAATATGCCCTCTATACTGTATATAGTCAGCCCAAACCAAAAGCATATGATCACATAAGTGTGCAGTAGCAAATGGCGGGTGCAAAGATATAAAACATAAAGTTGTACCGATTCCTATGATTGGTTGTGCATGAGCAAAAATAACATTAACCAACTTGGGACCTACAAAGAAGAAGAGGACATTAAATACATTAAGCTATTTACCTGGCAAAAAATACACTAACCTATTTATGCATCATCTGTGTGGTCAAAAGATCCCGGGCTCCTACACTATTAATTGACTATAGAAAACTGAATTCATTAATTGAAGCACATAGATAGAAAGAGCTTGCTCAATGGCAATACTTAGTAAATACTAAGATCAATCAAATATTACACCAATGAGGACAATTTAAAATTTGTACTTGCATGGGTATATAGTTTAAAATAAGGCAATAACAATGAGGCAAGGGAGCACAACAGTTCTATAGGTGAATGTTTCTTATAGTTGTCTAGTATTATGACCATATATTTACCTACCTGATGAGAGAAAATGGCATTATAGTAGGTTGGTATCATAAAGAAACCATCATGATTGCGGATTTAGCATCCCATGATTATTGTGAATGTTTCGTATCAATCTGTACTAAATCTCTTGTAGTTGATGAGAGAAATATGGCAGTAGAGTGAGCTGGTATTATAAATAAACCTAACGTCAGGTAAGCTGGTCACTGATGATGCAGAACCTGGAGGTCAGGGTCATACACTCTTTAAATTCAAGTATGTATCACATTCATATACCTCTTATCAAGACACCAACTAATAATATATTGCCAAACCAGAAAGTGACATTCATGTAAACATCCATAACTAAAATAACACCTCACAATAAGATCAGTCAACAACTATTAACATCTCAAGGGGGTATGTACAATTGATCCAAGCAAAGCACTCACTAATCATGAAATCCACATGTCCGTCAGTCTCCCTATTTCAGCCTATCTACTCCATTGTCCCCCTCTCGTGGGCACCCACAGCCCTGTCAGTGAATTGTAAGCAGAATAAAATAAATCGAACAACATTCGATCATCTACAGAACTGCAGAATAGGAAGAAACTGAATCAAGAAACCAAACGAAAAATCTGGATAAGATTATTGACAATGCATCTCTCACCTCAGAATTGCCTTGTGTTTCTTGTCTTCCATGCCATTTCTGCGGAATAAGATTGTACAATGAGGGAGCAGGAAATCAATCTTAGTTGCACAGAGAAAAAGATTTATTTGATGGAAGAACTTTGTATGGTGACTATTGTTCCATCTAATAAACAATATCTTAAGAAAGAGCAACATCTTTCTCCCAACAGAAGTGAAAAGGTAAAAGATGCTAAAATTGCAAAGAGATGTTACCTAGCATCACACAAAACAACTAAAGTAAGATATTAATTGGAACTAATGTTGTAGAGAGTCCCCTGCTGGACAATGAACCTATGTTAAGAAAAAATAGATGCAAATAATTTATCTTCTGCCTCTTTAATATATTTTCAACAACGTAGCTCTCTCCTATTATATCACTCAAGAAGTAAATTAAGCAATTTATTTTCTAAACACAAGCACTCAGCTAAGAATAACAAAATGAGACATCATATAACAATATAATGAATAGGTATTTTGAGTCTTACAGAAAAAGGTGGTTCAATCACACATTATGTTTAGAAAAGCAGATACTACCTCGTCTGCAATTTATTTTTAATGTCGAGGACTATGCATGATTCTAGTCCATAATTCTAGCTAAAGGTTGTATATACCCACTTCAAAAAAAGAAATCATATGTGAGCCATAAGAAATTGCATATAAATAATAGTTCTTACCATTAAAGAACTTCTCCACCAATAATTCAAATTTCATAGACTATAGTACCTACAATTCACATAACATATGAATAGGAGGTAGAAAATGGCCACAAAACAAATTAACTCCAGCATTGGTTAAGGACCGTAGGAAAGAATAAGATATGGCGGTCGGTTTACAACAAGCAGACTTGCACAAGTTGGCAGCAGATTCTACTCATGATTCTTAGTTCTCTAGCACATGATCATGTAGGATCGAAAGTAGGTCTAGAGGGGGGTGATTAGACTACATGACCAAATAAAAATCTAGCCTTTTCCCAATTTTAAGTCTTGGTAGATTTTAACAACTTAGCACAAGTCAAGCAATCAACCTACACATGCAATTCTAAGAGTATAGCAGCAGAATGTAAATCATTGCATATGAAGGTAAAGGGAGGGGTTTGGAGTGGCAAACGCAATGTAGACACGGAGATTTTTGGCGTGGTTCTGATAGGTGGTGCTATCGTACATCCACGATGATGGAGACTTCAACCCATGAAGGGTAACGGTTGCGCGAGTCCACGGAGGGCTCCACCCATGAAGGGTCCACGAAGAAGCAACCTTGTCTATCCCACCATGGCCATCGCCCACGAAGGACTTGCCTCACTTGGGTAGATCTTCACGAAGTAGGCGATCTCCTTGCCCTTACAAACTCCTTGGTTCAACTCCACAATCTTGACAGAGGCTCCCAAGTGATACCTAACCAATCTAGAAGACACCACTCTCCAAAAGGTAATAGACGGTGTGTTGATGATGAAATCCTTGCTCTTCTACTTCAAATGATAGTCTCCCCAACACTCAACTCTCTCTCATAGATTTGGCTATGGTGGAAAGATGATTTGAGTGGAAAGCAACTTGGGGAAGGCTAGAGATCAAGATTCTTCTGGTAGGATTGGAATGTCTTGGTCTCAACACATGAGTAGGTGGTTCTCTCTGAGAAAATGAATGCTGGAAGTGTTGGCACGTTCTGATGGCCCTCTCTCTAATGGAGAGGAGGATGTAGGGGTATATATAGCCTCCACACGAAATCTAACCGTTGCACACAAAAGAGCCAACTCGGTCAGACCGAATATGTGAACTCGGTGAGACCGATTCAGTTCAGAATGTGAACGTTAGGATTTTCGGTGGGACTGACATGATCAACTCGGTGGGACCGATGATCTAGGGTTAGGGAAAAACGTGATCTTGGTTTGACCGATTATTTCAACTCGGTGAGACCGATTTCAGTAACAAGCAAACAGAAAGTTGGTCAGGCAAACTCGGTGGGACCGATCGCTCCTTTCGATAAGACCAAAATGTTACAAAAGGGAAACAGAGAGTTTGCATTGCGAACTCGGTGGGACCGATCGCTCATTTAGGTGAGGACCGAAATGTTATGAAGGGAAACAGAGAGTTTGCAATCCCATCTCAATGAGAATGAGATCCCTATCGGTGAGAGCAAACTGATTAGGGTTTCTGGCTATGGATGCTATGTCAAGTGAACTCGATGGTGCCGGAGGAATCAAATCGGTGGGGCTGACTTCAACTTTAGGTTTAGGACATATTTGGATTTGAGAAGATGGTTGAGGGCTTTGGAGTATATCACTAAGCATTTTGAGCAAGTAGACCATTAAGCAAGACCACATCCCCTTTTAATAGTATTGGCTTTCCTATGGACTCATTGTGATCTTGGATCACCAAAAATATAAATGAAGAGTCTTGAGCTTTTGCCAATATTTGTCCTTAGCATTTTGAGGGGTCCGCATCTCTAGTCCATGCCATGCCAATCATTGAACTTTCTGAAATAATCATCTTGAAAGGATATTAGTTCAATGAGCTATATGTTGTTAAGAATTACCAAAACCACCCAGGGATTAGTTGCACTTTCAATCTCCCCCTTTTTGGTAATTGATGACAACATATAGATCAAAGCTTCTATATCGTTGCTTTGAGAAGTATGTGATAAGCAAGAGCTCGCCCTACATTTGTTATTTATGATTTGCTTTTGAATGCAAATGCACAATCGATTAGGCTCATGGGTTACTCTTCCATGTCACATACATCTTGGTGGAGCGCTCAAAATGATAGAACATACATAACATGCACTCATGACCAAGACAAATATGATTGATCATACACAATGAATAGGATAGCATCATTTAAGCATAGCATAATGGAGCAAAGTATGATCAACCACATGATCATATAAGTATCTCACACACAAGCCCAAATATTGTAGCAAACACAAGCAAAACAGTAGCAAGAGAGACCAATAAAAAGCAAAACACACTCTCTCTCGAAGCCTATGATCTATACACTTTCTCCCTCTTTGGCAATAAGTTACCAAAAAGCTTGAAAATACATAGTGCTATACGGAACTCTAAGCATGATCTCCGGGAGCTCCGGAGAGCGAAGATGGCGTGGAGAGAACAACATCTGCAAAGACTTCGGCTGACATCTGAGGTACTGGAGGGGTTGCCACTAGAGGGGCAACTGAAGCTGTGGCTACAGGAGCTGAAGTTGTGGCCCTAGTGTCAATGACTGGCACTGCTGCAGACCTGTGTGCTCTAGGCACCCTCTGATAAGCATCTGTGGTTGTCCTGTCACTCCTGTCCTCAAGGTCTTCCTGTATCTTCTCAACTAAAGTCTGAATCTCAATGACTTTGACATCCAAGTCATGAAGCTTTATCTCAAAGATCCTCTCAAGGCTCTCTTGATTTCGAGTCAGGGTAGCTAGTCATTTCTCTATTCTCAATGTGGCCTCAAGCAGATAGCTGAGCTATTCCTGCTTGGTCTTGAGATTGACTGTTGAGGGATCTTGAGTCTTTGAAGCTTTTTCAGCCTTAGCCTTCTCTCTCTTCTCTTGAGCCTCAACAAAAGTGGGATGTGAAGCATCCATCACAACAGTGTTATCCTAAAAATCAAGCCTCAAGGGAAGGTGCTCTTTGTCTAATAAATATGTTCCTATGTCCATCTTAGAATTTATGAGCATCTGAATATGTGGAGCATAGCCACATGATCTCTTCTGGTCAGCTGCAGTCCTCTTAGTTGTCTCTACTTCAAGGACATCACCTTGAACTTCTCTAGCACATCAAACATGTGTAGCAAGTTGATGGAGTGCCCTTTGATCATCATGTGATCTCCAAACTTGGGCAATAAAGTGTGCCTGAGGATAGTGTTGATTGTTGGCAGCCCTGACAGCAGATAATAAACAGAGCCAAACTTGTGAGTTTCCAAGGCATCATCTGGAATTTCCTTGTACATGTGTGCCATGGAGTCGTGATCTTTCCTGGGCTTGGCATACACATTAGTATCATTCTCTCCTTCTTCAGGTGCATTGATCAGCTTGGCCCACTCAGCAATTGAAGATTGATATCTTGTGCCTTCAGTCATCCAAACTATCTTGCCATATGGGTAGAAGTGAGCTGTGGAGCAAAATTGCATTACCATCTCATCACTCCACTTTGTTAGTTTCTGACCCACAAAAGCATCAACTCCATTCATTATGGAGCTCTCATGAACTCCAGGAAAGTGGTCTTCATTGTTGTCAATGAACTTCCAATCGACCCATCTCATGTCACTGACAATGGGCTTCTTGTCTAGGAGAATAGTCTCATAGAAGTCTTGTTGTTCCTTAGTGTGGAACCTGTAGTCTACATCAGTCCTTCTCCTTGTAGCATAAGGATATGTCTGCCTCCAAAGTCTAAGACTAGCATCTTTCCTTATCTTCATGTTCTTAGCAACATGATGAGCGTCATCATGGTCTGGAATCTTGGGCTTGAGCTTTTCTAAGCACTTGGGCCTCATCATCTTCTTCAATTTCAGGCACTGGGGCCTTGTTCTTCTCTACAGCAGGGATGTTCTTGGTACTTATCTTTGGTGTTGAGGGTTTTGATGCTTGAGCAGCTGTAATGGGGGCAGTCTTGGGCTTAGAAGGACCAGCCCCTGATTTGATTGCATCACCCATAAGTTTCTGAGACTTTGGTGGAGGTGCAACAACTTCTTCTTCTTCCTCATATTCGTCCTCATCCTCAGCTGGGTCTTTCATCATTGAGGATCTGCCAATCACTCTGGCAATGGTTTTCTTGACCCTTTCCTTTCTCTTCTTGCCTCCAGCTTCTTCTTCTTCTCTTAGTTCAAGACAGAATTCCATTGTTTCACGAGTTGAAGCTCTGGCTTTAGACATGGGCTTCCTCTGAGCTGGAGCTTTCTTCTTCATGCCTGGCTTGATGCCAACAGCAGCAATAGCAATTTGCTCTTTCTCGATCAACTTCTTCTTGGAAGTGACCTCTTCATCAACTACAAAATCTTCATCCTCAGAATCTGAATTTCTCTTCCTCCTTGTTCTTGTTGCTGCCTTGGGCAGATTGCTTGGGATGCTTCTGCGACCCTTATCATAACTGTTATTGGAGGGACTTGTGCCCTCACTGAGATTTTGGTGCTCCTTAGACTTGTTCTGGCTGTCCCTCTGGTCTGACATCTCTGACACTGAAAGCTGACCCTGTAAATAGATAGGTTGAGATGGAGTAGATGAGTATCACAAAGCACATCCATTTTTGCAAAACAAATGAGTCAAAAACTTAGTTTTAGTTTTCTACAGAAAGCATTTTGAAGCTACTGATATTACAAACTCGGTGGCACCGAAGCAGCTTTAGAGTCTAAACTGGTGAAATCGGTCAGACCGAGACACAGTTCAGTGACTCCGAGATGCTAGGGTTTCACAGAGAAAGTAAATTCAGTCACACCGATTCGTACAATTCGGTCAGACCTAGTAGTACATGTGCAATGTCCTAGGCCAAATCGGTGAGACCGAAATCCTAATATCGGTCTGTCCGAGATGAGTTCGGCGGAAACCTAAACCTAAATTTTTGCATCAAATCTAATCTAACGGAGTTTTGTAGTGGATATAGTCGTTTCAATCGTGGCATGCATATAGGCATTGATCTTTGTGCTAAGAATTGAGTTGGGAAAGCACAAAGGGTCGAATTCATACCCTAGCTTGGCAATGAACTCGCTACGGCAACAACGGCGGCGAAGATTCCCATTGACGGCGGCAAATACCAGCGGCAGGAGGTCGCGGGCGACAAGGAGATGATCCGGAGACCACGAGTCGGCAGAGCTGGACAGGCGCGGGCGAAGGGTTTTAGAAAAATTTCCAAATTTTCGACCCGGGTATATATATCCAGTCACTGTCAGTGTGACCGAGTGGAACGACTCAGTGGCACCGAGATACAGAATTGCAAGCAATTACTGCAACCCGGTGTGATCGAACTGTTCTAATCGGTTGCGCCGAGATAAAAATACCTAGATCAACTTAATGAACTCGGTATGACCGAATGGGGTGAATCGGTCAGACCGAAATGCACTAAGAGGTTTTGGAAGTTTAAGCCCTTGACGGATCGATGACTCTGAGTGCTCCTCACCCAGAGGGTCCGAATTTGACTTGTTCACACTTGTGATGTAGCATGAATAGAGTTTGGGACGAGGAAAGCATAGATAGCTAGAGGGAGTTCTTAGGAATTCTTGTCCATCCATTTGGCAAAAAGAAAGCCAAACAAACAAACCAACAAATGGATGTCCTCGAATGAGAAAAATATACAACCAACATGCTCACACAACAAGATAGGAAATGAAATATGTGGCAAAGCATGCACAAACACTCTAGCATCTATGAAGGAATTTGTTGATGACTAGGTCATCTATATATGAGTATATTGACTTAGGAGTCAGATGAGAACATTTGATCATAGGTCATACTCACCATTTAAGCACAAGTGGGGTTACCACTTTTACATAAAGCATTGTTGTGTTCACATCATTAGAGTTGCTTTAGCTCAATTCTTAGAGCAAAGCTCCCCCTAGATGTGATATCCCCCCTAAGAGGGATGAACTAACCTTGGGTTTTGTCGATGATGACTTCATGTAGGTGTTGAAGATGTAGATACTCAATGTTGATGTAGATCATTTGGAGCAATACATTGGAGCGAGTTGCACTTTCAATACCTACATGGGTTAGTCCCACAAGGAACATACAAGGATATCCATAGACATAGAGTGAAGCACACACATGATGTTGTCCATGAAAGCATTAGGTTACCTTGTCCCTTGTCTTACCAACAAGAGGGTTTGCGACTCCTTGAACTTGTGCAAGATGTGAAAGTTGATTGCACTTGTCCTTGCCAAATGAATATGAGTGAAGTATGTTGGTGGAGTCACCCTCAAGAACTCTCTAGTTCTTCTTCTTCGGGATCCACATCATCTTGATGGGAATCCTTGGAGTTGTAGTCATGCTTGATGAAGTAGAACTTGATGTAGTCTTGGGAACCCACTTGACCAAGGCCTTAGGGGCTTCTTCAAATGCATCAATCTCCTCTTGAAGCTTGTCCTTGCCTTTTAGCTTGTGGTCTTGTGGTGGAAGATCATCTTGAGCTTGTGTTCCTTTGAAAGAAGTGGGATCATACTTCTCTTGTTGAGGAACGAACTTCGTCTTGTGGTATTGATCTTCTTCCCACTCAACTCCATTGGCATTTAACTTGCGTTCAAAACCAACACCTTGATTCTTCCAGTGACTTCCTTGCTTGCGTACAATTTCTTCAAATTGCTTACTCCTGGCAAGTCTCTTGTAAACACCTTTCTCTATAATTCCCTTCAAAAAGCTATTTTATTGCTTACTCCCGGCGAGTATCTTGTAAACACCTTGCTCAAGTGGAATCAAGAGAACTACTAGAAGCAACAACATTGGATTTAACATGATTATTGTTACTACTAGAAGAAGAATCTCTCTTACTCTTGTTGCTAGATTTTACTTGTGGCATGTAAGTAGACAAGAGTAAACACTTGGCAATGTAAGAAGAACTTTTCTTAGGAAGATCATCATTGATTGCTTTTAAGAACCCATGCTCTTGCTCTAGATTGAGCTTTTCAAAGCATAGCTTCTCATGAGTCTTTAAAAGCTCTCGATGATCTTCTAAGGTAGTTTCATGAGCTAACTTAAGAGTGTTTAGTTATTTAGTTAGATGCTCAATCTCCTTCTTATCATCGTCATTCACTTTATCTTGATTAGCATGATTAATAGCAATTTCATCATAGTTTTCATCACTAGAGTTGTCAACAAGTAAATCATGATCACCTAGCAAATCATCTTCATCACTAGTGAAATCAACAAACTCAAGGTGTGATACCTTTGGACCTTTAGCCATGAAGCATCTTCCAATCCCTTCATTTGGTGAATCAAATATGTCGTAGGAGTTGTATGACACAAGTTCTAGTCCGGCAACACCTTCATCTTGAGTATATTCAGAGTCGGAGTGATAGCTTCTCTCAGAGTGGTTGTTGGAGTTGGAGCCGGAAACCCATTCACCAACATGATCTTGATGTCTTCATCTTGTGTAGCTCTTTGATGACTTGTCCTTCCTTTCCGAATCCTTGTTTCTATGAGAGGATCTTCGTTCATAATGATCATCTCTACTCCTTCTTTCTCTTGGTGGTGATTCTTCTCTTTTGCTTCTCCTTTTAGGTGAGTCTTCTCTTCTTTTGTAGGGAGCCGTACACTCACTTGAGTAGTGTTCGGGTCTTCCATAATTGTAGCAATTGCGATCACGACTAGAAGATCTTTTGTCATTGTAGAACCTTGACTTGGAACTTCTTTCTTTGCTTCTACTCTTGTAGAACTTGTTGAAGTTCTTCACCGTTAGGCTCAATTCTTCATTGAAGACTTGTTTCTCACTTGATTATGTAGGAGCATCACATGAAGCTTTGTAAGAACCACTAGACTTGTTGTGAAGCTCTTCTTTATCCTTGAGTAACATCTCGTGAGCAACAATTCTACCAATGACTTCCATTGGCTTGAGATCTTTGTAATTGGGCATCATTTGGATTAATGTGCACACGGTATCATATTTTCCATCCAAGGTTCTTAGGATCTTCTTGATGATGAATCTGTCGGTCATCTATTCACTTCCTAAGCCGGCAATCTCATTTGTGATGAGAGCAAGCCTAGAGTACATTTCAGTGACACCTTCACCATCCTTTATTTTGAACTTGTCAAGTTCACTTTGAAGCACATCCAATTTGGATTCCTTAACGGAGTCGGTACCTTCGTGCATATCAATCAAAGTATCCCAAATTTCCTTTGCATTCTCAGGATGGCTGATTTTGTTGAATTCTTTGGGGCATAATCCGTTGAACAAGATATCGCAAGCTTGAGCATTGTATTACAACATCTTCAATTCTTCCGTGGTAGCTTCACGATTCGGTTCCATTCCATCAAAGAATTCACCTTGCAAGCCAATACACACAATAGCCCAAACAACAAGATTATGTCCAATATGCATTTTCATTTTATGTTTCCAACTAGCAAAATTAGTGCCACCAAAGTAAGGACCTCTACGGTGATAATTTTCCTCACTAGATGCCATACTCTTCTAGGTTGTGAAACCAAAGCTATGATCACAAAAGCTATGGAAATCAAGGCAAATGGAGATCAAAGCTCTGATACCACTTGTAGGATTGAAATTAGGTCTAGAGGGGGGGGGTTATTAGACTACTTGACCAAATAAAAATCTAGCCTTTTCCCAATTTTAAGTCTTGGCAGATTTTAAAAACTTAGCATAAGTCAAGCAATCAACCTACACATGCAATTCTAAGAGTATATCAGCGGAATGTAAATCATTGCATATGAAGGTAAAGGGAGGGTTTGGAGTGGCAAATGCAATGTAGGCACGAAGATTTTTGGCGTGGTTCCGATAGGTGGTGCTATCGTACATCCACATTGATGGAGACTTCAACCCACGAAGGGTAACAGTTGCACGAGTCCATGGAGGGCTCCACCCATGAAGGGTCCATAAAGAAGCAACCTTGTCTATCCCACCATGGCCATCGCCCACGAAGGACTTGCCTCACTTGGGTAGATCTTCACGAAGTAGGCGATCTCCTTGCCCTTACAAACTCCTTGGTTCAACTCCACAATCTTGACGGAGGCTCCCAAGTGACCCCTAACCAATCTAGGAGACACCACTCTCCAAAAGGTAATAGATGGTGTGTTGATGATGATCTTCTTGCTCTTGTGCTTCAATTGATAGTCCCCCCAACACTCAATTCTCTCTCACAATTTGGCTATGGTGGAAAGATGATTTGAGTGGAAAGCAACTTGGGGAAGGCTAGAGATCAAGATTCTTGTGGTAGGATTAGAAAGTCTTGGTCTCAACACATGAGTAGGTGGTTCTCTCTCAGAAAATGAATGCTGGAAGTGTAGGAACATTCTGATGGCTCTCTCTCTAATGGAGAGGAGGGTGGAGGGGTATATATAGCCTCCACACAAAATCTAACCATTACACACAAAAGAGCCAACTCGGTGAGACTGAATATGTGAACTCGGTGAGACCGATTCAGTTCAAAATGTGAACGTTAGGATTTTCGGTGGGACCGACATGATCAACTCGGTGGGACCGATGAGGTAGGGTTAGTGAAAAATGTGATCTCGGTTTGACTGATTACTTTAAATCAGTGAGACCAATTTCAATAACAAGCAAACAGAGAGTTGGTTAGGAAAACTCGGTGGGACCAATCGCTCCTTTTGGTAAGACCAAAACGTTACACAAGGGAAACAGAGAGTTTGCATTGCAAACTCGGTGGACCGATCGCTTCGGTGAGACCAAAACATTACGAAGGGAAATAGAGAGTTTGCAATCCCATCTCGATGAGACCGAGATCCCTATCGGTGAGACCAAACTGATTAGGTTTTCTGGCTATGGCTATGTCAAGTGAACTCGGTAGCGCCGGATGAATCAAATTGGTGGGGCTGAGTTTGACATTAGGTTTAGGACATATTTGGATTCAAGAAGATGGTTGAGGGCTTTGAAGCATATCACTAAGCATTTTGAGCAAGTAGACTGAGGGAGTCCTGGATTAGGGGGTGTCCGGATAGCCGGACTACCATCATCAGCCGAACTATCGTCGGCCAGACTATCATCATCGACCGGACTCCAAGACTATGAAGATACAAGATTGAAGACTTCGCCCCGTGTCCGGATGGGACTTTCCTTGGCGTGGAAGGCAAGCTTGGCGATACGGATACATAGATCTCCTACCATTGTAACCGACTCTATGTAACCCTAGCCCTCTCCGGTGTCTATATAAACCGGATGGCTCTAGTCCGTAGGACAACAACAACAACTATTACAATCATACCATAGGCTAGCTTCTAGGGTTTAGCCTCCTTGATCTCGTGGTAGATCCACTCTTGTAAACATCCACAATATCAATATCAATCAAGCAGGACGTAGGGTTTTACCTCCATCAAGAGGGCCCGAACCTGGGTAAAACATCGTGTCCCTTGTCTCGTGTTACCATCCGCCTAGACGCACAGTTTGGGACCCCCTACCCGAGATCCGCCGGTTTTGACACCGACATTGGTGCTTTCATTGAGAGTTCCTCTGTGTCGTCACCGATAGGCTTGATGGCCTCTTCAATCGACAACGACGCAGTCCTGGGCGAGACTTTTCTCCCCGGACAGATCTTCGTATTCGGCGGCTTCGCACTGCGGGCCAACTCACTTGGCCATCTGGAGCAGATCGAAAGCTACGCCCCTGGCCGTCAGGTCAGGTTTGGAAGCCTAAACTTCACGGCCGATATCCGCGGGGACTTGATCTTCGATGGATCTGAGCCACAGCCGAGCGTGCCGCGCTGTCACGATGGGCACGACCTAACTCTGCCGCCGGACAGCACCTTGGAGGCCGCACATGAATCCGCTCCGACCCATAGTCCGGAGCCGATCGCTCAGATCGAGGACGGATGGCTGGACACCGCCTCGGGAGCTGCAACTTCTACGGCGATGGAGCCGAACACTTACCTTGTCCCGCATAAAGCTCATGAGTCTGAGGTGCCGGACTCCCTGCCGGACTCCCTGCCGGACTCCGAACCTCCAGCGCCCCTGCCAGTCGAATCCGATTGGGCGCCGATCATGGAATTCACCGCTGCGGACATCTTTCAGCACTCACCCTTCGGTGATATCTTAAATTCGCTGAAGCATCTCTCGCTATCCGGAGAGCCCTGACCGAACTACGGCCAGGATGGTTGGGATGCGGACGACGAAGAAATTCAGGGCCCACCCACCACCCACTTCGTAGCCACCATCGATGATCTAACCGACGTACTCGACTACGACTCCGAAAACATCGACGGTATGGACGACGATGCCGGAGACTATCAAGAACCAGTGCCTACAGGACACTGGAAGACCACCTCGTCATACGACATATATATGGTGGACACCCCAAAAGATGGGGACGACGAAGAAGCAACGGAGGCCGATTCCTTAAAGAAACGGCCCAAGCGCCGACATCAGCGGCGCCGCTCTAAATCCCGCCACAGCAAGAATGGAGATTCCGGCACAGGAGATAATAACACCCCGGAAAGTGCCGAAGACAACCCCCTCCAGCACGATCCAGCGCAGGAGGAGGCAGAAGCAAGCCCTCACGAGAGGGCGGCAGACGAAGAGGTCGAGGATGATAATTACTTACCTCCCTCCGGAGACGAGGCAAGCCTCGACGACGACGAATTCGTCGTGCCTGAGGATCCCGTCGAACAAGAGCGTTTCAGACGCAGGCTAATGGCCACGGCAAACAGCCTAAAGAAAAAGCAGCAACAGCTTCAAGCTGATCAAAACCTACTGGCCGACAGATGGACCGAGGTCCTCGCGGCCGAAGAGTACGAACTCGAACGCCCCTCCAAAAGTTACCCAAAACGCAAGTTGCTCCCCCGACTAGAGGAGGAAGCGTACAAACCTGCATCACCAGCGCACAATACGGCAGACCGACCACCTCGTGGCTGCGACAGAGAGGCATGCAAGCCCTCCACCAAAACTGTACCCCGGCATCGCTCAAAAAGCATAAAGCCACGGGGGAACGCGCCGGACTTGCGGGATATATTGGAGGACAAGGCAAGACAATCCAGATCTATATATGGATCACGTGGGCGCCCCAAGACCCACGACGAATACCGTCGCGCCGGATACAACTACTCCGGCCGGGCCGAACACAGCAGACAACGCTCTCTTGAGCTACGTCGCGATATTGCTCAATACAGAGGCGCCGCACACCCACTATGCTTCACTGACGAAGTAATGGATCATCAAATCCCTGAAGGGTTTAAACCCGTTAATATCGAATCCTACGATGGCACAACATACCCCGCGGTTTGGATTGAGGATTATCTCCTCCATATACATATGGCCCGCGGCGACGATCTTCACGCCATCAAATATCTCCCGCTCAAGCTTAAAGGACCAGCTCGGCATTGGCTTAACAGCCTGCCCGCAGAGTCAATTGGATGCTGGGAAGACCTGGAAGCCGCATTCCTCGACAACTTCCAGGGCACGTATGTGCGACCACCGGACGCAGATGACCTAAGCCACATAATCCAGCAGCCAGACGAATCGGCCAGGCAATTTCGGACACGGTTCTTAACAAAGAAAAATCAAATCATTGACTGTCCGGATGCAGAGGCCCTCGTGGCCTTCAAACATAACATCCGCGACGAGTGGCTTGCCCGGCACCTAGGATAGGAAAAGCCGAAATCCATGGCAGCCCTCACATCACTCAAGACCCGCTTCTGTGCGGGAGAGGATAGCTGGCTAGCTCGCAGCAACAACCTCAGCAAAAACGCTGGCAGTCCGGATATCAAGGACCGCAATGGCAGGTTGCGTCGAAACAAAAACAAACGCCGCATTAACGGCGACAGCAATGAGGATACGACAGTCAACGCCGGATTCCGAGGCTCCAAGCCCGGTCAACGGAAGAAGCCATTCAAAAGAACCACTCCGGGCCCGTCCAATTTGGACCGAATACTCGACTGCTCCTGTCAAATACATGGAACCCCCGAAAAGCCAGCTAACCACACCAACAGAGATTGTTGGGTATTCAAGCAGGCAGGCAAATTAATCGCCGAATACAATGACAAGGGGCTACACAGCGATGACGAGGAAGAGACCCGACCGCTGAACAACAGAGGACAAAAGGGATTCCCCCCTCAAGTTCGGACGGTAAACATGATATACGCAACGCATATACCCAAGAGGGAGCGGAAGCGTTCACTAAGGGACGTATACGCGATGGAGCCAGTCGCCCCAAAATTCAACCCATGGTCCTCTTGCCCGATCACTTTCGATCGAAGAGACCATCCGACCAGTATCCGCCATGGCGGATTCGCCGCATTGGTTTTAGACCCAATCATCGATGGATTTCACCTCACAAGAGTCCTGATGGACGGCGGCAGTAGCCTGAACCTACTTTATCAGGATACAGTGCGCAAGATGGGCATAGACCCTTCAAGGATTAAACCTACAAAGACAACCTTCAAAGGCGTCATACCAGGTGTCGAGGCCAGTTGTACAGGCTCAGTCACACTGGAAGTGGTCTTCGGATCCCCGGATAATTTCCGAAGCGAGGAGTTAATCTTCGACATAGTCCCGTTCCGCAGTGGCTATCACGCTCTGCTCGGACGAACCGCGTTCGCAAAATTCAACGCGGTGCCGCATTATGCATACCTTAAGCTCAAGATGCCAGGCCCTCGTGGAGTCATCACGGTCAATGGAAACACGGAACGCTCCCTCCGCACGGAGGAACATACAGCGGCTCTCGCGGCAGAAGTACAGAGCAGACTTGTAAGGCAATTTCAGAGTCCGGCCGTTAAACGACCGGACACGGCCAAACGCGCCCGGAGCAACATCAACCAAGACCACCTGGCACGTTCCGAGCACGCGTAGCAATGCGGCCTCAACCCCAGCCCTCGCACAATTGTAAGACAAACTCTCCGCGTACATAATTACGCCCTGGAGATACCATGGGCATAGGGGGAGAGGCACAACCACAACAGACCCAGAGTGCAGTTCGACCACACCAGGGGCTCCCAAGTGTGGCTCTTTTTATCTTTTATTTCTCTCTTTTTTATACAGAACTCTGTCCGGCGGCGAACCTGCCGAACTCATGATGCAACAGCCAGGGAGGGACAAAGGCCGCGACGAACACTCAGGTGGTCTCCATTACAAGCATTAAATTTGTTAAATACACCATTCCGCGGCCTACCCCTGGAGGGAGATGCCTTTAATTCGTCCAATCCTTTGCTTTCCGCACTATTTGTATCATTCCGCACTCATAAGCAGATCTTCTCGAATAAAATGCATCACTTTTTGCCCATAATTGCATTACCTTATATATATATGTTCATTTATGACATGTTGCATCCGTACATTTTGGTACGGCCAAATACACCAGGGGCTTATGTTCCCCGCATTATGGTGTGATAAAGTCCGAACACTTTCACAAGTGCGGCACCCCGAACTTATATCATTATATGAATCGGCTCCGAATCATGTCTTGGGTCAATAGTTGGGTTTGCCCGGCTCCCATGTTTGGCACCTTACGTTCCGTTCTATCGGCTAAGGTAGCACTGGGAGAATCACTGCGATTGCGCCCCGGTTGAGCCGGGTTAACACCTCAGTGGAGAAAGCTAAAACTGACTGTCATGATAAGGCGAGAGACTGGTCGCTGTTCGAGAGGTCCTTTCGGGTCCTTAAAGACCTACGCCGCTTCGAGCGAAGTTCCGGATAATGTTCGATGAAGGCGTGGATAGCGCCCCTAATTCGGTCTTCCGAATACTAGGGGCTTCGCCAAAATTTAAAATTATAGAATTCTATGGCTAAGTGAGAGTGTTCAAGCACTATAAGTCTGGTTGCCTTGTTCGTTGTGTTGAGTGCCTCCCTAGATGGACCCAAAAATGGGAACAAGAGTGCTCAATTTTATCCCGAACACCCCAGCACTCGTGGCATGGGGGCTGAAGCCGACGACTTGCCATCTCTCAGATTTAATAAACGGCCGCACAGAAGGTAATATTTTAAATTAACAAGCGTTGCTTAGCGCATATGAACAAAGTTTTCAGCGCACAGGATACCACATTGCGAATCTACTCAATAATTACATCCCTGGGGCACTCATCCGCAATCTTGCGGGCACCCTTCAGGACAATCCTATAGTACATTTCGGGCGTACGATATTCTTTGCCCGCTGGTGGCGCGTCAGTGATTAGCTTCTCCGCATCCAGCTTGCCCCAATGCACCTTTGCGCGGGCAAGGGCCCGACGAGCACCTTCAATACAGGCGGAGCGCTTGATAGCCTCCACCCAGGGGCACGCATCCACCAACCGTCGCACGAGGCCGAAGTAGTTCCCAGGCATGGCCTCTCCAGGCCACAGCCGGACTATGAGGCCCTTCATGGCCTGCTCGGCCACCTTGTGGAGCTCGACCAGCTGCTTCAGCTGGTCGCTAGGGGGCACCGGATGGCCGGCCTCAGCATACTGATACCAGAAGACCTTCTCCGTTGAGCTCCCCTCCTCGGCTCGGTAGAATGCGGCGGCATCAGACACGCTGCGAGGCAGATCTGCAAACGCCCCTGGAGAGCTCCGAATTCGGGTAAGTAACACGTAATTTACATTCACATGCTTGCTTTGCATGAAAAATGCCTTACCCGCCGCTATCTTCCTCACCAACTCAATCTCCTGAAGGGACTTATGGGCATCAGCCTTGGCAGTCTTGGCACTTTCGAGAGCCGAGGCAAGCTCGGACTCTCGAGTCTTTGAGTCATGCTCCAAACTCTCATGCTTTTCCATGAGAGCCTGGAGCTCTTGCCGAACCACCGCCACTTGCGCCTCCTACTTTTCTCGCTCTGCCCGTTCCACGGCCGCATTGCGTTCGGCCGCGGACACGGCCTCCTTTAGGGTCGCCACCTCGCTCGTGGCCCCTGCAGTACCCATGTTATCCTTGTTATTTTTTGTTGCAACCTAAATCCTTTTCTGTAAGGTACAAGTTCAAAGTGGTGTTACTCACCTTCTTTGTCCTGGAGCTGCTCCTTGGCGCGGCTGAGCTCTTGCTCGGACCGCTCGAGCTCCTGCTTCAAAGCACCGACCTCCGCAGTCAGTGCAGCAGAGGTCAGCAGCGCAGCCTGCAACCCATATTGACATAATTTTTTAGCAACCCTGCGTATATCTTCCTTTTTTTTTCAGATCCTCAGTCCGGCTTTTCTTTCCGAACACCGAACCGAGCATCAGGGGCTACTGTCTATGCAGTATTACATTGCATATTTTTAACTTCTTACCTCAAAGCCTGATAGAAGGCTATTGCAGGCTTCGGTCAGCCCGCTCTTGGCAAGCTGTACCTTTTGAACCACCACACTCATAATAGTGCGGTATTCTTCCTCGATGGAAGCGCTCTGGAGCGCCTCCAACAAATTGTCTGGCGCTTCCGGTTGGGCTGAAGCTGCCAGCGTCACGGTCTTGCCCTTCGTGTGAAGGGGCCGCCGGCCTGACTCCGGAACCACTACGGGTTCTGATATGGAGTCCGGCGCAAAGTCCGGGAGGACGCCTTGTGGCGCCTCCGAAGCCTCCCCCTGATGGGTCCCTTCTTGGGATCCCACCTCGGCGTCCTCGGTGTTGCGAGGGGTGGAGGCGGTCGGGATGGAGTCTACATCCGACGGAGCCAACGACCCGCTCGATGAAGCGGGGAGATCATCATTGGCCGGACTACAGGCAGCATGCGGCATCAGAATGACACTATGTGACACAGAAAAAGAAATTATAAATCACTCAGGAGTCTGGATACTTACGATCTCGCTGGAGGCCTGGCCCTTGAAGGCCATTCTTCCTCGCCAACATTGATGTTGGCGGAGCTGTCCGGGGGAATAGTCCTTCCCCTCTTGGACCCTTCGGCCTCCCCTATTGGGGAAGCCTTCCTCTTCCTCTCTCCCTCCTCTGGGAGAGAGTCCTCTTTCTCCTCCTCGTTTTCGGGGGAGGAGTCCGCCCCGGAGTCGTCGGACACCTGAAAACGGGAACTCTTTCGAGCACCCGTGGCCTCCTTCTTGGCCTTCTTCTCCGGCACCACGTGCGGTGCCGGAATCAACAGCCTCGCTAGACGGGCGTCTACTGGGTTTTCTGGCATAGGAGCCGGGCAGATAATCTGCTCCGCCTTCCTCATCCAGTTCTGTCAAAGGAAAAGGGGAAATTAAAACCTGCATAGAGTCAAACTATGAAATCCAAGTGTCCCGTAAAGGGGTAGAATCACTTACCTCGTCGGCTTGGTGCTGTGAGCGGAATCCGCGATCTTCAGTCGCGGATGTGGGGGCTTCGGCGCCCTTAAACAGCACCCTCCAGGCGCCTTCGTACGTCGTGTCGAAGAGCCCGCTCAGCACCTGGTGCTGTTCCGGATTGAACTCCCACAGATTGAATGCCCGCTCTTGGCATGGGAGAATTCGGCGGACGAGCATGACTTGGACCACATTAACCAGCCTGAGCTTCTTCACCAGCTTCTGGATACAGGCTTGGAGTCCCGTCACCTCCTCCGAACTACCCCACAGCAAGCCCTTCTCTTTCCAGGAGGTGAGCTGCGTGGGGATACCAGATCTGAACTAGGGGGCCGTCGCCCACTTAGGGTCGCGCGGCTCGGTGATATAGAACCACCCCGATTGCCACCCCTTGACGGATTCCAGAAGACCCCTTCGAACCAAAGGACATTGGGCATCTTGCCCAACATGGCGCCTCTGCACTCCGCTTGAGTGCCCTTCACTACCTTCGGCTTGACATTGAAGGTCTTGAGCCACAAGCCGAAGTGGGGCTGGATGCAGAGGAAGGCCTCACACACGACGATAAATGCCAAGATGTTGAGGATGAAGTTTGGCACCAGGTCATGGAAATCCAGGCCGTAGTAGAACATGAGCCCCCGGACAAAGGGGTGAAGTGGAAAACCCACTCCGCGGAGGAAGTGGGGAAGAAAAACGACCCTCTCATGGGGCCTGGGGGTGGGGATGAGCTGCCCCTCGTCGGGCAGCCGGTGCGCGATGTCGCCGGACAGGTAGCCAGCGCTGCGTAGTCTTTCGATGTGCTCCTCCGTAACGGAGGAGGTCATCCACTTGCCTCCCGCTCCGGACATAACTGGGGAAGGTTGAGACGAGATGTGCGGGCTTGGGCGCTGGAGCTCGAGTGCGCGGAGATGGATAAGCAAAGGAGGAAGAAGGCGTAGGTGAAAAGGTGAATCTTATCCCTTATATGGGCGGGTGAAGTCTACGCGTCCCCCACCGGCCTGGTAAAACTCGCTTATCCCCCAAGCGTCACCATCAATGGCGCGGTTGGGTGACCCACGTTCGTATTGATGAGAATCCCGGATTAAGGGGGAACACGATCTCTGCTTCGACAAGACGTGCCAAGGAAACCGCTTCGCTAAATGCGCTGAGGTGGTAGAGTAAAAAACGATTCAAGTAATGGCTTGGTAGTGGCGTGACGTCATGCCGCAAAAAACGTCAGCAGATTGAACTTGTGTATATATTATTCTCTCTACGGTAGAATGTGGAATTTATTTTGCAGAGCCGGACACTATCCTGGTGTTCACAATCTTCTATCTTTCGGAGGAGGAACCCGCCTTGCAATGCCAAGCAATATACGCGCCGGACTTATCATCATTGAAGCCTGGTTCAGGGGCTACTGAGGGAGTCCTGGATTAGGGGGTGTCCGGATAGCCGGACTACCATCATCAGCCGAACTATCATCGGCCGGACTATCATCATCGACCGGACTCCAAGACTATGAAGATACAAGATTGAAGACTTCGCCCCGTGTCCGGATGGGACTTTCCTTGGCGTGGAAGGCAAGCTTGGCGATACGGATACGTAGATCTCCTACCATTGTAACCGACTCTATGTAACCCTAGCCCTCTCCGGTGTCTATATAAACCGGATGGCTCTAGTCCGTAGGACAACAACAACAACTATTACAATCATACCATAGGCTAGCTTCTAGGGTTTAGCCTCCTTGATCTCGTGGTAGATCCACTCTTGTAAACATCCACAATATCAATATCAATCAAGCAGGACGTAGGGTTTTACCTCCATCAAGAGGGCCCGAACCTGGGTAAAACATCGTGTCCCTTGTCTCCTGTTACCATCCGCCTAGACGCACAGTTCGGGACCCCCTACCCGAGATCCGCCGGTTTTGACACCGACATAGACCATTAAGCAACACCTCATCCCCTTTTAATAGTATTGGCGTTCCTATGGACTCAATGTGATCTTGGATCACCAAAAATAGAAATGAAGAGTCTTGAGCTTTTGCCAATATTTGTCCTTAGCATTTTGAGGGGTCCACATCCCTAGCCCATGCCATGCCAATCATTGAACTTTTTGAAATAATCATCTTGAAAGGATATTAGTTCAATGAGCTATATGTTGTTAAGAATTACCAAAACCACTCAGAGATTAGTTGCACTTTTAGATTCTACTCATGATTCTTAGTTATCTAGCACATGTATGATGTGGTTACCGCTACAACACACGTCTCTCCAAGGATCAAGGATATGCATGTTCCTACATTAAAGAAATGAAACAATAAACATCTTCAAAACAATAGGACTACATCGAACACTGATACATTATTTAATCATCAAATCAATCTGTACTGGCATGCATGAAGCAACAAAAAATGACAATAATGATTTTAACAAAAATGAATATGAAATTTTGTTTTCATGTTCATTGTACATTATATGCATTTTTCATTACTATATTTGATTGACTTCATGCGGTTTTCTTATAGAAAAGAAGAGTTCAGACGAACTTGAGAAAATATAAAATAAACATCTATAGCTCCCCTGACTAAGTACCGTACAAAAGGAATCAGTTAACCTAGAAGACAATGATTCAATATATATCAAATACAATGCAAACAATAGGCATACAACATAGGAAGACTCCCTGCAGTAGCCAATCCTCACAACACCTTAAAAGGAAATAGATAGCAACTTTCAAGGCCAGGTCGCAACTGGATAACCAACGAATAAGCATCTCAACACACCAAATAAGCAACGCCAGCCCTACAACCAGGTAGCCTGAGCCTAAAACCAATGCTTTCCTCGAGATTTCTGCATAGAACAAAGGAGCACAATTCAGGCACCAAAAGGTAGGAATGAGCTAACCGATAAAGAAGCACAATACAAATATTGTACACCTATCCTTAATTGTGAGAGCATAGTTGCAGTAGCAAACATCTCTAGTGTGTGTACAAAGTTTAGTATGACATGGCTCTTACATTGTTAGACCGTCTCCACGTATTTTTTAGCTGGTACTGTAAATGTGGTGCCTTAAAAAGAAAAAGGGGAAAGGAACATACAAAGGCTGTCAAATATCAATTGGTTGCGTTGGATTTCCATTGAACCAAACCGAAATGAACTTCCATCTCTGTTACAGCCATAAATGGTCTCTTTTATTAAGAATAGCAAAGTAGTGGGCTGCAAAGCTGCAAAAAATTATGTCAAATTAAACGTCAAACCTGAGACTATTTTTAGGCCATAACTATATGCTCTAGTGATCAACGCAATTTTTGAACATCATAGATTGTTGAATCATTTCTAACTAAATGGTCAACAAGCACCAAAAAATTCATTCCCTAACTACTGTAGTTGCAAAATCAATTTACCATCAAACTTGAGAAGTAACTAATCGGCCAATGAGTAGCTGGAAGGCCATTGTATTTACTGATCTGGAAGTGCTGCATATGATAAAATCAAAATAGATGGAAGCCTAAAAGTGACCCAACAATACTTTCAATAGGTTGTTGTTTATGCAAGCAACATTATGCTTTAATCAATATATATCATCCGAACTAACCATGCCCAAAAATTTGTCCAGAGGTTAATACCTAACCACTCTCGTGGACCACAAGCCCGAGGGAAAACTATGTGTTTTAGTCCTCCTCATAAATCAAAACACAACATGTTCAGGATGAAAAACATTGACCAAAATAAAGTGATAGCAAGCCTATTTAAATTTAATATTGGTGCAACCTGCTAGCTTAATAAATATATAATGACAGTTCTGGCTGGTATTACATACAACATCAACCTATAAGGAAAATGTGAAGCAAACCAAACTGACATTGCTCCAAACGATAGAGCATACCTGAAAATTCGCCTCCATATTTTTCTCTCAAGAGGCATGCTGAATCCCTCACGTAGGAGGCTGCCAGTGCGTATGTCAAGCCAACAAAAAAGAACAGGAGATCCCAACCTACAAAAAAGTGCAATTCTTTTACAACAAAGAATCATAGAGCAAGCAAATGAAAAGGGACCAAAAGAGAAGCAATCAACATGGCTCAACATGCACTCGGAGCATAATTGATGTCGCTTGAGATGCATCGGTGTTTCCCCAAGGAATAAGGGAGGATGCAACACAACAATGGTAAGGTATTTTCCTCAGTGATGAGACGAAGGTTATCAAACCAGTAGGAGAACCACGCAACACTATGTAAACGGTACCTGCACACAAATAACAAATACTTGCAACCCGACGCATTAAAGGGGTTGTCAATCCCTTTCGGGTAGCGGTACCAAAAAGTGATGTAAAGATAGGATAAAATTGTAGTATATTGATAGATGCAAATAAAAGTGAATAAAATGCAACAAGGTATTTTTGGGTTTTTGATAATATAGATCTGAAAATAAAAGAAGAAAATAAAAGAAAAGGCAATTGGCAATATGGATCTGAAAGTATATGATGGGAAATAGACCCCGGGGCCATAGATTTCACTAGTGGCTTCTCTCGAGAAAATAGCAATGGTGGGTAGACAAATTACTATTGGGCAATTAGTTGAAAAGCAAATAATTATGACGATATCCAAGACAATGATCATGTATATAGGCATCTAGTCCAAGATTAGTAGACCGACTCCTGCCTGCATCTACTACTATTACCCCACACATCGTCCACTATCCAACATGCATCTAGTGTATTAAGTTCATGGAAAAACAGAGTAATGCAATAAGAACGATGACATAATGTAGACAAAATCTATTCATGTAGGCATAGACCCCATCTTTTTATCCTTAATAGAAATGATACATGCGTGCCTTGCTGCCCCTTCTGTCACTGGGAAAGGACACCGCAAGATCGAACCCATTGCAAAGCACCTCTTCACATTGCAAGATAAATAGATCAAGTTGGCCAAACAAAAACCAAATATCGGAGAAGAAATACGAGGCTATAACAATCAAGATTGGATATTAAATCAAGGAAAATCTGATCATAAACTCACAATTCATCGGATCCCAACAAACACATCGCAAAAAGTCATTACATCAAATAGATCTCCAGGAGACCATTATATTGAGATACACAGAGAGAAAAAGCCATCTAGCTACTACCTACGGACCCGTAGGTCTGAGTTGAACTACTCACGCATCATCGGAGAGGCACCAATGAGGATGATGAACCCCTCCGTGATCGTGTTCCCCTCCGGCGGAGTGCCAGAATAGGGCTCTAGATTGGATCTCATGGTTCTGGAACTTGCGGCGGCTGGAATAAAATTTCATCGACTCCCTAGGGCGCGCCTGGGGCCCAGACGCGCCCTGGTGGGTTGTGCCCCCCTCCCCAGGTGCTTCTCAGGCCCATCTGGTGTCTTCTGGTCCAAAAAATCCACAAAAAGTTTCGCTACATTTGATATTGATTTTCTACGATGTAAAAAAAGCAGAAAACAACAACTAGCACTTGGCACTATTTAAATAGGTTAGTCCCAAAAAATGATATAAAATTATTGTAAAACATCCAAGAATGATAATATAACAGCATGGAATAATAAAAAAAAGATACCTGCCACTGCAGCAGCTTGGATTTTCACTGAACGCCTTATGGGTAGATACAAAAATGAATCTACACAAACATGGATGAGATATTATATTGGAGAGGGAGAAGGCAAATCAGAGGAGCGGGGTGGGGATGAAGAGGTGTGGGCCAGGTACCTGCAGAGGCCATATGCGACAAATGATTCATTGGAGCTATGTTACATAGAAGCTCAACTGCAGCTGTCGCCCATGCTTCTCCTGTAGACCATAATGCCGCCTGACTCCCGCCATGCTCTGCCACAAGCAGGCCGGTGGTGACATGTCGAGCCATGGCTCCGCCCCTCGCTGTCCGTGAAGCACAAACGCTTGTGCATAGAATGGCCCACCAGACAAGATCAAAGCACGCGAGGTAGGAGACATCTACTCATACCGAGCCACTACTGCATTAACTGTATCCACTGCCATCGTTACCAAAAAACACAATTTCTAACCCTGAATTAACATAAAAGTGTTTGTTCAGAATTACTTAGTACACAAAAAACAGAGCATCACAGGTTCAGAAAACCCTGAGTTGACTGATTGTTTTTTGATGCTGACATCCTATCAGGGCATGGTGCCCTGCCTATGCAGCAGCCCCAATCTGCACTCTACAGATCAATGACATTAAGCCCAGGTAGTCAGCCCCATTTGTAGATTAAAATCTTCATGATTGTCTATGCTTGCACCATCACTCATTTGACAAAAAAATAATGTGGTACATTCAGCACTCATGATGACACATATTACTGTACCTATAATTTAGCATTTTTGCGAAAAGGATATGTACATAACCTTGCAAAAAATACTGTCAAGAATTAACTCTACACAGCCTAATTTTTTTCCATACATTTCCTAAACTGGCAATGTGTGCAACATAAACAAACCAATCACGTATATCAATTACCCATGCCAAATTCACCCAGGCCTGAATTTTCTGAAACTCAATTCAAGCACACAGTTTATCTTGTTTTTGCAAAAAGTATATGTACATAACCTTGCAAAAAATACTGTCAAGAATTAACTCATTTTTTACATAGCCTGATTTTTTCCATACATTTCCTAAACTGGCAATGTTTCCAACATAAACAAACCAATCACGTATATCAATTACCCATGCCAAATTCACCCGAGCCTGAATTTTCTGAAACTCAATTCAAGCATACAGTTTATCTTGTGTAAGCTTGACAAGCTAATGACAAATATTCCAATTACTACTACACTTTTTTTTCGTGAATACGCAAAGGTTGCGTATCATTTCATTGAAAGAAGATAAGAGTGAATACAGGTGGTGGTACAACACATGACACGAACACAACAGGCATGAACATGGTGCCCAGAGCACAGAGACATGGGATGCTCGGCTGATAACCCACAAGTATAGGGGATCACAACAATTTTTGACGGTAGAGTATTCAACCCAAATTTATAGATTCGACACAAGGGGAGCCAAAGAATATTTGAAGATATTAGCAGCTGAGTTGTCAATTCAACCACACCTAGAGATTAATTATCTGCAACAAAGTGATTAATAGTACAGTAATATGATAGTTTTGATGATAGTAGCAACAACAATAGTAATGGTAACAGTGATAGCAGTGATTTTGTAGCAGTAACAATAGTAGTAGCGACAACAGTAACTTAGCAAGAAAAATATAAGGTAAATCCGCAGGCATTGGATCGATGACTCGTTGGATGATACTCATCATGAGACAGTCATAACCTAGGGTGATACGACACTATCTCCAGTTCATAAATATAATGTAGGCATGTATTCCGTAAATAGTCATAGGTGCTTATGGAATGAACTTGCATGACATATTTTGTCCTACCCTCCCGTGGCAACGGGGTCCTATTGGGAACTAAGGGATATTAAGGCCTCCTTTTAATAGAGAACCGGAACAAAGCATTAACACACAGTGAATACATGAACTCCTCAAACTACGATCATCACCGGGAGTGTTCCCGACTATTGTCACTCCAGGGTTGCCGGATCATAACATGTAGTAGGTGACTATAACTTGCAAGATCGTATCTAGAACATGGATATAATGGTGATAACATAAATGGTTCAGATCTGAAATCATGGCACCCGGGCCCAAAGTGACAAGCATTAAGCATGGCAAAGTCATAGCAACAACAATCTCAGAACATAGTGGATACTAGGGATCAGGCCCTAACAAAAGTAACTAGATTACATGATGAATCTCATCCAACTCCTCACCGACCAGCGAGCCTATGAAGGAATTACTCACTCCCGGTGGGGAGCACCATGTAATTGGCGATGGAGAAGGGTTGGTGATGACGAAGATCAAAGACCCCCCTCCCCGGAGCCCCAAACAGACTCCAGATCTGGCCTCCTGATGAAGAACAGGAGACGACATCGGCTCCGTGTCGTGAAACGCGATAATTCTTTCTCCCTGATTTTTTCTGGAAAAATAGGATTTATAGCGTTGGTTTCAGGGTCTTCGGGGCCACCAAGTGGGGACAACCCACCTGGGCGCGCCTGGAGGGGGTGGCTTAAAGTGTTAGTATTCGACTAGAGGGGGGGACAGATGATTTTTATGGAAGTCTTCAAAGCAGGGGTATTTTGAAGACAAACAATAGAATTGAACCTATTGATATGCAGCGGAAGGTAGACTACACTAGACAAGCCATAGTCAAGTAAGCAATGTAATGAAAGCACGAAGACTATGAGCAGCTAGGTAGTATGGATCAGGATGGAAGATAGTATGAAGCCAAACAGACAATTGTCTTCACTCAGTGAAGTCAGACAGATAAGGCAAGTAGGCAAAGACTTCACGAAGACAAACTGTAAGTAAAGCAAGAGAGGTAGGATAGAACTAGTTGCTCGAAGAGGACAAATGATTTGTTCGACCAGTTCCAGTTGCTGTGACAACTGTACGTCTGGTTAGGGAGGATGAGGTTTAACTCAGAAGACCGTGTCTTCACCTTATTCCCCTTGAGCTAAGAACACTTAGTCCTCGCCTAATCACTCTGGTAAGTATTCAAGGGAGACTTCCAAACCTTCATAGACTTTGTTCACCGGCAATCCACAATGACTCTTGGATGCTTAGAACGCGACACCTAATCGGCTGGAGGATTCATAGTCCTCAAGTGTAATAAGTCTTTAGATCACACAGACAGAAAGACTTCAGTGATGCCTAACACTCTTTGGCTCTGGGTGTTTTGGGATTGTCCTTGCAAGGATTCTCTCTCTCAAAGCTTCGGAGGTGGGTTGCTCTCAAACGACAAAAGCCGTGCACTAACTCTGAGCATTCGCCAATTTATGTCATAGGGGGTGGGCTATTTATAGCCAAAAGGCAACCCGACCTGATATGTCCGAAATGACCCTGGGTCACTAAGGAACTGACATGTGTCCAATGATCAGATTTCAAACACACGCGACAGCTTGACTTGGGCTACAAGTAAAGCTGACTCATCTTGCTCTAGATAAGATTTGCTCTCATTGTGTTCACTCGAAGACATAGGATTTGGTTGAGCATCACATCGGTCACTCTAACTTTGTTCACTTGGACCCCACTTAATAGTACGGTGGTTCCTATGACTCAACAAAGAAGAAAAGGAAACTATGAAACAACTATGTCTTCGCACTCCATAGTCTTCACGTGATGTCTTCTCATGTCATAGTCTTCAATGTGAATATCTTCACAGACCACCATTGTCTTCAATGTCTTCACACTTTTTTAGGGGTCATCTCTCGTAGGTAAACCGAATCAATATGGGACTACTACTTGTGTTATCCTGCAATTCTCACAAAACATTAGTCCCTCAACCAAGTTTATCGTCAATACTCCAAAACCAACTAGGGGTGGCACTAGATGCACTTACAATCTCCCTCCTTTTGGTGATTGATGACAAACTGGTTGAAGTTTTCAACGGGGATAAAAGTATGTGAAAGTTTAGTGTTGTGAGTATTGTCTTCGTACATAAGATGAGGCTCCCCCTGAAGATGTGCATATAAATGATTTGCGATTGAATGCAAATGCACATGACATGTTTTGCTTTGTGGAGGTCATCATCAAGGTGGGAAGACAATGCGTTATGCATATAAGAAGTAACAAAGATAATGATATGCATAGTGATGGATGGACGTCTGCAGAATGACTTCATGCGAAATTTATCATCGCATCACAGAATAGCAAGTAAAGTAGCAGACGACCATCAAGTTTAAGTGTTACAACTCAGAGAACCAAATGTATCAAAAGACGAGAGTTGTAAGACTTGGCAAAAATAATGCAACCACCCATAAGGACCCGCTTGAAGACTATCAACTCATATGCTTCTCCCCTTTTGTCAGTAATGACCAAAAAGGTTTGAAGACATAGATCATCTACTCGTTCCCAGAAGGAGCAGGGTCGATGTTGGAGTTTGGTGGTGCAGACAGGCCTGATGCAGTGTTGATAGGCGCCAAAGTGGTTGTTGGTGATGTAGCATCATCTTCATCATCGATGACTCTAGCATTTACAGTTGCTGCCGAAGAGGAGTACCTAGAGTCTTCGAGTGAAGGAGTCTGACGCAAGACAACATTCCTGGGAGGAGTGGAATCAAATTTGAATCGCTGTGTGAAGCCATCTTGCTGAAGATCATCTTCAGAACTGAGTAGAGTCAGACTCTTCCACGAACGCCGACAGGTTTCATGAGTGACAAATGCATTCTTGGTGGCTAGATTGCGAATACGATTAACATCCATCAAGAGACTCTGCATCTGACGCTTCAGCCAGAAATGATGCTTATCCTGTTTCTGATGCAAGGCCATGAGAAGCTCTCGGTCATTGAGCACACGAGATCTCTTCCGAGGCCTTTGAGCAATAATTCTTTCAATGGCTTCAGTACGGGCACGACAAGGTGCACGTGTATTTCCAGCCAAAGGATAAACACGATTTACAGCATGAACTCCTTCAACATGTTGAGAGAAACTTTGATGATCGACATTGTGATGATAAATTGTCTTCTTGGCAGGCTCTGGGTATATGGCTTCGACAGACATATCAACCTCTGGCAAGAATATGAGATGGTTGCGCGTAGAGGGCTGATAGTTAACAACAGAGTGAAGCTTGATAAGTCGCATTACCCATGGAGCATAGAACTTCAGACCAAATATATCTGAGACAGATGCAGCAAGTTGGCGAATGAAGAAATCCCGAGCATTGAAGCTGATGCCATTGAGAATATAGAAGACCAATGTCTTCGTTGAGCCTTCAAGCTTTGCTGTAGAAGGATGTCCTTTGATGGGCCACAGAGTTTGCGTGATAATGTGATAGATGGTGCAAGGCAGATACTCTAGGTCATCAACAAAGAATTCCTTAGGATATTCAACATCTTGTGGTAGAGGCTTCATCATACTCAGCATTTGGCTCATGTTGGGCTCTGGCTTCTGGAATATGCTTTCTAAGGCATTGCGGTGAAGCTGACAACCTGGTTCATAAAGTTCACCTGGAGTGGGCAGGCCCGCAAGCTCAATGATATCAAGAGCTTTGGCTTCATGATGGACATTGCCTGTCATCCACTAAAGGACCCAAGTTTTGATGTCCTTGTTGTAGCCGCGGATGTGAAGTGTAGCATAGAATTGTAGCAGAAGCTCTTCATTCCAATTTTCATCGTCGGTCATGAATTGCAGAAGGCCAACATCTCTAAAGCAGTCTAGGACTTCTTCCAAACAGGGCAGTCCAGCAATGGCTTCACAGTCAAGATGCATATGAGGAAAAATGCGCCCTTGATTGTATAAGACACATGAATAATAACTGCGCTGTTGATAGCCCCAGAACCGATCAGATGAAATTCTAGGTTTTGAATATGGGTTCTTGGCTCTATCAAAGAAAGTGTTGTGTTCAATGAAGCCATTTGCCTTGAACGATCCTGGCGCAGACGCAGTTCCTGGAAACCTTGGCAGCCTTGGTTTTGGCTTTTGAACCTGAGGCCTGTGCTCCACATGATAATCAAATTGAGGTCCGAGAGCAGGTGGAGGAACCAGAATGGGCCATCTGACAGTGGAAAGCTCGCCTTGATAAAATGCTTGCTCAATGGTGTGTGTGGCCTTGGAGGCGGTACAGGAGCAGTGGCATTGATAAGGGCTTCAGGCTGTGCATTGGTGGCAGGTGCGTCATTGGCTTCAGACATCGTGTTCACTGCAGGCGCCACATTAGCTTCAGCCATGAGAACATCATTGGCTTCAGTAGTGTTGTTGGTGGCCACCTTAGTATTTTCAACCTCCACTTGAGTAGCTGGAGGGTCAGGCACAGACACGTTCTCCTCGAGAACATTTTCTTGACTAGTGTGGGGTGTGACAACACGCTCTTCTTCTTCATAGGGTTCTTGATTTTCATCGGCTGATGCAGCCAGTATGTCTTCAGCAGCCTTGGCTTCAGACTCAGAGACGTTCACAGATGATTGGCTTCAGAAAACACTTGTCGTGCTACTGAGTTGGGTTGCACTTCTCCTGCTGGATCGCTCGACACATCACCTTGTGGCCTTGGTCCTTTGCGAAGCCTACAGAATGCAGGCGTCGCTCTTGGAGTGGGAGTTGGATGGACCACATAGTCGTCATCAGCAAGTATCGGATTGGTGACTTGAGGTGGGGGAGTACTTGCTGAGCTTCGACTTGGAGTTTCTGGTTGGGGGCGATCAGCCCATGATGCAACCTGAGCAATTGGTGTCAAGGGATGACCAACGCTGATGATTTCGCTGTTCGTGAGAACAGGTGATGATACCATATGGTGCTCGATCTGAGGAAGAACTTCATCATCAACTACATTGTCTTGGGGACCAATGTCTTCAGCTGCGGTGGGGTCAACAACTGGAACTTCTTCAGCTTCAGGAGCCTCCATGAAAGCAGGCTCGTGAACAACTAACTGACGCTCTTGGTGGGTGGATGTAGGACGAGCAACTGATAGGGGCTCGACAAGAAGGGGCACTAAAGGAGCAGACCGATCCTTCTTCGAAGACTTTGTCTTCCACTTCTTGGTCAGTGGAGCATCATTAGAAGCATTCTTGTTCTTGCGTTTTCTGGCTTCGGCCTCGGCTGCCCTTGTCTTCTTCAGTTCTGAAGCCACTGTGGGGACCTTAGGCTTCGAGCCTGTCATGCTAGCAGGGAAGACAATGTGAGGTGCTTCTTGTCTTGATGCCTCAGCTTTAGTCATAGTGGGGTTCTTCTTTTTGGCCACCATCTTGGAGTCGATGCCCAGACGCCCAAGGGCCTTGCGCTTTTCAGCTTCATTCTGAGCCTGAACACAAATGTCAGCAAGGTGTTTCATCCGCTCTCTTGAACCTTTTGCTTCTTCACGTTTCTTGTGAAATGCTTCCTTGAGATCATGCAACATCGTCTTGAAGTTCTGAACATCAGTGACACTGAGCTTGGCCATGTGCTTCTTGAACTGAGCCTTTTCATAGCCAATTTTGTTCTTGAGCTCGACTATTTTCTGAGCCAGAGCTAGCTCATTTGCAATGGCACTGTGGAAAGCGACACTGATGCCAATGGGAAGTTGAAGATCATCAATGCTGAGATCCGGATTGGCAAACCATTCATCAATGAAGTTGTTTAGGATGTCCACATCAAAGAGGGGCAAATAATTGAAGATTTCTGCCTCTTGTTTGCTCTTTATCAGTAGCTCAAGAGCATCTTCACCAATATCATCGTCACTTGATAGATCAATGGCTTCATTCTCGTTCCTCAGAACGGCAGCTAGGGTCAGTGCTTGACCAGAACTCAGGATGGGCTTCTTCTTTTGCATAGACTTCTCGGCCTTCTTGGAGACGCGAGAGAGGTCTTTAGATTGCATACTTGATGCAGGAGGGGCAGTTGCCAATGGCTACACACGTGAAGCTTTTGGTGCAGCAGAGGGTTGTGAAACCTTAGTTTTCTTCTGCTTCTGTGGCTTAGGAGGAGCTGGCGCTTCATCAGAATCTGCGTCATCAACTAAGTGATCCACATTAGCACCTTGGACTGCAATGTGAGTGAGCCTTCGAGGTTGTAGAAGGGGCCGTTTATGTTTTCATTGGCTTCACGGGTGCCATCATCCCAAGGAGCAGATGGACAGGGGTTGAAGTCAAGTCCAAATACCTTCTTGTTCTTCACAGCAGAATCTTTGGCAAACCTGAAGTTGTGCTTGAACAGATTGTCTTCTCGACACCATAGCAGAGAAGATGGGTCAGCATTCTCTGGCTATGGTCTGCGAACCATGCACGGATAGAAACCTTGATCAACAGCTTCAGACAGAGACTGGGATTGAAGATTTTTGTATAATATATCTCCCCAGGGCGGCTTGATGGCATTCTTGTCAGCATACTCAGCCGTGACAAATCTATACTTGTACCACTCTTCAACCCAATATCTTCGAATCCATTGGATTCGAGTTTTGCGTTCACCATAAGTTTCTTCTGGGTCTGTCTTGTACATTTCATGCAGATCTGGTGGCAAATCCTTGGATGTATTTCCACGACACTGTCTGCCACCCTTTCTAGCTGACTTTTCAGTTGCCATGAAGCTTAAACTGAATGGCTTCAGAACTTGCAAAGGCTTCCGACGGCTCGTCAGACAAGAGCTGGCTTCAGGAGAATTTATGTGACTCTGTAAGAATTCTGCAAATGAATGCAGACTATGAGAACCAAGGGATTCTCCCACGGACATGTACCTGTGACAGCATTAGAGATGCGAGGGAAGGGGAAGAGGTTATATGCATTCTCAGAAGGTTTTGAAGATAAATCAGTTTTAAGACATTGACCTCATAACGCGAAGACATTCACTTATTTGTTGTGAGTTGGTTCTAGATTTGTACGAATCTACAAGTGAGGAATCTAACTTGTAGTGAAGCATAAGTGAATAGACTAGGCAAAATATGAGATGCAGAACATGGTAGATTCAACTTTGGAAGCATAGAAACCACTTTTGGTAGAGAAGGATGAATCTATCAGATCAAAAATGCAGTAAAAAGTGAGTTTTAATTACCACACGAAGAACTTCTAGACAAAATAGAGTTGGAGGCCGAGCAGTTCAATCTTCCATGCCCTAAGTTGGCGACGGAAGACACCTACAACAGCGGCGGAGAAGACGAGGTCCGCGGCTGGCGTGAGGATGACGTCGGTGAGGTCGCGACAGCTAAGCGCTTCGTCGCCGACGTCGTCACAAGCTAGCGGTGGCGCTGGGGTTTTTAACAAGGTGCGAAGGTGGAAGAAAGATTTTTGACCGCGATGTGATGTGTATTTATAAGGAAAGGGACAACACAACACAATTACTCAGGTGCCGCTGGCGGTTCACATCTGATGAACACGTGGCAAACATGCAACGCATTGGAAGTTGTTCCATGTTCCCATGCACGCCTGGATTGTTGGATGGTCGTTCCGGCTTCTCTGGTTTTCAGGCAATAAGGATGCAACATTAAAAATAGATTAAATGTTTGTCAGATTGACTTCATCTAACAAGGTCTCAGTGAAGACAATCGACAGGTTTCAATAAAATGCATATGATTTGGACAGATAGAGTTGAGGTAGAAGCATAGACAGATTAGGGTCCGATCACATTCACTTAGATCAAAAGATTCAAGAGTGAAAACATAGCTATAAGTGAATGTTGTAGAGGACAGAACACTAATATATATGTATATGTATATGAACCAAATCAACATTGTGAAGATAAATCATGAAGATAGTTCAATGTTGAGGACAATCCAAATTAGAAAACTTTGCAATTTTAACGCCAAGAGAAACAATTCAATAAGAATTTTGGTGGTGGTATTACCCACCATATAGGAAGTATTTAGACCTAGACACGGCGCACAATTATCGTGGCGCTCCGAAGTCAAATTCCACATTAATGTATTCACACTCAGAAGGTAAGTCTTCATTAATTGAAGATATACGTTACTTCGTGTGTTGCACATCTAAGTCGTCAGCATGCATAAGCGTTAGGATGTGTGTCCATTCACAGGACATTCGAGGATTCTAGGATATTTAGCTCACACCGTAACTTGCAAAATCTTTTCTCATCCAAGGGCTTAGTGAAGATATCAGCCAATTGCTCTTCAGTGTTGACGTGAATGATATCAATGTCTTCCTTGTTGACATGATCTCTGAGAAAGTGATGACGGATCTCAATGTGCTTTGTCTTCGAGTGCTGAACTGGATTCTTGGAAAGCTTGATGGCGCTTTCATTGTCACGAAAGAGTGGCACGTTCTTCGTGTTGATGCCATAATCCTTAAGAGTTTGCTTCATCCATAGAAGCTGAGCACAACATGATCCAGCAACAATCTATTCAGATTCAATAGTGTAGAGTGACACACAGTTCTGCTTCTTTGAAGACCAACATACAAGTGATCGACCGAGAAAATGACATGTTCCAGAGGTGGACTTGCGATCAACCTTGTCATGAGCATAATCAGCATCAGAATACCCAATCAGATCAAATGTTGATCCCTTTGGATACCATAATCCTATTGTTGGGGTGTAAGCCAAATATCGAAGAATTCGCTTCACCGCAAGGTGATGCGACTCCTTTGGTGCCACTTGGAATCGGGCACACATGCAAACGCTAAGCATTATATCTGGCCTAGATGCACATAAGTAAAGTAAGGAACCAATCATGGAGCGGTATACCTTTTGATCGAACACTTTACCATTGATGTCAGGACCCAAATGCGTTTTGGATGGCATTAGCGTCGTGTATCCTTTGCAATCTTGCATCCCAAACTTCTTAAGGCATTCTTTGAGGTATTTTTCTTGCGATATGAAGATTCCATTCCTTTGTTGACAGATTTGAAGACCAAGGAAGAACTTTAGCTCACCCATCATGGACATCTGATATTGCTCTTGCATCATGTTCCCAAACTCATCCCTGTATCTCTTGTTGGTGCAGCTGAAGATAATATCATCCACATAGATTTAGCACACAAACAGTTCTCCATCATATGACTTCGTGAAGAGTGTTGGATCTAGAGAGCCAGGTTTGAAGCCTTTGCTCTTCAAGAAGTCTTTGAGTGTGTCATACCAAGTGCGAGGAGCTTGTTTGAGACCATATAGTGCCTTATTGAGCTTGTAACCATATCAGGATGTTTTGGATCTTCAAAGCCAGGTGGTTGTGCAACATACACTTCTTCTTCAATTTTGCCATTGAGAAAGTCACTCTTCACATCCATTTGGTACAGAAGGATGTTGTGATGGTTGGCATATGCAAGTAGTATGCAAATGGCTTCAAGTCTTGCCACAGGAGCAAATGTTTCATCGAAGTCAATCCCTTCAACTTGAGTGTAGCCTTGAGCAACCAGACGAGCCTTGTTTGTGACAACTTGACCATGTTCATCTTGTTTGTTGCGATAGATCCATTTGGTGCCAATGATATTATGCTTGTGAGGATCAGGACGCTTGACTAGTTCCCAAGCATTGTTCAGCTCGAACTGATGAAGCTCTTCTTGCATGGCTTGAATCCATTCAGGTTCCATGAAAGCTTCATCAACTTTCTTGGGTTCAGATATTGAGACAAATGCAAAGTGCCCACAGAAATTTGCCAGTTGTGTTGCTCTTGAATGAGTGAGTGGACCAGGTGCATTGATGCTGTCAATGATCTTCTCAATCTGTACTTCATTTGCAACACGGGGATGTACTGGACGAAGATTTTGCCCTTGCAGCTTATTGTCTTCAGCTTCGACATTAACTTCAGGCTGAGCATTGTCGTCAGGTTGAATTGGTGCAATAATGAGTTCATCTTTAGCCTGAGGTTCGGACGATATGATCTCTCCAGTACCCATGAGCTTGATAGATTCACTAGGAGGAACTTCATCTAGCACATTTGGCAGGTGCTCTCTTTGCGAACCGTTAGTCTCATCAAACCGCACATCCACAGTTTCAATCACTTTATAGTGAAAGAGGTTGAAGACTCTGTAGGAGTGTGAGTCCTTTCCGTATCCAAGCATAAAACCTTCATGTGCTTTTGGTGCAAATTTCGAAGTGTGATGTGGATCCTTGATCCAGCACCTAGCACCAAATACTCTAAAGTAACTAACGTTTGGCTTCTTACCAGTTAGCAGCTCATATGATGTTTTCTTTAGAAGCTTGTGAAGATAGACTCGGTTGATGATGTGGCATGCAATGTCAATGGCTTCAGGCCAGAACTTTCTTGGAGTCTTGTACTCATCTATCATCGTCCAAGCCATCTCGATGAGGGTTCTGTTTTTGTGCTCCACGACGCCATTATGCTGAGGTGTGTAGGGAGCAGAAAACTCATGAGTGATGCCAAGTGTATCAAGGTAAGTGTCGAGGCCGGTGTTCTTGAATTCTGTGCTGTTATCACTTCTGACGTGCTTGATCTTGACACCATAGTTCATCATGGCACAATTGGCGAAGCGTCTGAAGACATCCTGCACTTCATTCTTGTAGAGTATTATATGCACCCAAGTATATCTTGAGTAATCATCAACAATAACGAAACCATAGAGACAAGCAGTGGTAGTAAGAGTAGAGTAATGAGTAGGGCCGAATAAGTCCATATGAAGCAGCTCGAAGGGTTGAGATGTTGTCATGATTGTCTTCAAGGGATGCTTGGCCCTTGTCATCTTCCCAGCTTCACAGGCACCACACAGATGGTCTTTCTTGAACTTGACGCCTTCGATGCCCACGACGTGCTTCTTCTTCTTGGAGAGTGTACAAGTTCCTCATGCCCGCATGTCCTAACCTCCGATGCCAAAGCCAGCACTCTGAAGCTTTTTCTAGAAGACATGTGGCAAGCTGTGGTCCTGCTGAGAAATCTACCATATACAGATCATCTTTTTGATACCCTTCAAAGACTAGAGATTTGTCAGATTCCATAAGAACAAGGCAATGATATTTTCCAAATATCACAATCATATTCAAATCACATAGCATTGATACAGACATTAAGTTAAAACCAAGGGATTCAACAAGCATCACTTTATCCATGTGCTGATCCTTTGAGATTGCAACTCTACCAAGACCCAATACCTTACTTTTACTAGTGTTAGCCATTAGAAGAGTTGAAGCCATTAGAAGACTTCGATCACTAGTCATGTGGTTGGTGCATCCACTATCAGACGGTCGAAGAGTTGAAGCCATTAGAAGACTTCGATCACTAGTCATGTGGTTGGTGCATCCACTATCCATAATCCATTTTGAAGCTTGAGGTGTCATAGCCTACAGTACAGTTTGGGGGATAGGCTTCACCAACAGAGTTGTGAAGCAGAAACATTTGTCGAACAAGCGGAACATAGAAGTTCAGATCTTGGTTAGGATAGATAGGATGAGTGTCAAGGAATCCCGGAACGAAATTCATAGTAAGACAATTTGGACATTTTATCTTGCATCCCACAAGATGTTTAAGGTCCCCAGCATAAGCATCAAACGCCTTTGATTTCCGGCTGGAGACCTTACCCTGCAAAAGAGAGTTAAGTTTTCTTAACCACCCACATTTCAGGGGTGGCTTATAAGCAATGAGTCTAAATGCAGCATCTGAGAACTTCGGCTTTGAAGCCCTAGCAAATAGCCTAGCAGGAGGAGAATAATACTCATAAGAATATGCAGAAAAGTTCTTAGATTTGTGAACATAGCGGTTTGATGAAACACGCTCATATTCAAAGGTCTGAGTATGATTTCCCTGCAAGACATTGGCGTTAGGGAAACTCAGGTGGGTCCTCTGTTTGTATGAATCCTTTGGACCATATGAAGCTTTTGGTTTGGGGTTTGTCTTCTTCCCATGTGGTGTCATGACGACATTCACTGGAAGACTTTCAAGACACCTTTTGGGCATCCAGATCTTCTTGAGAGGTGGTCCGTTCCTGCAGTTAGTACCAATATACCTGGAAAACACTTCACCATTGTGATTCCTAAACAGTTTATAGTTTGCGTCAAAGGATTCAACAATGATAATTGGGTTAGCACTAGTGAAGCCAGATAAGGTAGATGGATCTACTAAAGGCCCCTTAGCAGCAACCCATGTGATTTTGGGGTACTGCCCAGGCTTCCAGTAAGAACCATCAACATTCATTTTCCTCTCGAACCCAACACACTCTATCCTAGGGTTTCGGTTCAGAATCTTCTTTTTAAGGACATCACATAGTGTCTGATGCCCTTTGAGACTTTTGTACATTCCTGTCTCAAGTAATGACTTCAACCTGGCATTCTCATCAGCAATAGTAGTGGTATCCTCAGATGAGGGGTTAGTTACCACATCAGCAGTTGAAGATATTGCAACAGTAGTAGCAGTTGAACATTCAGCAACAGAGACATCATTATCACGCTCAATACATTTTAGACATGGTGGTTCAAATTCTTCCTGAGCGGAGCTGATCTGTTGAGCATGGAGTGACTCATTTTCGTTTTGAAGATCTTCATGAGCCGATCTCAATTTCTCAAGTTCCCACTTCCTTTGAAGATAGTCACAGGAAAGCTTTTCATGAGAAGTTGAGAGCGATTCATGTCGACCTTCAAGTTCCTGGTACTTAACATGAAGATTTTTTATGTCTTCAATTAAGGACTGAGATCGGGTCATTTCCGCGTCCAATAGGTCATCACTTTTGTCTAGCAATTTTTGAATATGTTCCATGGCATTCTGTTGTTCAGTTGCAATTTTAGCAAGTGTTTTGTAGCTAGGTTTAGATTCACATTCAGAGTCATCTTCACTTGATGTTTGAAAGTAAGCATCGCATGAGTTTACCTTGGCACCACGTGCCATGAAGCAGTAGGTGGGGGCAGAGTCATCCTCATCCTTGTCATCAGCGTTGGTGATGAGGCCATTGTCTTTAGTGTTGAAGATGGACTTGGCGACGTATGCAGAAGCTAGAGCCAGGCTTGCCACTCCAGAATCAGATTCCTCCTCGGACTCCACCTCTGCCTCCTCAGATGCAGACTCCTCCTCTGAATCCATTTCCTTGCCAACAAAAGCACGAGCCTTGCCAGATGAGCTCTTCTTGTGTGAAGAAGACTTTGGTGAAGACTTGGAAGAAGACTTTGAGGATTTCTTCTTCTTCTTGTCATCAGAATCATAGTCCTTGTTCTTCTTCTTCTTCTTCTTCTTCTTCTTCTTCTTCTTCTTTGTCTCGTTGTCCCACTGTGGACAATCAAAGATGTAGTGACCAGGTTTCTTGCACTTGAGACAGGTTCTCTTCTTGTGATCACCAGAGGAAGCTTCATCATTCCTTGAGCTGGATCTTGAAGACTTTCTGAAGTCATTCTTCTGGGTAAACTTCTGGAACTTCTTCACAAGCATAGCAAGTTCCTTTCCAATGTCTTCAGGATCACCAGAACTGCAGTTAGATTCTTCTTTGGACGAGGAGACGACCTTTGCCTTGAAAGCGCGAGTACGACCATAGTTGGGACCATATATATCTCTTTTCTCAGATAGCTGGAACTCATGTGTGTTGAGCCTCTCAAGTATGTCAGATGGATCGAGAGTCTTGAAGTCAGGGCGCTCTTGAATCATTAGGGCCAGGGTGTCAAATGAGCTGTCAAGAGATCTTAGTAGTGTCTTGACGATTTCATGCTTGGTGATCTCAGTGGCGCCGAGTGCATGAAGCTCATTGGTGATGTCAGTGAGGTAATCCAATGTGAGCTGGACATTCTCATTGTCATTTCTCTTGAAGCGGTTGAAGAGATTGCGAAGAACACTGATCCTTGAATCTCTCTGTGTTGAGATGCCTTCATTGACCTTGGAGAGCCAGTCCCAGACCAACCTTGACATTTCCAGAGCACTCACACGACCATACTGCCCCTTGGTCAGATGACCACATATAATGTTCTTGGCAGTTGAGTCTAGTTGCATGAACTTCTTGACACAATAGGAGTGTCACCTTCACCGGTCTTGGGAACGCCATTCTTGACGACATACCAGAGATCAACATCAATGGCTTCAAGATGCATGCGCATCTTATTCTTCCAGTAGGGGTAATCAGTGCCATCGAAGACAGGGCACACAGGGAGACTTTGATTATCCCTGCAGTCGACATAGCTAAACTCCGGGTGGTTAAACCGAATCACACAGAACAAGGGAGCACCTTGCTCTGATACCAATTGAAAGATCTAGTATTCGAATAGAGGGGGGGGGGTGAATAGGCGATTTTTATGAAAGTCTTCAAAGCAGGGGTGTTTTGAAGACAAACAATAGAATTGAACCTATTGATATGCAGCGGAAGGTAGACTACACTAGACAAGCCATAGTCAAGTAAGCAATGTAATGAAAGCACGAAGACTATGAGCAGCTAGGTAGTATGGATCAGGATGGAAGATAGTATGAAGCCAAACAGACAATTGTCTTCACTCAATGAAGTCAAACAGATAAGGCAAGTAGGAAAAGACTTCACGAAGACAAACTGTAAGTAAAGCAAGAGAGGTAGGATAGAACCAGTTGCTCGGAGAGGACAAAGGATTTGTTCGACTAGTTCCAGTTGCTGTGACAACTGTACATCTGGTTAGGGAGGCTGAGATTTAACACAGAAGACCGCGTCTTCACCTTATTCCCCTTGATCTAAGAACACTTAGTCCTTGCCCAATCACTCTAGTAAGTATTCAAGGGAGATTTCCAAACCTTCACAGTCTTCATTCATCGACAATCCGCAATGACTCTTGGATGCTCAGAACGCGACACCTAACCGGCTGGAGGATTCATAGTCCTCAAGTGTAATAAGTCTTCAGATCACACAGACAGAAAGACTTTAGTGATGCCTAACACTCTTTGGCTCTGGGTGTTTTAGGCTTTGTCCTTGCAAGGATTCTCTCTCTCAAAGCTTCGGAGGTGGGTTGCTCTCAAACAACAAAAGCCGTGCACTAACTCTGAGCAGCCGCCAATTTATGGTGTAGGGGGTGGGCTATTTATAGCCAGAAGGCAACCCGACCTGATATGTTTGAAATGACCCTGGGTCACTAAGGAACTGACACATGTCCAATGGTCAGATTTCAAACACACGCGACAACTTGACTTGGGCTACAAGTAAAGCTGACTCATCCAGCTCTGGATAAGATTTGCTCTCATTGTCTTTGCTCGAAGACATAGGATTTGGTTGAGCATCACAACAGTCACTCTGACTTTGTTCACTTGGACCCCACTTAACAGTACGATGGTTCCTATGACTCAACAAAGAAGAAAAGGAAACTACAAAACAACTATGTCTTCGCACTCCATAGTCTTCATGCGATGTCTTCTCATGTCATAGTCTTCAATGTGAATATCTTCACAGACCACCATTGTCTTCAATGTCTTCACACTTTTTTAGGGGTCGTCTCTGGTAGGTAAACCAAATCAATATGGGACTACTACCTGTGTTATCCTGCAATTCTCACAAACACATTAGTCCCTCAATCAAGTTTGTCGTCAATACTCCAAAACCAACTAGGGGTGGCACTAGATGCACTTACAGTGGCACACCCTGGTGGGTTACTCCCACCCAGGTGCCCCCATCCGGTGGTTCTTGGCTCCAGATATTTTCTTTTATTATATAAAAAATCCTCGCAACACCATGGTAGTTCTGCACATCCGATGTTTCGTTCCATTCCGAGAACTTTTATTTCTGCACAAAAACAACACCATGGTAGTTCTGCTGAAAACAGCATCAGTCCGGGTTAGTTTCATTCAAATCATGCAAGTTTGAGTCCAAAACAAGAGGAAAAGCGTTAGGAAAAGTAGATACGACGGAGACGTATCAACTCCCCCAAGCTTAAACCTTTGCTTGTCCTCAAGCAATTCAGTTGATAAACTGAAAGTGAAAAACAAAAACTTTTACAAACTCTTTTGCTCTTATTTCCATAAATAAGCTTAAAGATCACCCAAGTTTTCAGCAAAGATTATAACTAACCATGTCAACAATAACTCTTAAAAATTATATTAACTCATATGAATGACATAACCAACTGGAGAGCAATAATAAGACATCTCAAACAGCAACACATTGTCAAAACAACCATGATATAATATGCCAATAGTGGTATCTCGCTAGCCCTTTCTGAGACCACAAAACATAAATGCAGAGCACCCTCAAAGTTCAAGCAACGACTAAACATTGTAATTCATGGTAGAAAAGATCCAGTAATGATGCACCCAACACTAGCTATACACAATGCATCAGCATGACAGCAATGCTCTCAGGTTCTGGCGCTTATTAGAGAAGGTGATGAGACAACATAAAAGTAAATAGATAGTTCCTTCATGGAGGGAAGCAGTGATTTGCAGAGGTGCCAGAGCTCAAGTTTTTAAAACAGAGGTAAATGAAATTTTGAGACATGCACCTTTCTTGTTTACTTCACGACTACCAGTTATCAATATCTCCCATGCTAAACAAATTAGTAGCGGTTCCCATGTGGTAAAGTAAAGGTTTTTTCTCCATAGGAGTTTTTGTTTTGATTATTGATAAGTTCCTTTTGCAATTTGGGACTGGGAATCCCTATTACCGCTCTTTTCTCGTGCAATGGTGAGTGAATAAACACCCAACCTGAGAATAACCCACTTAGCATGGAAGATACAGACTACCTCCTGTCGCTCTATGAACAATCCAGGCACACAAAAAGGATATTTATGTGAAGTTTTTATAGGTGGCACATGCAAATTTACTTGGGACGGCACGGTAATACCGCATATAGGTAGGTATGGTGGACTCATCTGGAATAACTTGGGTTTTAGGTTTTTGATGTACAAGGAGAGTTCTCACCTAGTACAGGCGAAGGCTAGCAAATAATTTCAGAAGCAGTCAACTAGAGAGCAACAACGGTCATGAACATGCATTATGCATAAGTAACATTGGATACTAGCATGAGTAGGATATGAACACCACGAACATAAATATCATCGAGGCTATGTTGGTTTTGCTTCAACTACATGCATGAACATGTGCCATGTCAAGCCACTCGAACATTCAAGGAGGATACCATATCATCATACTACATCACCATCATTTTAACGCAATGTTGACATCCAAGATAAATCATTATCCACTCCTAGCTAATTATGCATGGCATGAGAAACTATAATCTCTAATTGTCATTGCAAACATGTTTGATCATAATAGGCTGAATCATGGATACTAGGTTAAACATATTTACAAAGACAGAACAAGTAGAGTTCATACCCGTTTCTCTCTGCCATGGGTAGTTCATCGAATATCGTCATTATTGCCTTTCACTCGCACGACCGAACAATTTGAAAATAATAATAGTGCAAGTGTGCCGTGGACTAAGCTGGAATCAGCAAACGTTTCATTCAAAAAGAGAAGACAAGGTAATATGGGCTCTTTGTTAGATCAACAATAATGCAAATGAGAGCCACTCAACATTTTCATTGTGGTCTTCTCCTCGGTATGACTCAATAAAAAGAAAAGAAATTCAGAGAAACACACTAAAATATTTTTGGAGTTTTTGTTTTTTTTAAACAAGCAAATGAAAAGAGAAAAGCAAAAACGAGAAAAACTATTTACATGGGAAAGCTCCCAAACAGTAAAAGAAGAACAAGGAAATCTTTTTGGGTTTTCTTTCTAGTGCTACTTCAGTTTAAACTAGGAAGAAAAAGAAGCAAGAAACATATTTTTGGATTTTCTCAAAGTTTTTCAAACACACTAGAAGAAAGCGAGAAATAAATTTAACATGGATGATACAATGAAAAAGTGTGGACTCCGACAACTGGAATGAAATGTGTGAACATGAATGTAATGTCGGTGGGAATACGTACTCCCCCAAGCTTAGGCTTTTGGCCTAACTTGGTAATCAGTCAGTAGCCTGTGTAATGGTCGGAGTGGTAGCTAACAGAGGCTCTCCGTGTAGATGCCTTAGCACGCCATGCAGCCACAACCGCTGTGTTATGAGCTCGGGCCTCGCTCTCAAGAATATAATTTCTTCCCCTGTTATGGACATTAAAGAGAGTAGGTGTAGGAAAATATGTGTCTACCATGGAGTCCATGTTAAACGTCAAATTATAAGTGAAATTATGGGGATCACCCCTCAGAATCTTATGACATTTCATAGCATCAAAGTCTAGGTATTGCATGGGTAAAATAGGATCATAGGGAAAAGGTGAAACACCCAACACTCTCGCTAAGCGTGTGGCATAAATACCATCATAAAAATATCCACAACCAGCATTGTGCTGCAACTTATGTGCAACAATCGCTCCAAGATTATAACTTCTATCACCGTAGAGAGTGGTGTGTATGAGGCTCAGATTGGGAGCACAAAGTGTACTACAATCTTGCTTGCCTACAATACATTTTCCATTAAATAATGCGAAGTATTGAATAAAAGGAAAATGAACACTCTTTATTCTACCTTGTGTTACTCCCCTAGTTTCACCATCGCAAAGACTAGTCAAAAATATTTAAAACTCAGACCTCGGTGGCTCATCGAGCGAACCCTAGAATGGGATTTTGCAGAGGTGAGCGAACCTTTCTAGAGAAATGGTAAATGGATTTTTATATAGTTTAAATGACACCCTAGACTCATGGGGAAGGAATTTAAATCCTTTAACCAATGATTCAGGTAGGATGAGGCGTTGGTCGCACTTATCTGAAATGTAGGGACCAAGATCAGCATTGTGAACATATTGCTTGAATTCCTCCTTAATGCCCATGCTCACCAAGTTTTGGATGATTCTGGCCCGTTTCGTGGTCTATTACTAACTTCTTTGGGGTCCTGGAGTGATTTCCACGATTATCAAACCCCATTATGCGTTTACGTGTCAGTCATCAACACTCGCGGTTTTGGCCGATTCTCGCCCGTTTCGTGGACTATTACTCACCGTTTTGTGGTCCCAAAGCGATTTCCATGGTTGTCAAACCCCAAGTTGTGCTTACGTGTTGGTCGTCAAGACTCGTAGTTTGGGCCTATTCTGGCTCCTTTCTTGGACTATTACTTAGTTTTGGGGTCCCGAAGTGATTTCCACGATTGATGAACTCCGGGGTGCGTTTACGTGTCAGTCATCAAGTCTCACAATTTTGGCCGATTCTGGTCCGTTTCATGCACTATTACTTAGTGTTTTGGGGTTTAGAGCGATTTCCATGATTGACGATCCTCGGGGTGCGTTTATGTGTCCGTCGTCAACACTCACAGTTTTGGCCAATTCTGACCCGTCTCGTGGACTATTACTCACTGTTTTGGGGTCCCGGAGTGTTTTCCAAGATTAACGAACCCCGGGGTGCGTTTACGTGTCGGTCATCAACACTCACAATTTTGGCAGATTCGTGTCCATTTCGTGCACTATTACTCACCATTTTGGGGTCCTAGAGCGATTTCCACGATTGAGGATCCCCGGGATGCGTTTACGAGTCCGTCATCAATAGTCACAGTTTTGGCCAATTCTGACTCGTTTCATGGACTATTACTCACCGTTTTGGGGTCCCAAAGCGATTTCCATAGTTATTGAATCCCAAGGTGCGCTTATGTGTCGGTCATCAACACTCACAGTTTTGGCTGATTCTAGCCCGTTTGTTGGACTATTACTCACTATTTTGTGGTCCTGGAGTGATTTCCATGATTAACGAACCCTGGGGTGCGTTTACCTGTCGGTTATCAACACTCGCGATTTTTGTCGATTCTGACCCGTTTCATGGACTATTACTCACGGTTTTGTGGTCCCAAAGTGATTTCCATTGTTGTCGAACCCCAAGGTGGGTTACGTGTTGGTCGTCAAGATAAACAGTTTGGGCCGATTCTGGCCCGTATATGGACTATTACTCACTGTTTTGGGGTCCCAGAGTGATTTCCATGATTGACAAACCCAAATGTGCGTTTACATGTCAGTCATCAAGACTCGAAGGTTTTGTCGATTCTGAACCGTTTCATGGACTATTACTCACCATTTTGGGGTCCCAAAGTGATTTCCATGGTTGTTGAACCCCAAGGTGCGCTTATATGCCGGTCATCAACAATCATAGTTTAGGCCGATTCTGGCCCGTTTCTTGGACTATTACTCAGGTTTGGGGTCCCGGAGCGATTTCCACGATTGACGAACCCCAAGGTGCATTTATGTGCCGTTCATCAATAATCCTCTTTTTTATTCCGGGCTCTTTCATGGACTATTAGTCACTATTCTGGGGTCCTAGAGCGATTTCCATGATTGATGATCCCCGGGGTGCGTTTACATGTCCGTCGTCAACACACTCAATTTTGGCCGATTCTGGGGTCCCAGGGCAATTTCCACGATTGACGTGTCTCGTTCATCAACAATCCTAGTTTTGTCCGTCTAGGCTCTTTCATGGTCTATTACTCACCGTTTTAGGGTCCCATAGCGATTTCCACGATTATTGATCCCCGGGGTGCGTTTACGTGTTCGTCGTCAACACTCACAATTTTGGCCGATTCTGGCCTGTTTTGTGGACTATTACTCAATGTTTTGGGGTCCCAAAGCAATTTCCATGGTTGTTGAACCCCGAGGTGCGCTTACAAGTCGGTCATCAACAATCACAGTTTTGGCCGATTCTGGCCCATTTCTTGGACTATTACTCAGTTTTGGGGCCCCGAAGCTATTTCCACGATTGATGAACCCCGGGGTGCGTTTACGTGTCGATCATCAACACTCGCGGTTTTGTCGATTCTGATCTGTTTTGTGGACTATTACTCACCGTTTTGGGGTCCCAAAATGACTTCCATGGTTGTTGAACCCCAAGGTGTGCTTACTTGTCGATCATCAACAATCGTAGTTTTGGCCAATTCTGGCCCGTTTCTTGGACTATTACTCATTGTTTTGGGGTCCCGAAGTGATTTCCATAGTTGTTGAACCCCAAGGTGCGCTTACGTGTCGGTCATCAACACTCGCAGTTTTGGCCGATTCTGGCCTGTTTCTTGGACTATTACTCATTGTTTTGGGGTCCGGGATTGATTTCCATAGTTGTTGAACCCCAAGGTGCACTTACGTGTCGGTCATCAACACTCGCAGTTTTTATCGATTCTGACCCATTTCGTGGAGTATTACTCACTGGTTTGGGGTCCCAAAGCGATTTCAATGGTTGTCAAACCCCGAGCTGCGTTTACGTGTCATCATCAACACTCACAATTTTAGCCGATTCTGGTCCGTTTCGTGCAATATTACTCACTGTTTTGGGGTCCCAGAGAGATTTCCACGATTGAAAATCCCCCGGCTATGTTTACGTGTCTATCGTCAACACTCACACTTTTGGCCAATTCTGACCTGTTTCTTGGACTATTACTCACCGTTTTGGTGTCCCAAAGCGATTTCCATAGTTGTCGAACCCCAAGGTGCGCTTACGTGTCAGTCATAACCACTCACAGTTTTGGCCGATTTTGGCCCGTTTCATGGACTATTAATCACTGTTTTGGGGTCCTGAGTGATTTCCTCGATTAACGAACCTCGGGGTGCATTTATGTGTCTGTCATCAACACTCACAGTTTTGGCCGATTCTGGCCCGTTTCATGGACTATTACTCACTGTTTTGGGGCCCGGAGTGATTTCCACGACTAACGAACCCCGGGGTGTGTTTACGTGTCGATCATCAACACTCGCGGTTTTGTCGATTCTGACCCGTTTTGTGGACTATTACTCATTGTTTTGTGGTACCAAAGCGATTTCATGGTTGTCGAACCCCAAGGTATGCATACGTGTTGGTCGTCAAGACTCGTAGTTTGGGCCGATCCTGGCCGTTTCTTGGACTATACTCAGCTTCGGGGTCCCGATGTGATTTCCACGATTGACGAACTCCGGGGTGCGTTTACATGTCGGTCATCAACACTTACAATTTTGGCCGATTCTGGTCTGTTTCATGCACTATTACTCACCGTTTTGGGGTCCCAGAGCGATTTCCATGATTGACGATCCCCGGGGTGCGTTTACGTTTCCGTTGTCAACACTCACAGTTTTGGGTAATTCTGACCCGTTTCGTGAACTATTGCTAACTATTTTTGGGTCCCGAAGCGATTTCCATAGTTGTTGACCCCCAGGGTGCGCTTACATGTCGGTCATCAACACTCACAGTTTTGGCTGATTCTGGCCCGTTTCATGAACTATTATTCACTGTTTTGGTCTCCCGAGTGATTTCCCCGATTAACGAACCCCGAGGTGCGTTTAAGGGTTGGTCATCAACACTCATAGTTTTGGCCGATTCTGGCCCATTTCGTGGAATATTACTCACTGTTTTGTGGTCCCAGAGTGATTTCCACGATTAACGAACCCCGAGGTGCGTTTACATGTCGGTCATCAACACTAGCGGTTTTGGCCGATTCTGGCCCGTTTTGTGGTCCCAAAGTGATTTCCATGGTTGTCGAACCCCAAGGTGTGCTTACGTGTTGGTCGTGAAGACTCACAGTTTGGGCCAATTCTGGCTCGTTTCTTGGACTATTACTCAGTTTTGGGGCCCCGAAGTGATTTCCACAATGGACGAACTCCGGGGTGCGTTTACGTGTCGGTCATCAACACTCACAATTTTGGGCGATTCTGGTCCGTTTCATGCACTATTACTCAGTGCTTTGGGGTTCCAGAGTGATTTCCATGATTAACGATCCTTTTTTTGAGCAACAAACAGTGGGGAAGACCCCCACTATAATTCTCATTTTCATTAATAAGGTGGGACAATTACAAGTGGATTTATAGGGTGGATCATGTAGCAAACATAAGAATATAAATCTACAAAGTGGCAAGCCAGCTCTGCATGCCCTCCTTCAATCCATGTTTGGCCTTCTTTATGATCATGCTGAAGTGCTTCTTAAACATGGCTATACAGTAAGCCATATTCTTAACTTTGTGATAAAAAATTATGCTATTTCTGTGCTTCCATAAACTCCAGCAACCAGCAATTAAGCATTCTTTGAAACATCCATAAGTATCTTGTTTTCTTCCTTCCAATAGCATCTCCATCAGATTATGATCAGTATCCCATTGGTAACCAATGTTCATCCAGAAGTTTTGGCTGAAATCACAACTAAAAAATAGGTGCATTAGATGTTCATTAGGCTCATCATCACATAACTCACACTTACTTGTCTCAATGTAGAAACTCTTCTTGGTTAATAGATCTCTGGTATTCAATCTGTCTTGCAATAGAAGCCAGAAAAAGAATTTCTGTCTGGGTAAGGTACATGATTTCCAAATCCATTGGAAGGGTTTAGGAGCATCCGCAGGATTTCCCATGTATTCCAGATATATTCTCTTGTTAGAGTATTTTGTTCCACCCCAATAGAACTTCCATGAATCAGGTATTTGCTGGTTATCTCTGTTATTTATCAACATTCTTAGATTGATGCTATGTTGTACTGCAATAGCAGACATTGGCAGATGGAATAAGTCATAGAATTCATCCTCTTCTATATTGCTAGCAGATGCAAGTGTGATATCAATTTTTTTTTACATAGGAGAATAGTTGAGGCATGGCCTGAGAGAGTATTTGAGAACACCATTTATCTGACCATAGCTTAATTGTATTACCATTCCCAGCATAGCTTATGGTCATGTCTTTAAATTCTCTCAAAATAGAGCAGCAGTCTCTCCACCAGAAAGAGCCCACCCTGGTAGGGAAATTAGGTACCTCACCATTGTCATAGTAGTTGTTCCAAATAAGGTTAACCCAGGGAATATCATGCCTGTTAAAGAATTTGTATAGGAATTTTGTAAGCAGGGTTTTGTTTTGGACTCTTAGATCTAGCACTCCCAGACCACCTGCTTTTTTTGGCAAGCATACATTATCCCATTTTACAAGCCAGTTCCCTTTTTTATTGATATCTTTGCCATACCATAGGAAGTTCCTACCTGTTTTTTCAAAATGATCCAATATGGTGAATGGAACTCTGATGCAACAAATAGCAAAGATAGGCAGAGCTGCAATAATGGATTTTAGGTGAACAAGTCTCCCTGAGTATGACATCATGGTGGCAATACCAGCAAGTCTATGATCAAGCCTAGATACCATGGGCATCAAGTCAGATACTTTAGGCCTAGTAGATCCCATAGGCAGGCCAAGATATGTAAATGGCATAGCTTCTTTTTTGCAGTTAAAGGTGTTGGCGAGATCCATAGCTTTTTCATCAGAGATATTGATAGGTACCATAGAGGATTTACTGTAGTTTACTACAAGCCCAGTGAAATTAGAAAACTTATCAAGGATCTCAATAAACTTCCTGATTTGCACCTCATCAGCTGGCAGAATAACAAGTGTATCATCAACATATTGTATGATAGGGTAGCATTCAGTATAGTTTGTTTCAATGGGCAAAGATACTAGGCCATTCCTCCATGCTTCATTTACCAAAATTTGTAATAATTCTCCAACCATAACATATAGTAAGGGGGAGAAAGGATCTCCTTGTATGACTCCACATTTGCATTGTATGCACTTACCTGGAACACCATTTAGAAGGACAGAGGTAGTAGCAGTGGATAGTATAGCAGTTACCCATCTAATCCATTTACTGCTGAACCCCAGATGCTTCATCATGAACAAGATGGCCATATAATTTACTTTATCAAAAGCCTTTACAAAGTCAATCTTAAATATGATGATTTCTTTCTTGGATTTGTGACACACATGTATGTATTCAAAACTCCAAGCAAGGCAGTCCTGAATATTCCTTGTCTTGATGAATCCATATTGATTCTTGCTAACTCTGGAAATAATAATCTGTTGGGCTCTATTGGCAAGTAGTTTAGTAAGTATTTTGATTGGCATACTTACAAGAGAAATTGGCCTATAATCATCAGGTGATTCAGGATTATCTTTCTTAGGTATCAGAGTTATATAGGCATTGTTGACAGGAGCAAGTGATACAACTTTGTTATAAAAATCATTAATGAATTTGTAGAAATATTGCTTGATGATGTGCCAACATTTCTTCATGAATAGTCCATTGAAACCATCAGGACCAGGGGATTTATCATTGGGCATTTTATTAATGATATCATCTATTTCTTCATTGGAAAAAGGTCTATCAAGATCATGTAAATCCTCTTCCGTAGCAAGATGTGATATATCAAAGTTTTGAGAATATGTGGAAACAGTACCTATTCTATTTTTGAAAGATTCCCATAAAATAGCAGCTTTATGGTCATGTTCAAAAACTTGTTGACCATCCGTAGTCATAAGATAAGTGATGTAGTTGTGCCTGAACACATAAGTAGCAATGGCATGAAAGAATTTGGTATTTTCATCACCCAAGTTAGCCCATCTTATATTTGCCCTAATTCTCCAATATATTCTCTTAGCCTCCAATAACTTGTTTGTATGTTTGACAAGTAAAGTTCTAAAATTCCTTTCAATCCTGGATAGCAGTCTTTGTTCCTCAATGCCATCCATAATTTTCACATAGAAACAACAATTATCAATTATTTTATTCAGTTGGGAGTATTGTTTACTCCAAGCTTTCAGTCCTCTTCTGATGGCCTTAAATTTTGAGTTTATATTTTTAGCAGAATCAAAGTAATGGGTTGAATTCAACCAATGTTTCTCCACTATTTCAAGAAATCCATTAAATTCAGTCCAATATTCTTCAAATCTAAAAATTTGGCTTTTGGGGATGTTGCTGTCAATTAGAATTTTGATAGGCACATGGTCAGATGTGATTTTAGCCAAGGGGATGGCCATAGTAGATGGATGAGCAGTAGTCCAGTGGGGGCTAGTGAAAATCCAATCTAGCTTTTCCAAAAGTGGCTGATCTTGTTTATTGCTCCATGTGAAGGATCTTCCTTTGAGGGGGATTTCAACTAAATCCAAATTGACAATAATATTATTGAAAGTCATCATACTGACAAGATCACCACCTGGTTTATTCCTATTATCAGGGCTTCTTATAAAGTTAAAATCACCCACAATCATCCATAACTTGGATTGCTGCATACTTAAATTCATAAGCCAGTCAATGAACTCCATTTTACCTTCATTGCAGTTGGGCCCATATACATTAGTGAGAAATCAACATGAATTATCCAGGTTAGATGTAAACTCAATGGTGATCTGAAAGTAGCTTTTGGATATTATCTTGCCTTTTATAATATTACCATTCCAAATAGTAATCAAACCTCTAGAGCTGCCATTAGAGGGTGAGTAACAGTATTGGTTGAATCTTTTGGGGCAAAAATTCTTGATATATGTGCTGTCAAATATCTCTCTTTTGGTTTCTTGAAAGGTCATGATACAACAAGCACTTTCCTCAATTTTCTTTCTAATATCATTCCATCTAGCAGTGGAGTTAATACCTCTCACATTCCAGTTTAAGATATTCCAGCTCCTATTCATGAAAAATAATATAGGTGGTAGCATTGGATCATATTATGAAAAGCATAATATGAACAACCAAAATGATTGGTGAAATAACCGGAGCAGATTGTGTCAATGATATAATAGTAGCCACAGTATGATGGGATGTGCATGGATGGGTAGATCACCATATAGAGCTGACACATATAAAAGCAGGTTCTTCTGGCAGCATGCTCACAGTGACAGAGGTAGCACATAGAGTAATTATTACAACCCAAACTGATAGCTGATGCAAGCAGGCATCCAAATAACACAAAAAAGCAAACATAAAGCATGGAAATCATAACTAGTTGGCAATTATGGGAGCCCACAAAACCCACAATGCAATAGCAGCTTCTATTCATCAGAACTGTCATATTGCAGGGCACTAGAGGACACCTCATGAGGAGCCATCTTACATGGTCCAGTGCCAATGGCCTGCAGAGTCTTCATATGGATTTCTGGAGGAGGTGGTGCCTGCTTATTTATAATTACAACATCAAACTAGGGACCCAAATTGATAGAGACAACCTTCTTCATTTTCTTGGGATATTGCTGAGTACTGTGATCCATCCTGACTTCATTTATGTTGGCTTCTGCAGCAGCCTGATCCTTGAATCCCTTAGTGAGCTTAGCAATCTTGTTGCTCCTCCTGCAGAAAGAATCATCAACAATTTTCTTTTTTTTTCTGCCTGTGTGCTGGCTTCTGAACTTCTGCAAAATCCTGGTCAGTGATCTCCTCAATACTGACAGAGCTGGAATTTTTGGGAGGCTCATCCAGAATTGTCTGAATCTACAAGAAACATCTTTTATTGTTGCCATTAGTACCCACAACATCCACCACATTGCAAGATGCATTCACAATCTTGCTGCCTCCAAGCTTTGGGAGAATATCCTGTGCATTAGTAACAATATTACCAATGAGCTCATGGAGAACTTTAATGTGCTCGGATTCACCTTCAACTGATATGTTGTTTGTTTGCACAGGCTGGGCACTACTGGAGGATGGCAAGTCATTGTAATTCATACTGCAGTTCATGGGAATGAACACTGGGCTGGGAGCATTCTGAGTGTTGGGCTGGGGAGTGAGATTAATTGGGATATAATCAGGCCCGTGTCTCATGTGGAGCAACATAATGAGTATTAGAGTGGATCAGAATGGGCTCCCGAGAAACCTCCCTAGCTAGTGACTCCACATGTTCATTAGAATTCTGATCAACTGCAGCAGTTTGATTTTCAACAGAGAGATTAACATTGTCATTATGAGCAGCATGAACATCTTCATAAGGGGCACCAAGATTCTCATTGTGGGGGTTAATCACTACCTGATCCATGGGATATTCCCTAAAACCTCATCATGCCAAAACCCTCCATGAATATGAGGAAGAGGGTGAGGGTTGCCACAATCAGGTGGCAGAGGGACCTCATCCCCTCCCTGCTGTCCAATCAGCTCCCGAGACAGAATGTATGTTGGACAGGTCCAGGAATCGCCATAGCCCACATCATCAAGGTTTTTCAAAACAACCAGGCTAATGGGAATAGTATCCACATTCATAACTCTGATCTTAACCACGACCCTCGATTTGTCCCTAGGATCTTTATTCCAAATCAAGAAACGGCCATAAGGAGAAACAGTGCGTCCAATGACCCCCACATCCCAGCACTCAAGAGGGTAGTTCATAAGTAAGATCCAAACATCATGCGTGAAAGTAATGCTGCGATAATTTAAACCTCTGTCCTGTCTGCTGATTCTAAGAACAGATTCCCCAATCTGAAACAGACTAAGACTGACAGCAGTGTCGCGCGAACATGCAGTAGTAAACTGAATAAGCGCAGTACCCATACCACAGCGTGACGTGTAGTTTATGCGCCAACCGCGCCCCTCCAAGTAGGTGGTGATCAGAGCAATGGCGCCATGAAACTCCTCAGCAGAAACTTCAGGAACGAGTGTGGCGATGGCCCACTCGTCGCAGACCATCAGGAGCTCACCACCAAGCACCACATATCCACGGCGAGCACGAAACTGACCAGGCGGGACGATTACAGTGCCTGGAGGAAGGTGGGGAGGGGGTTGCAAGGGTAGCAGGCCATCTCGTTGGTTGCAGCTGCGGCAGGCGGGGCAGAAGATGGAAGACAGAGGGGAGAAGCCGAGGGGACTATGCGGGTAGCAGATATATCAGGTAGTGGATCCTGTTTCTGTTTGACCCGATAAGAATTTACTTTGATATTCTTGTTGAAACAGAATCTAGCGATATGGTTGTATCGTAACAAACACGGCATCTGATTTGATTGGTGCATTGATTGCGCTTGTGCCCAGTACCAAGACATCTTTTGCAGGTAATATACGTAGAAATACTAGTGGATATCGGCCTAGACGATACATCTTCCGTGTGTGTGGGATGGCCCAAGATAGATGGCCTGTTGGCCTCCGAGGGGACAAACTGGGCCGACTGATTCAAATCCGCCCTATCCACAACAACGGCCGATCCGCTATGCATGCATGCAGTTGCATCCACCGGCGGTGCGTGATAATCACAATCATCGTGAGTAGGCTGGGCAATCCGAGTAGGACCCAGGGGAGTTGCATTCGCCCTCGATAGCCGATATTTCCATGAGTTGCACTAGTCGTACGAGATGGAGAAAGTTGTCCAAGAATTCTGCGGTAAATTTGAGTAGAAGGTACAAGATGACCATGTTTACCTTTGTGACGACGTGTGACAATAGTCCACTCAGCATCTTGCTCTTTGTACCACTTCTTTTCTTCATAAATCCAATTTGGGCCACCCCCACTCCAAAGATGGAAGTAACATTTGAATGCATCACAGCTGAAGAAGGATTTATGAACCAGGAAGAAACCCACAGCCTTGGAACATACTTTGAACTTGAAAACATTGCCTTTGATATGAGATACCTCCAATGAATCAAATGCACCACCCGTGCATGATAAGAGTGCCAAGCTCACGTTTAGGGGGTTCAGATGGAAAGTAAATCTTGCAAAGGAGACCACAAGGTAGAAACCAAAAGAGGGGGAGATAGGGTTGACCGAAGATTGGAAATACTTACGTATCTCACCTCTAAAATGATGACCAAATGAGAAATCCAATTGGTGGGCGATGGAGGATGGATCATTGAATGGATCCATCGGTGTAGAACAGGTTTTTGGTGGAGAGATCAGGGTAGATCACGGCCGGCGCCTTGGTCGCCAATGGTGGGGTGGGAGGGGAGGTGGGAGGAGAGGTGGAGAGCCATTGCCCTTTAGCCATATGATTAACTGTCACAGCCCTAGAATATTGTTTGTAAATAGTTGCATCTTCATCCAGGCATCATATTTAAATTTCTGAAACTTGAACTGAGGAATTTTGGAAGACTCAAAAACCTAAATAAAAGAGGGGCAAAGAACCCTGGAAAATGCATTCAATGTTTTCAAAATGGCCTTAAATAATGTTGGTTATATTTTGGCAAGGGTTTTGCACCAAACCAAAAATAATGAACATTTTTGAGGAATATTTTGAGCACTGAATTTAAATCATTACTTTATTTGCATTTGGAACTATATTCATAACTTGTATAGAATATATTTCCAAATACCCTGAAACATTTTTATGTGCTTTTGGAAAAGTCCATTAAGCAGCATAAATATTTTCAGAGGAGTTTTTGGCATTGTTTGAATTATTTTTAAATTCAAAACAGTGGCAAAACAGATTAAATAAAAGAAAACAGAACTGAAATAGAAATAAAAGAAAGAGAGAGAAGGAAGTTACCTGGCGCTTACCTGTCCAGCCCAGCCGGCCCAGCTCCCCCACCTGGCCGGCCCAGCCCACCTCCTCCCCCTTGTCATCTTCCTCCTCGCGCCAGTAGGCGCAGGCGCGTGGCCGGAGCGCGCGCGCACGCGCCCGAGCCACCTCCTGCTTGCCGCCCCGCCCCGGATCGTCTAAGGATGCCACGACACCCCCCTGGAACCCCCTCGTCCGCTCCCTTGCCTCCCTGCTCTCTCCCTCTCACTCCCCTGCTCTTTTCCCCTCATGGCCGAAGCCGCCATGGCCATTCCGACGAGCTCCCTCGCGGCCACCGCCACCCCCTCTCCTCCCCGACGCGCTCCTGAGCTCCGCAGTGCCTCCCTCGACCTCCCCGTCGGCTCACGCGACCGGAGAAGCCCCGAAGCGCCGTCCCGACGTTTTCCCCCTCCTCGGCCACCGAGGACCGCCGCTGTCGATTCGCCGCCTCCGACGCCTCCCCGAGCTCCCCGAGGCCACCGTCGCAACCCCTGTGAGCTCCTCTTCTCTTCCCCTCACTCCGCGCACTAGATTTCGTCCCCTAGCTCCCTCTTCCACCACGGCCGAAGCTCGCCGCCGCCGTGCCTCGTCGCCGTCGTGGCCAGAGCCACTGTGGCTCGAAGCCGGGCACACCACTGTGCTCCACGCCTCACCAGGAGCACGTAGCACGCACCAACGCCTCCCCTAGCACCCTGCATCGCCTAACCCGCGGGTGCCCGAACTCCGGCCACCGCCTTGGAGCTCGCCGCCGTCGACTCAGGCCACCCCAGCTCCTCCCGTTCGCTCCATTAGATGCGCTGTTTTGCCAGCTAGCCGTAGCCGCAAACCACGAGTAAAACGGTGCCCTGTAGCGCAAACCCGACGCGGACGCCGCCGCGATCTGAGGTTGCCGGCGGTTAAACGCCGGCAGCTGACGTGGCGCTGATTTAGTTAGCACTAATGACCACGCTAAACACCCCCACAGCCACTGACAGTGGGCCCCACCCCTGGTCAAACCCCAGTCAGCGCTGGGTTTGACCGGGATTAGCTCCTGTGTCACTGACGTGTGGACCCCACACGTCAGGTTTGACCCGAGCCAGCCCAGTTGACCCTGCTGACGTCACTGTGACGTGGTGCTGACGCCATAATCATTTCTGGATTTAATATTATTCAGGAAATTCCAGAAAATGCCTAAAACTTCTAAAAATCATAGAAATTCAACCGTAGCTCCAAATTAAATAAATTATATATGAAAAATTATCAGAAAAATTCAAGGAATCCATCTGTACCATTTTCATGCATGTTAGAACCACTTATAGCTGCTGTTTAGTACAAATCATATAAATGGCATCTGAATAATCACATATGGAGTTTGAATTTGAATCTTATATTCAAACCAACTTCATTTAATCTGTTGCTAGTTGCATTAGCTCAAAACACATTCATATTGCCATGTCATGAGCATGCATCATATTGTGCATTGCATTGATTGTATTTCTTCTTTGTTGTCGGTATCTGTTCCCTCCCGGTAGAGGATGTTCCGACGTTGTGATCGTTGACACTGATGAAGACTCAATGTTATCTTCAGAAGTGCCAGGCAAGCAAAACCCCCTTGTTCATTCCGATAAAATCCCACTCTCTCGCTCCTGCTCTCTTTTACTGCATTAGGACAACAGCGACATATCTGTTACTTGCTGCGGTAGCTGAACCCCTTTATCCTTTGCATGACCTGTCATTGCCACAGTAAATATATGAAACCCACTAGCATGAGTAGGAGTTGTTTGAGCCCTGTTGTGCCTACTCATTCATGTTTGTTCGTCATGCCTGCTACTGCCTAGAGTTGAGTCGGGTCTGATTCATCCGGGATGAATCAGAGGCGTGTGAACATGTCCTACTGTGTGTGAGCTAAGTGTGTGAACACGTTTTGGTAAAGGTAGCGGTGAGAGGCCATGTAGGAGTACATGGTGGGTTGTCTCATTGCAGCCGTCCTCAGGAACTGAGTTCTGTGTTTGTGATCCATGATTCAGCTACTACCACGCATTGGGCCCGAAACCAATGGACCCTCTCGGCTTCTTAATCACCCTTGTCCTCTGTCCAGGAGTTGCAAGTAGTTTCTGGTGTTTGTAGTATGCTGGAGGCCGTGCGCAGCGCTGACCGTAGGGGTGGGCTGTGATGCGGTAAGCACGTGGCCGGGTGTACCGGGCGCCCGTTTGGTGTCTCGGGAACCCTGTTCACATCGTTTGGGGCTGTGAGCGAAACTCCGGCCGGATCTCCTCATGGATGGAACCCGAATAGGCGATAAACCTGGACTAGAGACTCGAGTGTTTAGGCAGGCCATGGCCGACACCCACGTTGGGCTTCCGCTTGAAGGTTGCCGAGTACATGTCGTGTAAACGGCGGTAAGTGGTGAGAGCGTGTGTGAAGAAGTACACCCCTGCAGGGTTAACATCATCTATTCGAATAGCCGTGTCCGCGGAAAAGGACTTCTGGGTTGCTTATATCAGTTCATAGACAAGTGAAAGTGGATACCCTAAAATACGCAAGATAAGCGTGAGTGCTATGGATGGCGTCCTCGTAGGGAGACGGGAGCGGATCCATAGTGGTGTATTGATATGGTGAATATGTGGACTCGTGTGCGCCACCTCAAAAGAGTTACTTGCAGTCGTAGTTCAGGTTAGCCACCGAGTCAAAGCTGGCTTGCTGCAGTTAAACCCCACCATCCCTTTGTTGATAATGATGCATATGTAGTTAGTTCTGATGTAAGTCTTGCTGGGTACATTTGTACTCACGTTTGCCTATTTTATGTTTTTGCAGAGAGACTTCAGTCTCACTAGTATTTCCGCGTGGTCTTCGACGTTTAGCTTGTTACCTCAGCTACGATCTTGTGCCTCGGCAGGATTTGGTAGATAGTCAGGCTTCTCAGCCTATTTCATTTATAGATGTCTGTACTCAGACATGATAGCTTCCGCTTGTGCTTGATTTGTATGCTCTGAATGTTGGGTCATGAGACCCCTATTTGTAATATCTCGCTCCTCGGAGCCTAATGAATAATTACTTGAGTCATAGAGTCATGTTGTGATGCCATGTTGTATTGCACATATCGAGCATATTGTGTGTATGTTATTGAAATGCTTGGTATGTGTGGGATCTGACCATCTAGTTGTTTATCTTTAGTAGCCTCTCTTACCGGGAAATGTCTACTAGTGTTTCCACCGAGCCATGGTAGCTTGCTACTGCTCCGGAACACTTAGGCTGGCCGGCATGTGTCCTTCTTCGTTCCTGTGTCTGTCCCTTCGGGGAAATGTCACGCGATGAATACCGGAGTCCTGTTAGCCTGCTACAGCCCGGTTCACCAGAGTCCTGCTAGCCCAGTGCTACAGCCTGGATTCACTCGCTGATGACCGACACGTTCGATGCTGGGTCATGGATGCCTGTCCCTGTAAGTCTGTGCCACTTTGGGTTTATGACTAGCCATGTCAGCCCGGGCTCTTTATCATATGGATGCTAGCGACACCGTCATATACGTGTGCCAAAAGGCGCAAACGGTCCCGGGCTAAGGTAAGGCGACACCCGTGGGAATACCGTGCGTGAGGCCGCAAAGTGATATGAGGTGTTACATGCTAGATCGATGTGGCATTGAGTCGGGGTCCTGACAGCGTTGGTATCAGAGCTTGACTGGCTGTAGGATTACCAAGCCAAACTGGTCAAAGTTGAGTCTAGAAATTCTTTAGTTATATAAGGGAATTGATTGTGGGATGGAACGTAAGGCTCTTTTTACTCCTTATACTTTATGCCCTTCTGATCTGAGTCATCTTATCTTTTCTACGGGGATTAAGAACTAGGCTATCTCTTCTTTCTATTAGGATCACGTGTTACTAATCAGTGGACTTATAAGATTGTTGGAGTTAAGTCTCAGCTCAGTTCCTACTACTTCCGTATGTTAATTGTTGATCTCGAAACCTTGATATTGTGCTTCTGAGTGGTTATGCCACCATTTTTGTGAATGTCTCAAATCTTTTCTGAGCATTTACAGCCGTTATGCTGTCCGAGTCATCCCAGGTTTCTAAGTAGTCTGATGCATTTGCAAATCCTTTCTTTCCGTTTCAATGTTCCCATGGGCTAGATTAACCACAGTAATCAGTGAGTTGAGGTACTCTGTTACCTTGACATATATGTTGGAGATATTATTATGACCCTAGGTGTCTTAGGGGATCATCTAGTAATTTAGCCATGATTTGTGTTCCCAGTGTGATGATTCTGGCCATCATTCTCGAAAGCATCCCGTGATGCTACTTAGTAATAGGTATTCTGTTCCTGGGTTCTTGAACCCGAGATTCACTCTACCTACTTCATGTTGATAGTAATTGCTAGTGCCTTTAGGATATTAGTAACCTTTGCAATAGTCCTTGAAGTCCGTGGTATCTTCTTCTTCCAAATACCATGAACTACTTATGGCAGAAGTTCCTCGTTGAACTGAAATATCACAACAGGATTATTCTTGAGGAGTTCTCCATTCATAAATCGTGACTCTGCTAGTTCTACCTTTCTGCATGGGTTATCCGGAAGAAATATGTTGAACTTGGTTTGACATACTAATCTACGCATCCACAACTCAGAAAATTATATGTTCCTTTGAGTTGTTCTCTTTAGTTGCATTCTGACCCTCATCTATCAATTGATAGTCAAGAGTATGCGTGCGTTCGTTTAGCGATGCCTATTACTCTTGTGGTCCGTCAAGCCATTCTATCGCGGAATGACTAGGAGAAACAAACTCCAGTACCTCTTCCATATCCAGGATTGGGTCAAAGAAGTTGTGCTCCGCAGATCAAATTGCTAATCCAGCTTTTGTTCTGTTCTACCTTGGAGTATTACCCCCTTTATGTCAGAATTGTCATGAGAACTGCACCAACTCTCATGAATTTTGACGTAGTGATACTTCTCACCATCATTAGTCATTCCTCAGCCCTCGTGTTGATGCAACCGGAATACCGACAAATGAATTGTGATGTGTGAAATCAATACTCCCAGCAACCTCGTTGCTTGGTAGTTAAAGGATAATAATTTCATTCTTAGCGTGTTGGTTTTTGAATCGTCACCCTAAGATTGATTGTGCTACCTAGTCCCTATTTCTGGTGCACTCCTCGACCAATGAGTTAGGAATTATTTCAAGTCCTCACCCTTTTGATCATGTCGTCTTGCCCTCAAAAGCAAGATTGTTCTCGAGCTTAGTAACATACCGGTGGTTCGTGACTTTCCAAATATCTTCTTGGAAGTGTTACCGGGTTGTCACCTGACTGTTATGTTGAGCTCGTGATCAAGTTGGTTTATCCTGTAAACCACCCTTTCTCCAAGAATCCGTGTTAGATATCCCTGAGCTAGTTGGCTAAGCTAGAAAGCAACTTGGAGAGTTGGAAGATAAAATCTTGCCTGACTTAGTTCGTTCCAAAGGGATATTCTTGTGTAGTGTGTGTTGAAGAAAGATGATATCTTCATCGGTTGGTCCCTGTGATCAGTTGCTGGACCTATTGTCTTATCAATCCTTTGATTGGAGTATGGGCTATCATCCAATCAAGTCAGAACCAACGATGTTCGTAATGTTGTCTTACTCGTGGTTTATCCTCGAGCATACACCGTTATATTTTTGGGTCTGACCAATGCTATCACCGCGTTCACTTAACTATGGAATTCCTTTTAAAAAAGGAAACCCGGATGAATTGTTGTTGAGCCCATTGACAACATCCTTATCTCCTCCATGATTTTGTTGAACATTAAGCTAGTGTTGGAAACTTTTGAAAGCATTTGTTCATGCTAGTTCATGAAGCATATGTTCGGATGTAAGAAGTGACTTCCTCCAGTTCATGTGCATCTGATGCAAGTTGCCGCCATGGATTCGAGAAAGTCAATGTTGCTTTCTTTGGAATCATTCCAAATCAGTCATGCACACGTGCGAAGAATTCTGTGGTTTGAAGACTTGCAACCTTCAATCTATATGTACCCCTAGCACACCAAGCCACTGATTGATTTGTTCAAGGAGAAGGAGTTCCTTCATAAGAGCTAATCCGGACTTATGTAAGGACTTCGATACCCTCGTTGATGGTTCCCCCTCCTGAACTCGGTAGTGTTTTATTATAAGACTACTTTGTGGTCATGCTTGTCTTGGACAACGTGTTCACATGTTTGTAGCAGAACCAGCTCATGTTTTGGAGCTTGCTATCGTAGTTCATCTCCCGAGAATCCCGCAACGTCATCTCGTCGATTTGTGTTGCAAACTTCCGTTTTTCTTCCTAGACTCGATGAGTTTGGAATATCCTGACACCAACCAGATCTGAATCTCAGGCAGATATGATGGTTGGAATATTTCCCAAGAATTATAATATTGGTCGCGCGATAACCGGTAAAGTGGATGTCGTGGCCAACACACCCAGCCGGAAGACCTGTTATTATAATATCTTGATTGATGAAGTTGGCCACCTCCCCATAGGGATTTCGTAGGGTTTACTCCCTAGTTGCCCCTATGGATTTTTGTGTTCCCGAAGTCCGACCTTTTTACTTGGTGTTTTAGATATCAAACCATATCTATGAATGGGTTACACTAGCACATCAAGGAGAACATTAGAAGCGGAGTGCTAAATGTCTCTCGGTCGATCATCCAGATTTTGTTTCCTTGGCCTCGCTAAGGTGAAATCTGAGAAGGTGTTATCTTCCTTTGCGTCTGCATCCTCCATCACCATTCATCATGGAAGTAAGTTGTGTTACCGGACCCTTGACACGGATGTTGGTAAAACCTTGACGAATATGGAAATGCTCAAGTTCTTGAGAGCACGCACAAGCGCTACGAGTTATCATCGGCACAAACTGGGATTCCTCTCAGTTTCCTCGGCAATGCTATGACCTTTTCAGACAGTGAATTCACTCCCTATTGTTGGGTTCTTCCCCAGTTACCAGAATCATTCCCAGCATTTGCATTTTGTTCCCAGCTTGCACCGTCAATGTGCCATTCTACCATGGGTCTCTTCCATTTCCGGTGATAAGGAAATTCATCCATTACGTTGTCTTCAACAAGGTAATCCACATCATCCAAGTCTGAGTATGCCATTCTACCGACCCCCTCCAAACGATCGCTTGAGAATTGCCTTAGGCTGGTATAAAGGTTTTCAATGATCTCTGAATCAAAAGTAATTCTTTTTGCCACCTAAGGGAATATCTCTACGAGTCACCTTCCCTAAGGTGTATCGTTATGGTATCATGGCAACTCAACTCCTCGCTACGTTGACAACCGTTCGCCACCTTCTTAGATGTGGAATCGTTGTCTACCTAGTGAACCTTCGTCATCCGTTTCTTTCCACCCCTCTTGATGTGTACCTCGTGTCTCAACCCGAGAGATGGTTCTATGTCTCATTCCGTGAGTTAATCCTGAGTTGTTCGATCTTCGAGGAGATCGACCCTTCTAGAGTCTCCTTCTCTCCAGGTCATGTTGGCAGGATTTCTCAGAGCAAGACTTCAAGACAATAATGGTGATCGAATCAACGTTTCTATGAAGTGCAACCTGGATCGTGAAGATTGTACTAGTTGCGTTCCCCTTTCACCTTACCCTACGCTTGAATCTCGGGACGAGATTTTTGTTTAGTGGGGGTGAGTTGTCACAGCCCTAGAATATTGTTTGTAAATAGTTGCATCTTCATCCAGGCATCATATTTAAATTTCTGAAACTTGAACTGAGGAATTTTGGAAGCCTCAAAAACCTAAATAAAAGAGGGGCAAAGAACCCTGGAAAATGCATTCAATGTTTTCAAAATGGCCTTAAATAATGTTGGTTATATTTTGGCAAGGGTTTTGCACCAAACCAAAAATAATGAACATTTTTGAGGAATATTTTGAGCACTGAATTTAAATCATTACTTTATTTGCATTTGGAACTATATTCATAACTTGTATAGAATATATTTCCAAATACCCTGAAACATTTTTATGTGCTTTTGGAAAAGTCCATTAAGCAGCATAAATATTTTCAGAGGAGTTTTTGGCATTGTTTGAATTATTTTTAAATTCAAAACAGTGGCAAAACAGATTAAATAAAAGAAAACAGAACTGAAATAGAAATAAAAGAAAGAGAGAGAAGGAAGTTACCTGGCGCTTACCTGTCCAGCCCAGCCGGCCCAGCTCCCCCACCTGGCCGGCCCAGCCCACCTCCTCCCCCTTGTCATCTTCCTCCTCGCGCCAGTAGGCGCAGGCGCGTGGCCGGAGCGCGCGCGCACGCGCCCGAGCCACCTCCTGCTTGCCGCCCCGCCCCGGATCGTCTAAGGATGCCACGACACCCCCCTGGAACCCCCTCGTCCGCTCCCTTGCCTCCCTGCTCTCTCCCTCTCACTCCCCTGCTCTTTTCCCCTCATGGCCGAAGCCGCCATGGCCATTCCGACGAGCTCCCTCGCGGCCACCGCCACCCCCTCTCCTCCCCGACGCGCTCCTGAGCTCCGCAGTGCCTCCCTCGACCTCCCCGTCGGCTCACGCGACCGGAGAAGCCCCGAAGCGCCGTCCCGACGTTTTCCCCCTCCTCGGCCACCGAGGACCGCCGCTGTCGATTCGCCGCCTCCGACGCCTCCCCGAGCTCCCCGAGGCCACCGTCGCAACCCCTGTGAGCTCCTCTTCTCTTCCCCTCACTCCGCGCACTAGATTTCGTCCCCTAGCTCCCTCTTCCACCACGGCCGAAGCTCGCCGCCGCCGTGCCTCGTCGCCGTCGTGGCCAGAGCCACTGTGGCTCGAAGCCGGGCACACCACTGTGCTCCACGCCTCACCAGGAGCACGTAGCACGCACCAACGCCTCCCCTAGCACCCTGCATCGCCTAACCCGCGGGTGCCCGAACTCCGGCCGCCGCCTTGGAGCTCGCCGCCGTCGACTCAGGCCACCCCAACTCCTCTCGTTCGCTCCATTAGATGCGCTGTTTTGCCAGCTAGCCGTAGCCGCAAACCACGAGTAAAACGGTGCCCTGTAGCGCAAACCCGACGCGGACGCCGCCGCGATCTGAGGTTGCCGGCGGTTAAACGCCGGCAGCTGACGTGGCGCTGATTTAGTTAGCACTAATGACCACGCTAAACACCCCCACAGCCACTGACAGTGGGCCCCACCCCTGGTCAAACCCCAGTCAGCGCTGGGTTTGACCGGGATTAGCTCCTGTGTCACTGACGTGTGGACCCCACACGTCAGGTTTGACCCGAGCCAGCCCAGTTGACCCTGCTGACGTCAGTGTGACGTGGTGCTGACGCCATAATCATTTCTGGATTTAATATTATTCAGGAAATTCCAGAAAATGCCTAAAACTTCTAAAAATCATAGAAATTCAACCGTAGCTCCAAATTAAATAAATTATATATGAAAAATTATCAGAAAAATTCAAGGAATCCATCTGTACCATTTTCATGCATGTTAGAACCACTTATAGCTGCTGTTTATCACAAATCATATAAATGGCATCTGAATAATCACATATGGAGTTTGAATTTGAATCTTATATTCAAACCAACTTCATTTAATCTGTTGCTAGTTGCATTAGCTCAAAACACATTCATATTGCCATGTCATGAGCATGCATCATATTGTGCATTGCATTGATTGTATTTCTTCTTTGTTGTCGGTATCTGTTCCCTCCCGGTAGAGGATGTTCCGACGTTGTGATCGTTGACACTGATGAAGACTCAATGTTATCTTCAGAAGTGCCAGGCAAGCAAAACCCCCTTGTTCATTCCGATACAATCCCACTCTCTCGCTCCTGCTCTCTTTTACTGCATTAGGACAACAGCGACATATCTGTTACTTGCTGCGGTAGCTGAACCCCTTTATCCTTTGCATGACCTGTCATTGCCACAGTAAATAGATGAAACCCACTAGCATGAGTAGGAGTTGTTTGAGCCCTGTTGTGCCTACTCATTCATGTTTGTTCATCATGCCTACTACTGCCTAGAGTTCAGTCGGGTCTGATTCATCCGGGATGAATCAGAGGCGTGTGAACATGTCCTACTGTGTGTGAACACGTTTTGGTAAAGGTAGCGGTGAGAGGCCATGTAGGAGTACATGGTGGGTTGTCTCATTGCAGCCGTCCTCAGGAACTAAGTTCTGTGTTTGTGATCCATGATTCAGCTACTACCACGCATTGGGCCCGAAACCAATGGACCCTCTCGGCTTCTTAATCACCCTTGTCCTCTGTCCAGGAGTTGCAAGTAGTTTCTGGTGTTTGTAGTATGCTGGAGGCCGTGCGCAGCGCTGACCGTAGGGGTGGGCTGTGATGCGGTAGGCACGTGGCCGGGTGTACCGGGCACCCGTTTGGTGTCTCGGGAACCCTGTTCACATCGTTTGGGGCTGCGAGCGAAACTCCGGCCGGATCTCCTCATGGATGGAACCCGAATAGGCAATAAACCTGGACTAGAGACTCGAGTGTTTAGGCAGGTCGTGGCCGACACCCACGTTGGGCTTCCGCTTGAAGGTTGCCGAGTACATGTCGTGTAAACGGCGGTAAGTGGTGAGAGCGTGTGTGAAGAAGTACACCCCTGCAGGGTTAACATCATCTATTCGAATAGCCGTGTCCGCGGAAAAGGACTTCTGGGTTGCTTATATCAGTTCATAGACAAGTGAAAGTGGATACCCTAAAATACGCAAGATAAGCGTGAGTGCTATGGATGGCGTCCTCGTAGGGAGACGGGAGCGGATCCATAGTGGTGTATTGATATGGTGAATATGTGGACTCGTGTGCACCACCTCAAAAGAGTTACTTGCAGTCGTAGTTCAGGTTAGCCACCGAGTCAAAGCTGGCTTGCTGCAGTTAAACCCCACCATCCCTTTGTTGATAATGATGCATATGTAGTTAGTTCTGATGTAAGTCTTGCTGGGTACATTTGTACTCACGTTTGCCTATTTTATGTTTTTGCAGAGAGACTTCAGTCTCACTAGTATTTCCGCGTGGTCTTCGACGTTTAGCTTGTTACCTCAGCTACGATCTTGTGCCTCGGCAGGATTTGGTAGATAGTCAGGCTTCTCAGCCTATTTCATTTATAGATGTCTGTACTCAGACATGATAGCTTCCGCTTGTGCTTGATTTGTATGCTCTGAATGTTGGGTCATGAGACCCCTATTTGTAATATCTCGCTCCTCGGAGCCTAATGAATAATTACTTGAGTCATAGAGTCATGTTGTGATGCCATGTTGTATTGCACATATCGAGCATATTGTGTGTATGTTATTGAAATGCTTGGTATGTGTGGGATCTGACCATCTAGTTGTTTATCTTTAGTAGCCTCTCTTACCGGGAAATGTCTCCTAGTGTTTCCACCGAGCCATGGTAGCTTGCTACTGCTCCGGAACACTTAGGCTGGCCGGCATGTGTCCTTCTTCGTTCCTGTGTCTGTCCCTTCGGGGAAATGTCACGCGATGAATACCGGAGTCCTGTTAGCCTGCTACAGCCCGGTTCACCGGAGTCCTGCTATCCCAGTGCTACAGCCTGGATTCACTCGCTGATGACCGACACGTTCGATGCTGGGTCATGGATGCCTGTCCCTATAAGTCTGTGCCACTTTGGGTTTATGACTAGCCATGTCATCCCGGGCTCTTTATCATATGGATGCTAGCGACACCGTCATATACGTGTGCGAAAAGGCGCAAACGGTCCCGGGCTAAGGTAAGGCGACACCCATGGGAATACCGTGCGTGAGGCCGCAAAGTGATATGAGGTGTTACATGCTAGATCGATGTGGCATTGAGTCGGGGTCCTGACAGCGTTGGTATCAGAGCTTGACTGCCTATAGGATTACCAAGCCAAACTGGTCAAAGTTGAGTCTAGAAATTCTTTAGTTATATAAGGGAATTGATTGTGGGATGGAACGTAAGGCTCTTTTTACTCCTTATACTTTATGCCCTTCTGATCTGAGTCATCTTATCTTTTCTATGGGGATTAAGAACTAGGCTATCTCTTCTTTCTATTAGGATCACATGTTACTAATCAGTGGACTTATAAGATTGTTGGAGTTAAGTCTCAGCTCAGTTCCTACTACTTCCGTATGTTAATTGTTGATCTCAAAACCTTGATATTGTGCTTCTGAGTGGTTATGCCACCATTTTTGTGAATGTCTCAAATCTTTTCTGAGCATTTACAACTGTTATGCTGTCCGAGTCATCCCAGGTTTCTAAGTAGTCTGATGCATTTGCAAATCCTTTCTTTCCGTTTCAATGTTCCCATGGGCCAGATTAACCACACTAATCAGTGAGTTGAGGTACTCTGTTACCTTGACATATATGTTGGAGATATTATTATGACCCTAGGTGTCTTAGGGGATCATCTAGTAATTTAGCCATGATTTGTGTTCCCAGTGTGATGATTCTGGCCATCATTCTCGAAAGCATCCCGTGATGCTACTTAGTAATAGGTATTCTGTTCCTGGGTTCTTGAACCCGAGATTCACTCTACCTACTTCATGTTGATAGTAATTGCTAGTGCCTTTAGGATATTAATAACCTTTGCAATAGTCCTTGAAGTCCGTGGTATCTTCTTCTTCCAAATACCATGAACTACTTATGGCAGAAGTTCCTCGTTGAACTGAAATATCACAACAGGATTATTCTTGAGGAGTTCTCCATTCATAAATCGTGACTCTGCTAGTTCTACCTTTCTGCATGGGTTATCCGGAAGAAATATGTTGAACTTGGTTCGACATACTAATCTACGCATCCACAACTCAGAAAATTATATGTTCCTTTGAGTTGTTCTCTTTAGTTGCATTCTGACCCTCATCTATCAATTGATAGTCAAGAGTATGCGTGCGTTCGTTTAGCGATGCCTATTACTCTTGTGGTCCGTCAAGCCATTCTATCGCGGAATGACTAGGAGAAACAAACTCCAGTACCTCTTCCATATCCAGGATTGGGTCAAAGAAGTTGTGCTCCGCAGATCAAATTGCTAATCCAGCTTTTGTTCTGTTCTACCTTGGAGTATTACCCCCTTTATGTCAGAATTGTCATGAGAACTGCACCAACTCTCATGAATTTTGACGTAGTGATACTTCTCACCATCATTAGTCATTCCTCAGCCCTCGTGTTGATGCAACCGGAATACCGACAAATGAATTGTGATGTGTGAAATCAATACTCCCAGCAACCTCGTTGCTTGGTAGTTAAAGGATAATAATTTCATTCTTAGCGTGTTGGTTTTTGAATCGTCACCCTAAGATTGATTGTGCTACCTAGTCCCTATTTCTGGTGCACTCCTCGACCAATGAGTTAGGAATTATTTCAAGTCCTCACCCATTTGATCATGTCGTCTTGCCCTCAAAAGCAAGATTGTTCTCGAGCTTAGTAACATACCGGTGGTTCGTGACTTTCCAAATATCTTCTTGGAAGTGTTACCGGGTTGTCACCTGACTGTTATGTTGAGCTCGTGATCAAGTTGGTTTATCCTGTAAACCACCCTTTCTCCAAGAATCCGTGTTAGATATCCCTGAGCTAGTTGGCTAAGCTAGACAGCAACTTGGAGAGTTGGAAGATAAAATCTTGCCTGACTTAGTTCGTTCCAAAGGGATATTCTTGTGTAGTGTGTGTTGAAGAAAGATGATATCTTCATCGGTTGGTCCCTGTGATCAGTTGCTGGACCTATTGTCTTATCAATCCTTTGATTGGAGTATGGGCTATCATCCAATCAAGTCAGAACCAACGATGTTCGTAATGTTGTCTTACTCGTGGTTTATCCTCGAGCATACACCGTTATATTTTTGGGTCTGACCAATGCTATCACCGCGTTCACTTAACTATGGAATTCCTTTTAAAAAAGGAAACCCGGATGAATTGTTGTTGAGCCCATTGACAACATCCTTATCTCCTCCATGATTTTGTTGAACATTAAGCTAGTGTTGGAAACTTTTGAAAGCATTTGTTCATGCTAGTTCATGAAGCATATGTTCGGATGTAAGAAGTGACTTCCTCCAGTTCATGTGCATCTGATGCAAGTTGCCGCCATGGATTCGAGAAAGTCAATGTTGCTTTCTTTGGAATCATTCCAAATCAGTCATGCACACGTGCGAAGAATTCTGTGGTTTGAAGACTTGCAACCTTCAATCTATATGTACCCCTAGCACACCAAGCCACTGATTGATTTGTTCAAGGAGAAGGAGTTCCTTCATAAGAGCTAATCCGGACTTATGTAAGGACTTCGATACCCTCGTTGATGGTTCCCCCTCCTGAACTCGGTAGTGTTTTATTATAAGACTACTTTGTGGTCATGCTTGTCTTGGACAACGTGTTCACATGTTTGTAGCAGAACCAGCTCATGTTTTGGAGCTTGCTATCGTAGTTCATCTCCCGAGAATCCCGCAACGTCATCTCGTCGATTTGTGTTGCAAACTTCCGTTTTTCTTCCTAGACTCGATGAGTTTGGAATATCCTGACACCAACCAGATCTGAATCTCAGGCAGATATGATGGTTGGAATATTTCCCAAGAATTATAATATTGGTCGCGCGATAACCGGTAAAGTGGATGTCGTGGCCAACACACCCAGCCGGAAGACCTGTTATTATAATATCTTGATTGATGAAGTTGGCCACCTCCCCATAGGGATTTCGTAGGGTTTACTCCCTAGTTGCCCCTATGGATTTTTGTGTTCCCGAAGTCCGACCTTTTTACTTGGTGTTTTAGATATCAAACCATATCTATGAATGGGTTACACTAGCACATCAAGGAGAACATTAGAAGCGGAGTGCTAAATGTCTCTCGGTCGATCATCCAGATTTTGTTTCCTTGGCCTCGCTAAGGTGAAATCTGAGAAGGTGTTATCTTCCTTTGCGTCTGCATCCTCCATCACCATTCATCATGGAAGTAAGTTGTGTTACCGGACCCTTGACACGGATGTTGGTAAAACCTTGATGAATATGGAAATGCTCAAGTTCTTGAGAGCACGCACAAGCGCTACGAGTTATCATCGGCACAAACTGGGATTCCTCTCAGTTTCCTCGGCAATGCTATGACCTTTTCAGACAGTGAATTCACTCCCTATTGTTGGGTTCTTCCCCAGTTACTAGAATCATTCCCAGCATTTGCATTTTGTTCCCAGCTTGCACCGTCAATGTGCCATTCTACCATGGGTCTCTTCCATTTCCAGTGATAAGGAAATTCATCCATTACATTGTCTTCAACAAGGTAATCCACATCATCCAAGTCTGAGTATGCCATTCTACCGACCCCCTCCAAACGATCGCTTGAGAATTGCCTTAGGCTGGTATAAAGGTTTTCAATGATCTCTGAATCAAAAGTAATTCTTTTTTGCACCTAAGGGAATATCTCTACGAGTCACCTTCCCTAAGGTGTATCGTTATGGTATCATGGCAACTCAACTCCTCGCTACGTTGACAACCGTTCGCCACCTTCTTAGATGTGGAATCGTTGTCTACCTAGTGAACCTTCGTCATCCGTTTCTTTCCACCCCTCTTGATGTGTACCTCGTGTCTCAACCCGAGAGATGGTTCTATGTCTCATTCCGTGAGTTAATCCTGAGTTGTTCGATCTTCGAGGAGATCGACCCTTCTAGAGTCTCCTTCTCTCCAGGTCATGTTGGCAGGATTTCTCAGAGCAAGACTTCAAGACAATAATGGTGATCGAATCAACGTTTCTATGAAGTGCAACCTGGATCGTGAAGATTGTACTAGTTGCGTTCCCCTTTCACATTACCCTACGCTTGAATCTCGGGACGAGATTTTTGTTTAGTGGGGGTGAGTTGTCACAGCCCTAGAATATTGTTTGTAAATAGTTGCATCTTCATCCAGGCATCATATTTAAATTTCTGAAACTTGAACTGAGGAATTTTGGAAGCCTCAAAAACCTAAATAAAAGAGGGGCAAAGAACCCTGGAAAATGCATTCAATGTTTTCAAAATGGCCTTAAATAATGTTGGTTATATTTTGGCAAGGGTTTTGCACCAAACCAAAAATAATGAACATTTTTGAGGAATATTTTGAGCACTGAATTTAAATCATTACTTTATTTGCATTTGGAACTATATTCATAACTTGTATAGAATATATTTCCAAATACCCTGAAACATTTTTATGTGCTTTTGGAAAAGTCCATTAAGCAGCATAAATATTTTCAGAGGAGTTTTTGGCATTGTTTGAATTATTTTTAAATTCAAAACAGTGGCAAAACAGATTAAATAAAAGAAAACAGAACTGAAATAGAAATAAAAGAAAGAGAGAGAAGGAAGTTACCTGGCGCTTACCTGTCCAGCCCAGCCGGCCCAGCTCCCCCACCTGGCCGGCCCAGCCCACCTCCTCCCCCTTGTCATCTTCCTCCTTGCGCCAGTAGGCGCAGGCGCGTGGCCGGAGTGCGCGCGCACGCGCCCGAGCCACCTCCTGCTTGCCGCCCCACCCCGGATCGGCTAAGGATGCCACGACACCCCCCTGGAACCCCCTCGTCCGCTCCCTTGCCTCCCTGCTCTCTCCCTCTCACTCCCCTGCTCTTTTCCCCTCATGGCCGAAGCCGCCATGGCCATTCCGACGAGCTCCCTCGCGGCCACCGCCACCCCCTCTCCTCCCCGACGCGCTCCTGAGCTCCGCAGTGCCTCCCTCGACCTCCCCGTCGGCTCACGCGACCGGAGAAGCCCCGAAGCGCCGTCCCGATGTTTTCCCCCTCCTCGGCCACCGAGGACCGCCGCTGTCGATTCGCCGCCTCCGACGCCTCCCCGAGCTCCCCGAGGCCACCGTCGCAACCCCTGTGAGCTCCTCTTCTCTTCCCCTCACTCCGCGCACTAGATTTCGTCCCCTAGCTCCCTCTTCCACCACGGCCGAAGCTCGCCGCCGCCGTGCCTCGTCGCCGTCGTGGCCAGAGCCATTGTGGCTCGAAGCCGGGCACACCACTGTGCTCCACGCCTCACCAGGAGCACGTAGCACGCACCAACGCCTCCCCTAGCACCCTGCATCGCCTAACCCGCGGGTGCCCGAACTCCGGCCGCCGTCTTGGAGCTCGCCGCCGTCGACTCAGGCCACCCCAGCTCCTCCCGTTCGCTCCATTAGATGCGCTGTTTTGCCAGCTAGCCGTAGCCGCAAACCACGAGTAAAACGGTGCCCTGTAGCGCAAACCCGACGCGGACGCCGCCGCGATCTGAGGTTGCCGGCGGTTAAACGCCGGCAGCTGACGTGGCGCTGATTTAGTTAGCACTAATGACCACGCTAAACACCCCCACAGCCACTGACAGTGGGCCCCACCCCTGGTCAAACCCCAGTCAGCGCTGGGTTTGACCGGGATTAGCTCCTGTGTCACTGACGTGTGGACCCCACACGTCAGGTTTGACCCGAGCCAGCCCAGTTGACCCTGCTGACGTCACTGTGACGTGGTGCTGACGCCATAATCATTTCTGGATTTAATATTATTCAGGAAATTCCAGAAAATGCCTAAAACTTCTAAAAATCATAGAAATTCAACCGTAGCTCCAAATTAAATAAATTATATATGAAAAATTATCAGAAAAATTCAAGGAGTCCATTTGTACCATTTTCATGCATGTTAGAACCACTTATAGCTGCTGTTTAGCACAAATCATATAAATGGCATCTGAATAATCACATATGGAGTTTGAATTTGAATCTTATATTCAAACCAACTTCATTTAATCTGTTGCTAGTTGCATTATCTCAAAACACATTCATATTGCCATGTCATGAGCATGCATCATATTGTGCATTGCATTGATTGTATTTCTTCTTTGTTGTCGGTATCTGTTCCCTCCCGGTAGAGGATGTTCCGACGTTGTGATCGTTGACACTGATGAAGACTCAATGTTATCTTCAGAAGTGCCAGGCAAGCAAAACCCCCTTGTTCATTCCGATACAATCCCACTCTCTCGCTCCTGCTCTCTTTTACTGCATTAGGACAACAGCGACATATCTGTTACTTGCTGCGGTAGCTGAACCCCTTTATCCTTTGCATGACCTGTCATTGCCACAGTAAATAGATGAAACCCACTAGCATGAGTAGGAGTTGTTTGAGCCCTGTTGTGCCTACTCATTCATGTTTGTTCGTCATGCCTGCTACTGCCTAGAGTTGAGTCGGGTCTGATTCATCCGGGATGAATCAGAGGCGTGTGAACATGTCCTACTGTGTGTGAGCTAAGTGTGTGAACACGTTTTGGTAAAGGTAGCGTGAGAGGCCATGTAGGAGTACATGGTGGGTTGTCTCATTGCAGCCGTCCTCAGGAACTGAGTTCTGTGTTTGTGATCCATGATTCAGCTACTACCACGCATTGGGCCCGAAACCAATGGACCCTCTCGGCTTCTTAATCACCCTTGTCCTCTGTCCAGGAGTTGCAAGTAGTTTCTGGTGTTTGTAGTATGCTGGAGGCCGTGCGCAGCGCTGACCGTAGGGGTGGGCTGTGATGCGGTAGGCACATGGCCGGGTGTACCGGGCGCCCGTTTGGTGTCTCGGGAACCCTGTTCACATCGAATTGGGCTGTGAGCGAAACTCCGGCCGGATCTCCTCATGGATGGAACCCGAATAGGCGATAAACCTGGACTAGAGACTCGAGTGTTTAGGCAGGCCGTGGCCGACACCCACGTTGGGCTTCCGCTTGAAGGTTGCCGAGTACATGTCGTGTAAACGGCGGTAAGTGGTGAGAGCATGTGTGAAGAAGTACACCCCTGCAGGGTTAACATCATCTATTCGAATAGCCGTGTCCGCGGAAAAGGACTTCTGGGTTGCTTATATCAGTTCATAGACAAGTGAAAGTGGATACCCTAAAATACGCAAGATAAGCATGAGTGCTATGGATGGCGTCCTCGTAGGGAGACGGGAGCGGATCCATAGTGGTGTATTGATATGGTGAATATGTGGACTCGTGTGCGCCACCTCAAAAGATTTACTTGCAGTCGTAGTTCAGGTTAGCCACCGAGTCAAAGCTGGCTTGCTGCAGTTAAACCCCACCATCCCTTTGTTGATAATGATGCATATGTAGTTAGTTCTGATGTAAGTCTTGCTGGGTACATTTGTACTCACGTTTGCCTATTTTATGTTTTTGCAGAGAGACTTCAGTCTCACTAGTATTTCCGCGTGGTCTTCGACGTTTAGCTTGTTACCTCAGCTACGATCTTGTGCCTCGGCAGGATTTGGTAGATAGTCAGGCTTCTCAGCCTATTTCATTTATAGATGTCTGTACTCAGACATGATAGCTTCCGCTTGTGCTTGATTTGTATGCTCTGAATGTTGGGTCATGAGACCCCTATTTGTAATATCTCGCTCCTCGGAGCCTAATGAACAATTACTTGAGTCATAGAGTCATGTTGTGATGCCATGTTGTATTGCACATATCGAGCATATTGTGTGTATGTTATTGAAATGCTTGGTATGTGTGGGATCTGACCATCTAGTTGTTTATCTTTAGTAGCCTCTCTTACCGGGAAATGTCTCCTAGTGTTTCCACCGAGCCATGGTAGCTTGCTACTGCTCCGGAACACTTAGGCTGGCCGGCATGTGTCCTTCTTCGTTCCTGTGTCTGTCCCTTCGGGGAAATGTCACGCGATGAATACCGGTGTCCTGTTAGCCTGCTACAGCCCGGTTCACCGGAGTCCTGCTAGCCCAGTGCTACAGCCTGGATTCACTCGCTGATGACCGACACGTTCGATGCTGGGTCATGGATGCCTGTCCCTGTAAGTCTGTGCCACTTTGGGTTTATGACTAGCCATGTCAGCCCGGGCTCTTTATCATATGGATGCTAGCGACACCGTCATATACGTGTGCCAAAAGGCGCAAACGGTCCCGGGCTAAGGTAAGGCGACACCCGTGGGAATACCGTGCGTGAGGCCGCAAAGTGATATGAGGTGTTACATGCTAGATCAATGTGGCATTGAGTCGGGGTCCTGACATTAACGATCCTCGGGGTGCGTTTACGTGTCCGTCGTCAACACTCACATTTGGGCCAATTCAGACCAGTTTCATGGACGATTACTCATTGTTTTGGGGTCCCGGAGTGATTTCCACGATTAACGAACCCCGGGGTACCTTTACGTGTCGTCATCAACACTCGCGGTTTTTCTCGATTCTGACCCATTTCATGGACTATTACTCACCGTTTTGTGGTCCCAAAGCGATTTCCATTGTTGTTGAACCCCAAGGTGTGTTACGTGTTGGTCATCAAGACAAGCAGTTTGGGCCGATTCTGGCCCGTATATGGACTATTACTCACTGTTTTGGGGTGACGAACCCTGATGTGCGTTTACATGTCAGTCATCAAGACTCGCGGGTTTTGTTGATTCTGACCCGTTTCATGGACTATTACTCACCATTTTGGGTTTCCAAAGCGATTTCCATGGTTGTTGAACCCCAAGATGCGCTTACATGCCGGTCATCAAAATCACAGTTTTGGCTGATTCTGGCCCGTTTCTTGGACTATTACTCAGGTTTGGGGTCCCGAAGCTATTTCCACCATTGTAGAACACCAGGGTGCGTTTATGTGTTGATCATCAACACTCGCAGTTTTGGCCGATTCTGGACTGTTTCATAGATTATTGCTCACTGTCTTGGGTCCCGGAGCGATTTCCATGATTGACGAACCCCAAGGTGCGTTTATGTGCCATTCATCAATAATCCTCTTTTTTTATTATGGGCTCTTTCATGGACTATTACTCACTATTTTGGGGTCCTAGGGCGATTTCCACGATTGATGATCCCCGGGGTGCGTTTACGTGTCCGTCGTCAACACACTCAATTTTGGCCGATTCTGGGGTCCTGGGGCGATTTCCACGACTGACGAACCCCGGAATGCGTTTTTGTCTCGTTCATCAACGATCTTAGTTTTGTCCGTCTGGGTTCTTTCATGGTCTATTACTCACCGTTTTAGGGTCCCAGAGCGATTTCCACGATTGTTGATCCCCTGCATGCGTTTACGTGTTCATCGTCAACACTCAAAATTTTAGCCGATTCTGGCCCATTTTGTGGACTATTACTCACCGATTTGGGGTCTCGAAGCGATTTCCATGGTTGTTGAACCCCAAGGCGCGCTTACAAGTCGGTCATCAACAATCGCAGTTTTGGCTGATTCTGGCCCGTTTCTTGGACTATTACTCAGTTTTGGAGTCCCGAAGCTATTTCCACGATTGATGAACCCCGGCGTGCGTTTACGTGTCGGTCATCAACACTCGCGGTTTTTATCATTTCTGACCCGTTTCGTGGACTATTACTCACCATTTTGGGGTCCCAAAACGACTTCCATGGTTGTTGAACCCCAAGGTGCGCTTACGTGTCGGTCATCAACAATCAGAGTTTTGGCCGATTCTGGCCCGTTTCTTGGCCTATTACTGATTGTTTTGGGGTCACCGAAGTGATTTCTACAATTGTTGAACCCCAAGGTGCGCTTACGTGTCGGTCATCAACACTCGCAGTTTTGGCCGATTCTGGCCTGTTTCTTGGACTATTACTCATTATTTTGGGGTCCCGGAGTGATTTCCATAGTTGTTGAACCCAAGGTGCACTTACGTGTCGGTCATCAACACTCGCAGTTTTTGTCAATTTTGACCCATTTTGTGGAGTATTACTCACCGTTTTGGGGCCCAAAGCGATTTCAATGGTTGTCAAACCCCGAGGTGCGTTTACGTGTCGGTCATCAACACTCACAATTTTGGCTGATTCTGGTCCATTTCGTGCACTATTACTCACCATTTTGGGGTCCCAGAGTGATTTCCATGATTGACAATCCCCGGGGTGTGTTTACGTGTCCGTCGTCAACACCCACACTTTTGGCCAATTCTGACCTATTTCATGGACTATTACTCACTGTTTTGGAGTCCCGAAGCGATTTCCATAGTTGTCAAACCCCAAGGTGCGCTTACGTGTCAGTCATAACCACTCACAGTTTTGGCCGATTTTGGCCCGTTTCGTGGACTATTACTCACTATTTTGGGGTCCTGAGCGATTTCCACGATTAACGAACCTCGGGGTGCATTTAAATTTCGGTCATCAATACTCACAGTTTTGGCCGATTCTGGCTCGTTTCATGGACTAGTACTCACTCTTTTGGGGTCCCGGAGTGATTTCCACGACTAACGAACCCCGGGGTGTGTTTACGTGTCGATAATCAACACTTGCGGTTTTTCGATTCTGACCCGTTTCATGGACTATTACTCATTGTTTTGTGGTATTAAAGCGATTTCATGGTTGTCGAGCCCCAAGGTATGCATACGTGTTGGTCGTCAAGACTCGTAGTTTGGGCCGATTCTGGCCCGTTTCTTGGACTATTACTCAGTTTTGGGGTCCCGATGTGATTTTCTCGATTGACAGACTCTGGGGTGCGTTTACGTGTCGGTCATCAACACTTCCAAGTTTGGCCGATTCTGGTCTGTTTCATGCAATATTACTCACCGTTTTGGGGTCCCAGAGCGATTTCCATGATTGACGATCCCTGGGGTGCGTTTACGTGTCCATTGTCAACACTCACAGTTTTTGCGAATTCTGACCCGTTTCGTGGACTATTACTAACTGTTTTTGGGTCCTGAAGCGATTTCCATAGTTGTTGACCCCTAGGGTGCGCTTATGCGTCGGTCATCAACACTCACAGTTATGGCTGATTCTGGCCCGTTTCATGGACTATTACTCATTGTTTTGGTGTCCCGAGTGATTTCCCCGATTAACGAACCCCGAGGTGCCTTTACGAGTTGGTCATCAACACTCATAGTTTTGGCTGATTCGGGCCCATTTCATGGAATATTACTCACTGTTTTGTGGTCCCGGAGTGATTTCCACGATTAATGAACCCCGGGGTGCGTTTACATGTCGGTCATCAATACTCGCGGTTTTGGCCGATTCTGGCCCGTTTTATGGTCCCAAAGCGATTTTCATGGTTCTCGAACCCCAAGATGTGCTTATGTGTTGGTCGTGAAGACTCGTTGGGCCGATTCTGGCTCATTTCTTGGACTATTACTCAGTTTTGGGGTCCCGAAGTGATTTCCACAATTCACGAACTCCGGGGTGCATTTACGTGTTGGTCATAAACACTCACAGTTTTGGCCAATTCTGGTCCGTTTCATGCACTATTACTCAGTGTTTTGGGGTTCTAGTGCAATTTCCATGATTAACGATCGTCGGGTTGCGTTTACGTGTCCGTCGTCAACACTCATAGTTTGGGCCAATTGAGACCCGTTTCATGGAGTATTACTCACTATTTTGGGGTCCCGAAGTGATTTCCACGATTAAGGAACCCCGGGGTGCCTTTACGTGTCGTCATCAACACTCACAATTTTGGCCGATTCATATCCGTTATGCACTATTATTCACATTTTTGGGGTCCCAGAGCGATTTCCACAATTGGGGATCCCCGGGATGCGTTTATGTGTCCGTTGTCAACAGTTACAATTTTGGCCAATTCTGACTCGTTTCGTGGACTATTACTAACCGTTTCGGGGTCTCGAAGCGATTTCCATAGTTATTGAACCCCAAGGTGCGCTTACGTGTCGGTCATCAACACTCACAGTTTTGGGCAATTCTGACCCATTTCATGGACTATTACTCACTTTTTGGGGTCCCGAGTGATTTTCACGATTAACCAACCCCGAGGTGCATTTACGTGTTGGTCATCAACACTCATAGTTTGGCCGATTCTGGACCATTTCGTGGAATACTACTCATTGTTTTGTGGCCCCGGAGTGATTTCCATGATTAGCGAATCCTGAGGTGCATTTACATGTCGGTCATCAACACTCGCAGTTTTTGTCGATTCTGACCCTGTTTCGTCGACTATTACTCACCGTTTGTGGTCCCAAAGCAATTTCCATGGTTGTCGAACCCCAAGGTGTGCTTACGTTTTGGTCGTCAAGACTCTTAGTTTGGGCCGATTCTGGCTCGTATATGGACTATTACTCACTGTTTTGGGGTCCCGGAGTGATTTCCACGATTGACGAACCCCGATGTGCGTTTAAGTGTTGGTCATCAAGACTCGCGGGTTTTGTCGATTCTTACCCATTTCATGGACTATTACTCACCGTTTTGGGGTCCCAAAGCGATTTCCATGGTTGTTGAACCCCAAGGTGCGCTTACGTGTCGGTCATCAACAATCGCGGGTTTGGCCGATTCTGGCCCGTTTCTTGGACTATTACTTAGTTTTCGGGTCCCGTAGCTATTTCCACGATTGACGAACACCGAGGTGCGTTTATGTGTCGGTCATTATCACTCGCAGTTTTTGCTGATCCTGGCCTGTTTCATAGACTATTGCTCACTGTCTTGGGTCCCAGAGCGATTTCCATGGTTGACGAACCCTACGTGCGTTTATGTGTCGTTCATCAATAATCCCCTTTTTTATTCTGGGCTCTTTCATGGACTACTACTCGCCATATTAGGGACCTAGAGCGATTTCCATGATTGATCATCCCCAGGGTGCATTTACGTGTCTGTCGTCAACACTCAATTTTGGCCGATTCTGGGGTCTCGGGGCGATTTCCACAATTGACGAACCCTGGGATCAACAATCCTAGTTTTATCCGTCTAGGCTTTTTCATGGTCTATTACTCACCGTTTTAGGGTCCCATAGCGATTTCCACGATTATTGATCCCCGGGGTGCGTTTACGTGTTCGTCATCAACACTCACAATTTTGGCCGATTCCAGCCGGTTTCGTGGACTATTACTCACCGTTTTGGGGTCCCAAAGCGATTTCCATGGTTGTTGAACCCCAAGATGCGCTTACAAGTCGGTCATCAACAATCGCAGCTTTGGCCGATTCTGGCCCGTTCCTTGAACTATTACTCACCGTTTTGGGGTCCCGAAGTGATTTCCACAATTGATGAACCCCGGGGTGCGTTTACGTGTCGGTCATCAACACTCATAGATTTTGTCGATTCTGACCCGTTTCGTGGACTATTACTCACCGTTTTGGGGTCACAAAGTGACTTCCATGGTTGTTGAACCCCAAGGTGCGCTTACGTGTCCGTCATCAACACTCGCAGTTTTGGCTGATTCTGGCCCGTTTCTTGGACTATTACTCACTATTTTGGGGTCCCGGAGTGATTTCCACAATTCACAAACCCCGGTGTGCGTTTACGTGTCGGTCACCAACACTCGCGGTTTTTGTCGATTCTGACCCATTTCATGGGCTATTACTCACCGTTTTGGGGTCCCAAAGCGTTTTCAATGCTTGTCAAACTCAAGGTGCTTACGTGTTGGTCATCAACAATCACAGTTTGGGATGATTCTGGCCCGTTTCTTGGACAATTACTCAGTTTTGGGGTCCCAGAGTGATTTCCACGATGGATGAACCCCAAGGTGCATTTACGTGTCGGTCATCAACACTCACAATTTTGGCCAATTCTGGTCTGTTTCGTGCACTATTACTCATCGTTTGGGGTCCGAGAGCGATTTCCATGATTGACGATCCCCGGGGAGCGTTTACGTGTCCGTCGTCAACAATCATAGTTTTGGCCAATTCTGACCTGTTTCGTGGACTATTACTCACCGTTTTGGGGTCCCTAAGCGATTTCCATAGTTGTTGAACCCCAAGGTGCGCTTACGTGTCGATCATCAACACTCATAGTTTTGCCCGATTCTGGCCCGCTTCATGGACTATTACTCACTGTTTTGTGGTCCCGAGTGATTTCCATGATTAACGAACCCCGAGGTGTGTTTACGTGTCGGTCATCAACACTCATAGTTTTGGGCAATTCTAGCCCGTTTCATGCACTATTACTCACTGTTTCGGGGTCCTGGAGTGATTTCCATGATTAACGTACCCCGGTGAGCGTTTACCTGTTGGTCATCAACACTCGCGGTTTTGGTGATTCTGACCCATTTCGTGGACTATTACTCACTGTTTTGCGATACCAAAGTGATTTTCATGGTTGTCAACCCCAAGGTGTGCTTACGTGTTGGTTGTCAGGACTTGTAGTTTGGGCCGATTCTGGCCCATTTCTTGGATTATTACACTATTTTGGGGTCCCAATGTGATTTGCACGATTGACAAGCTCGGGGGTGCGTTTACGTGTCGGTCATCAACACTCACAATTTTGGCCGATTCTGGTCCGTTTTGTGCACTATTACTCAGTGTTTTGGGGTCCCATAGCAATTTCCATGATTGAGATCCCTGGGTGCATTTACGTGTCCGTCGTCAACACTTATAGTTTTGGCCAATTCTCAACCTTTTCGTGGGCTTACTCACCGTTTTGGGGTCCCGAAGCGATTTCCATAGTTGTTGAAACCAAGGTGCGCTTACGTGTCGCTCATCGACACTCGCAGTATCGGCCGATTCTGGCCCGTTTCATGGACTATTACTCACTGTTTTGGGGTCCTGGAGTGATTTCCACGATTAACAAACCCTAGGGCGCGTTTATGTGATGGTCATCAACACTCACATTTTTAGCCGATTCAGGTCCATTTCGTGCACTATTACTCAGCGTTTTTGGCCCAGAGCGATTTCCATGATTAACGATCCCCGGGGAGCGTTTACGTGTCTGTCGTCAACCCTGATAGTTTTGGCCAATTCTGACCCGTTTCATGGACTATTACTCACCATTTTGCGGTCCCGAAGCAATTTCTATAGTTGTTGAATCCCAAGGAGCGCTTACGTGTCAGTCATCCATACTCACAGTTTTGGCCGATTCTAGTGTGTTTCATGGACTATTACTCACTGTTTCGAGTTCCCGAGTGATTTCCAGAATTAACGAACCTCGAGGTTGGTTTACTTGTCGGTCATCAACACTCATAGTTTTGGTCGATTCTGGCCCATTTCATGGAATATTACTCATTATTTTGTGGCCCCGGAGTGATTTCCATGATTAATGAACCCCGCGGTGCGTTTATGTGTCGGTCATCAATACTCACAATTTTGGGCGATTCAGGTCTGTTTCGTGCAATATTACTCACCGTTTTGGGGTCCCGAAGTGATTTCCATGATTGACGAACTCCAGGGTGCGTTTACGTGTCGGTCATCAACACTCACAATTTTGGCCGATTCTGGTCCGTTTCATGCACTATTACTCACCGTTTTGGGGTTCTAGAGCGATTGCCATGATTGACAATCCTTGGGGTGCATTTACGTGTCGTCGTCAACACTCACAATTTTGGTCAATTCCGACCCGTTTCGTGGACTATTACTCACTGTTTGGGAGTCCGAGAGTGATTTCCACGATTGACGAACCCCGATCTATGTTTACATGACGGTCATCAACACTCACAATTTTGGCCGATTCAGGTCCGTTTCATGCACTATTACTCACCATTTTGGGGTCCTTGAGCGATTTCCACGATTGACGATCCCCGGGATGCATTTACGTGTCCGTCGTCAACACTCACAGTTTTGGCCAATTCTGACCCGTTTCGTGGACTATTACTCACCATTTTTGAGTCCCGAAGCAATTTCCATAGTTGTTGAACCCCAAGGTCCGCTAACGTGTTGGGCATGAACACTCATAGTTTTGGCCAATTCTGGCCTGTTTCATGGACTATTACTCACTGTTTTCTGGTCCTGAGTGATTTCCACGATTAACGAACCCTAGGGTGCGTTTATGTTTCGGTCATCAGCACTCACAGTTTTGGCCGATTCTAGACGTTTTGTGGACTATTACTTACTGTTTTGGGGTCCTGGAGTGATTTCCACGATTATCGAACCCTGGGGTGCATTTACGTGTCGGTCATCAACACTCGCAGTTTTGTCGATTCTGACCCATTTCGAGGACTATTACTCACTGTTTTTTTGGTCCCAAAGCGAATTCCATGGTTGTCGAACCCCAAGTTGTGCTTACGTGTTGGTCAAGACTTGTAGTTTGTCCCGATTCTGGCCCATTTCTTGGATTATTACTCTGTTTAGGGGCCCCGTTGTGATTTCCACGATTGACGAACTCAGGGGTGCGTTTACGTGTCGGTCATCAACACTCACAATTTTGGTCGATTTTGGTCGGTTTTGTGCACTATTACTCAACGTTTTCGGGTCCCATAGCGATTTCCATGATTGACGATCCCTGGGGTGCGTTTACATGTCCGTCGTCAACACTCACAATTTTGGAAAATTCTGACCATTTTCGTGGACTATTACTCACTGTTTTGGGGTCCCGGACCGATTTCCATAGTTGCTGAACCCCAAGGTGCACTTACGTGTCGGTCCTCGACACTCGCAATTTTGGGCGATTCTGGCCCGTTTCATGGACTATTACTCACTTTTTTGGGGCCCCGGAGTGATTTCCACGATTGACGAACCACGGGATGTGTTTACATGTCTGTCATCAACACACACAATTTTAGCCAATTCAGGTCCATTTCATGCACTATTACAAAGCATTTTTGGGTCCCAGAGCGATTTCACGATTGACTATCCCGGGGATGCGTTTACGTGTCCGTCGTCAACACTCACAGTTTTGGGGTCCCTAAGCGATTTCCATAGTTGTTGAACCCCAATTGCGCTTACGTGTCGGTCATCAACACTCACAATGTTGGCCGATTCTTGTCCATTTCGTGAACTATTACTCAGTGTTTTGGGGTTCCAGAGCGATTTCCATGATTGACGATCCTCGGAGTGCGTTTATGTGTCCGTTGTCAACACTCACAGTTTTGGCCAATTCTGACCCGTTTCGTGGACTATTACTCACTATTTTGGGGTCCCGGAGAGATTCCCACGATTGACGAACCCTGGGGTGCGTTTACGTGTCGGCCATCAACAATCACAAATTTGGCCGATTCAGGTCCGTTTCGTGCACTATTACTCACCGTTTTGGGGTCCTGGAGCAATTTCCACGATTGACGATCCCCTGGATGCGTTTACGTGTCCGTCATCAACAATCACAGTTTTGGCCAATTCTGACCCGTTTCATGGAGTATTACTCACCGTCTTTTGGTCCCGAAGCGATTTCCATAGTTGTTGAACCCCAAGGTGCGCTTATGTGTCGGTCATCAACACTCACAGTTTCGGCCGATTCTGGCCCGTTTCATGGACTATTACTAACTGCTTTGGGGTCCTGAGTGATTTCCACGATTAACGAACCCCAAGGTGCGTTTACCTGTCGGTCATCAACAGTCATAGTTTTGGACGATTCTGGCCCATTTCATTGAATATTACTCATTGTTTTGTGGTCCCAGAGTGATTTCCATGATTAACGAACCTCGGGGTGCATTTACGTGTCGGTCATCAACACTCGCAGTTTTGTCGATTCTGACCCGTTTCGTGGACTATTACTCACTGTTTTTGTTGTCCCAAAGCGAATTCCATGGTTTTCGAACCCCAAGTTGTGCTTACGTGTTGGTCAAGACTTGTAGTTTGTCCCGATTCTGGCCCATTTCTTGGATTATTACTCTGTTTAGGGGCCCCGTTGTGATTTCCACGATTGACAAACTCAGGGGTGCGTTTACGTGTCGGTCATCAACACTCACAATTTTGGTCGATTTTGGTCGGTTTCGTGCACTATTACTCAACGTTTTCGGGTCCCATAACGATTTCCATGATTGACGATCCCCGGGGTGCGATTACATGTCCGTCGTCAACACTCATAGTTTTGGCCAATTCTGACCATTTTCGTGGACTATTACTCACTGTTTTGGGGTCCCGGACCGATTTCCATAGTTGTTGAACCCCAAGGTGCACTTACGTGTCGGTCCTTGACACTCGCAATTTTGGCCGATTCTGGCCCGTTTCATGGACTATTACTCACTTTTTTGGGGCCCCGGAGTGATTTCCACGATTGACGAACCACGGGATGTGTTTACGTGTCTGTCATCAACACTCACAATTTTAGCCGATTCAGGTCCATTTCATGCACTATTACAAAGCATTTTTGGGTCCCAGAGCGATTTCACGATTGACTATCCCCGGGATGCGTTTACGTGTCCGTCGTCAACACTCACAGTTTTGGGGTCCCTAAGCGATTTCCATAGTTGTTGAACCCCAATTGCGCTTACGTGTCGGTCATCAACACTCACACTGCTGGCCGTTTCTTGTCCATTTCGTGAACTATTACTCAGTGGTTTGGGGTTCCAGAGCGATTTCTATGATTGACGATCCTCGGAGTGCGTTTATGTGTCCGTTGTCAACACTCATAGTTTTGGCCAATTCTGACCCGTTTCGTGGACTATTACTCACTATTTTGGGGTCCCGGAGAGATTCCCACGATTGACGAACCCTGGGGTGCGTTTACGTGTCGGCCATCAACAGTCAGAAATTTGGCCGATTCAGGTCCGTCTCGTGCACTATTAGTCACCGTTTTGGGGTCCTGGAGCAATTTCCACGATTGACGATCCCCTGGATGCACTTACGTGTCCGTCGTCAACAATCACAGTTTTGGCCAATTCTGACCCGTTTCATGGAGTATTACTCACCGTCTTTTGGTCCCGAAGCGATTTCCATAGTTGTTGAACCCCAAGGTGCGCTTATGTGTCGGTCATCAACACTCACAGTTTCGGCCGATTCTGGCCCGTTTCATGGACTATTACTAACTGCTTTGGGGTCCTGAGTGATTTCCATGATTAACGAACCCCAAGGTGCGTTTACGTGTCGGTCATTAACACTCATAGTTTTGGCCGATCCTAGCCCATTTTGAGGAATATTACTCACTGTTTTGTGGTCCCGGAGTGATTTCCACGATTAACGAACCCCAGGGTGCGTTTACATGTCGGTCATCAATGCCTGCTTCTTGGACTATTACTCTCTGTTTTGGGTTCCAGAAGTGATTTCCACAATTGCAAACCCCGGTGTGCGTTTACGTGTTGGTCACCAACACTCGCGGTTTTTGTCGATTCTGATCCATTTCATGGACTATAACTCACCGTTTTGGGGTCCCAAAGCGATTTCAATGGTTGTCAAACCCCAAGGTGCTTACGTGTCGGTCATCAACAATCACAGTTTGGGCCGATTCTTGCCCGACTCTTGGACTATTTACTCAGTTTTGGGGTCCCAGAGCGATTTCCACGATTGAAGACCCCGGGGTGTGTTTACGTGTCCGTCGTCAACACTCACGGATTTGGCCAATTCTGACCTGTTTCGTGGACTATTACTCACCGTTTTGGGGTCCCGAAGCGATTTCCATAGTTGTTGAACCCAAGGTGCGCTTACGTGTCGATCATCAACACACAATTTTGGCTGATTCTGGGCTGATTCATGGACTACTACTCACTGTTTTGTGGTCACGAGAGATTTCCATGATTAACGAACCCCGGGGTGCATTTACGTGTCGGTCATCAACACTCGCAGTTTGGGCCGATTCTAGCCTGTTTCGTGGACTACTACTCGCTGTTTTGGGCCCCCGAAGTGATATCCACGATTGATGAACCCTGTTGTGCGTCTACGTATCGGTCATCAACACTCTCGGTTTTTGTCAATTCTTACCAATTTCATGGACTATTACTCTCCGTTTTGGGGTCCCAAAGCGATTTCCATGGTTGTCAAACCCCAAGGTGCTTATGTGTCGGTCGTCAACAATCATAGTTTGGGCCGATTCTGGCCCATTTCTTGGACTATAACTCATTTTGGGGTCCCAGAGTGATTTCCACGATTGACAAACCCCGAGGTGCGTTTACGTGTGGATCATCAACACTTAGAATTTTGGCTAATTCTGGTTCGTTTCGTGCACTATTACTCACCGTTTTGGGGTCCCAGAGCGATTTCCATAATTGACGATCCCCGGGGTGCGTTTACATGTCCGTTATCAACACTCATAGTTTTGGCCAATTTTGACCCGTTTCGTGGACTATTACTCACGTTTTGGGGTCCCAAAGCGATTTCCATAGTTGTTTAACCCCAAGGTGCGCTTACGTGTCGGTCATCGACACTCACATTTTTGGCCGATTCTGGTGCGTTTCATTGACTATTACTCACTGTTTTGGGTTCCCGAGTGAGTTCCAGGATTAACGAACCCCGAGGTGCGTTTATGTGTCGGTCATCAACACTCATAGTTTTTGCCGATTCCGCCCATTTCGTGGAATATTACTCACTGTTTTGTGGCCCGAAGTGATTTCCACGATTAACGAACCCCAGGGTGGGTTTACGTGTCGGTCATCAACACTCACAATTTTGGGTGATTCATGTCCGTTTCATGTACTATTACTCTCCGTTTTGGGGTCTCAAAGCGATTTCCATGATTGACGATCCCCGAGATGCGTTTAGGTGTCCGTCATCAACACTCACAGTTTTGGCCAATTCTGACCCGTTTCGTGGACTATTACTCACCGTTTTTGGGTCCCGAAGCGATTTCCATAGTTGCTGAACCCCAAGATCCGCTTACGTGTCGGTCATCAACACTCACAGTTTTGGCCGATTCTGGCCCGTTTCACGGACTATACTCACTGTTTTGTGGTCCCGAGTGATTTCCACGATTAACGAACCCTGGGGTGCGTTTACATGTCGGTCATCTACACTCATAGTTTGAGCCAATTCTAGCCCATTTCATTGAATATTACTCTCTTTTGTGGTCCCGGAGTGATTTCCATGATTGACGAACCCCGGGGTGCGTTTACGTGTCGGTCATCAACACTCAGAATTTTGGCCGATTCTACCCGTTTCTTGGACTATTACTCACTGCTTTTGGGTCCTGGAGTGATTTCCACGATTGACAAACCCCGGTGTGCGTTTACGTGTCGGTCACAAACACTCGTGGTTTTTGTCGATTCTGACCCATTTCATGGACCATGACTCACCGTTTTGTGGTCCCAAAGCGATTTCAATGGTTGTCAAACCCCAAGGTGCTTACGTGTAGATCATCAACAATCACAGTTTGGGCCGATTCTGGCCCGTTTCTTGGACTATTACTCCGTTTTGGGGTCCCGGAGTGATTTCCACGATTGACGAACCCCGAGGTGTGTTTATGTGTCGGTCATCAACACCCACAATTTTGTCCAATTCTTGTCCGTTTCGTGCACTATTACTCATCGTTTGTGGGTCCCAGAGCGATTTCCATGATTGACGATCCCCAGGGTGCGCTTACGTCTCCGTCGTCAACACTCACAGTTTTGGCCAATTCTGGCCCGTTTCATGGACTATTACTCACTATTTTGTGGTCCCGAGTGATTTCCACGATTAACGAACCCCGGGGTGCGTTTACATGTCGGTCATCAACACTCACAGTTTTGGCTGATTCTAGCCTGTTTCATGGACTATTACTCGCTGGTTTGGGGTCCTGGAGTGATTTCCACGATTAACGAACCCCGGGGTGCGTTTACGTGTCGGTCATCAACACTCGCGGTTTTGTCGATTCTGACCCGTTTCGTGGACTAATACTCACTATTTTGTGGTCCCAAAGTGAATTCCATGGTTATCGAACCCCAAGGTGTGCTTACGTGTTGGTAGTGAAGACTCGCAGTTTGGGCCGATTCTGGCCCGTTTCGTCGATTATTACTCTGTTTTGGGGTCCCGATGTGATTTGCACAATTGATATACTTCGAGTTGCATTAAGTGTCGGTCGTCAACACTCACAATTTTAGCCGATTCTGGTCCGTTTCGTGCACTATTACTCAGCGTTTTGGGGTCCCATAGCGATGTCCATGATTGACGATCCACGGGGTGCATTTACGTGTCCGTCATCAACACTCACAGTTTTGGCCAATTCTGACCTTTTTCGTGGACTATTACTCACTGTTTTGGGGCCCCGAAGCGATTTCCGTAGTTGTTGCACCCAAAGTTTCGCTTACGTGTCGGCCATCGACACTCGCAGTATTGAGCAATTCTGGCCCATTTCATGGACTATTACTCACTGTTTTGGGGTCCTGGAGTGATTTCCACGAATGACGAACCCCGGGGTGCGTTTATGTGAAGATCATCAACACTCACATTTTTAGCCGATTCAAGTCCGTTTCGTGCACTATTATTCAATGTTTTCGGGTCCCAGAGCGATTTCCACGATTGACGATCCCCGGGGTGCGTTTACGTGTCCGTCGTCAACACTCATAGTTTTGGCCAATTGTGAGCCGTTTTGTGCACTATTACTCACCGTTTTGGGTCCGGAAGCAATTTCCATAGTTGTTGAACCCCAATGTGCGCTTACGTGTCGGTCATCAACACTCATAGTTTTGGCTGATTCTGGCCCGTTTCATGGAGTTTTGGGGTCCTGGAGTGATTTCCACGATTAACGAACCCCGAGGTCAGTTATCAACACTCATAGTGTGGGCCGATTCTAGCCCATTTCATTTAATATTACTCACTGTTTTGTGGTCCCGGTGTGATTTCCATGATTAACGAACCCCGGGTTGCGTTAGCGTGTCGGTCATCAACACTCGTGGTTTTGGCCGATTCTGGCCCATTTCATGGACTATTACTCACCGTATTGTGGTCCCAAAGCGATTTCCATGGTTGTCGAACCCCAACTTGTGCTTACGTGTTGGTCGTCAAGACTCGTAGTTTGGGCCGATTTTGGCTCGTTTCTTGGAATATTACTCAGTTTTGGGGTCCCGAAGTGATTTCCACGATTGACGAACTCCGGGGTGCGTTTACGTGTTGGTCATCAACACTCACAATTTTGGCCGATTATGGTCCGTTTCATGCCCTATTACTCAGTGTTTAGGGTTTCTAGAGCGATTTCCATGATTGACGATCCTCGGGGTGCGTTTACGTGTCCGTCGTCAACCCTCACAGTTTTAGCCAATTCTGACCTGTTTTGTGGACTATTACTCAGTTTTGGGGTCCCGATGCTATTTCCCCAGTTGACAAACACTGGGGTGCATTTATGTGCCGGTCATCAACAATCATAGTTTGGCCGATTCTGGTCCGTTTCTTGGACTATTACTCACTGCTTTGGGGTCCCGGAGTGATTTCCACGTTTGACGAACCCCGTTGCGCGTTTACGTGTCGGTCATCAACGCTCTCGGTTTTTGCTGATTCTGACACATTTCATGGACTATTACTCACCGTTTTGGGGTCCCAAAGCAATTTCAATTGTTGTCGAACTCCAAGGTGCTTACTTGTCGGTCATCAACAATCATAGTTTGGGCTGATTCTGGCCCGCTTCTTGGACTATTACACAGTTTTGGGGTCCGAGAGTGATTTCCACTATTGACGAACCCCGAGGTGTGTTTACGTGTCGGTCATCAACACTCAATATTTTGGCCAATTCTGGTCCGTTTCGTGCACTGTTACTCACCATTATGGGGTTCCTGAGCGATTTCCATGATTGACGATCCCCGGTGTGCGTTTACGTGTCTGTCGTCAACACTCATAGTTTTGGCCAATTCTGACCTGTTTTGTGGACTATTACTCATCGTTTTGGGGTCTCGAAGCGATTTCCATAGTCGTTGAACCCCAAGGTACGCTTACGTGTCGGTCCTCAACACTCATAGTTTTGGCCGATGCTTGCCCGTTTCGTGGACTATTACTCGCTGTTTAGGGGTCCCGAGTGATTTCCACGATTAACGAACCCCAAGGTGCTTTACGTGTCGGTCATTAACACTCATAGTTTTGGCCGATCCTAGCCCATTTCGTGGTCCTGGAGTGATTTCCACAATTAACGAACCCTGGGGTGCGTTTACGTGTCGGTCATCAACACTCGCGGTTTTGTCGATTCTGACCCGTTTCATGGACTAATACTCACTATTTTGTGGTCCCAAAGCGAATTCCATGGTTATCGAACCCTAAGGTGTGCTTACGTGTTGGTAGTGAAGACTCGCAGTTTGGGACGATTCTGGCCCGTTTCTTCGATTATTACTCTGTTTTGGGGTGCCGATGTGATTCGCACAATTGACAAACTCCGAGTTGCTTTACGTGTCGGTCGTCAACACTCACAATTTTCGCCGATTCTTCCTGTTTCTTGGACTATTACTCACTGTTTTGGGTTCCAGGAGTGATTTCGACGATTGGCAAACCCCGGTATCCGTTTATGTGTCGGTCACCAACACTCGCGGTTTTTGTCGATTCTGACCCATTTCATGGACTATAACTCACCGTTTTGGGGTCCCAAAGCGATTTCAATGCTTGTCAAACCCCAAGGTGCTTACGTGTCGGTCATCAACAATCATAGTTTGGGCCAATTCTGGCCCATTTCTTGGACTATTACTAAGTTTTGGGGTCCCAAAGTGATTTCCACGATTGACGAACCCGGAGGTGCATTTACGTGTCGGTCATCAACACTCACAATTTTGGCCAATTTAGTCCGTTTCGTGCACTATTACTCATAGTTTTGGGGTCCCAAAGCGATTTCCACGATTAACGACCCTGGGGTGCGTTTACGTGTCCATCATCAACACTCACAGATTTAGCCAATGCTGACCTGTTTCGCGGACTATTACTCACCATTTTGGGGTCCTGAAGCGATTTCCATAGTTGTTGAAACCAAGGTGCGCTTACGTGTCGGTCATCAACACACAGTTTTGGACGATTCTGGCCCCTTTCATGGACTATTACTCACAATTTAGGGTCCCGAATTGTGAGTACCACGATTGATGAACTCCGGGGTGCGTCTACGTGTCGGTCATCAACACTCACAATTTTGGCCAATTATGGTCCGTTTCATGCACTATTACTCAGTGTTTTGGGTTTCCAGAGCGTTTTCCATGATTGACGATCCTCGGGGTGCGTTTACGTGTCCGTCGTCAACACTCACAGTTTTGGCAAATTCTGAACCGTTTTGTGGACTATTACTCAGTTTTTGGGTCCCAAAGCTATTTCCACGATTGACGAACACCGGGGTGCGTTTATGTGCGGGTCATCAACAATCACTGTTTTGGCTGATTCTGGCCCGTTTCTTGGACTATTACTCGCTGTTTTGGGGTCCCGGAGTGATTTCTATGATTGGCAAACCCCGTTGTGCATTTACATGTCGGTCATCAGCACTCTTAGTTTTTGTCGACCAATTTCATGGACTATTACTCACTGTTTTGGGGTCCCAAAGCGATTTCCATGGTTGTCAAACCCCAAGGTGCTTACGTGTCGGTCATCAACAATCACAGTTTGGGCCGATTCTGGCCAGTTTCTTGGACTATAACTCAGTGTTGGGGTCCCGGAGTGATTTCCACAATTGACGAACCCCGAGGTGCGTTTACGTGTCGGTCATCAACACTCAGTATTTTGGCCAATTCTAGTTCCTCTCGTGCACTATTACTCAAGTTTTGGGGTCCAAGAGCGATTTCCATAATTGACAATCCCCGGGGTGCGTTTATGTGTCCGTCGTCAACACTCACTATTTTGGCCAAATCAGACCCGTTTCATGGAGTATTACTCACCATTGTTGGGCCCCGAAGCAATTTCCATAGTTGTTTAACCCCAAGGTGCGCTTACGTGTCGGTGATCAACCATAAGAGTTTTGGCCGATTCTGGTGCGTTTCATTGACTATTACTCACTGTTTTGGGTTCCCGAGTGATTTCCAGGATTAACGAACCCCAAGGTGCGTTTATGTGTCGGTCATCAACACTCATAGTTTTGGCCGATTCTGGCCCATTTCGTGGAATATTACTCACTGTTCTGTAGCCCCGGAGTGATTTCCATGATTAACGAACCCCAAGGTGCGTTTACGTGTCGGTCAACAACACTCATAGTTTGGGCCGATTCTCGCCCATTTCATTGAATATTACTCACTGTTTTGTGGCCCCGGAGTGATTTCCAGGATTAACGAACCCCGGGGTGCGTTTATGTGTCGGTCATCAACACTCAGAATTTTGGCCGATTCTACCCGTTTCTTGGACTATTACTCACTATTTTGCGGTCCCGGAGTGATTTCCACGATTGACAAACCCCGGTGTGCGTTTACGTGTCGGTCACCAACACTCGTGGTTTTTGTCGATTCTGACCCATTTCATCGACCATTACTCACCGTTTTGGGGTCCCAAAGCGATTTCAATGGTTGTCAAACCCCAAGGTGCTCACGTGTAGGTCATCAACAATCACAGTTTGGGCCGATTCTGGCCCGTTTCTTGGACTATTACTCAGTTTTGCGGTCCCGGAGTGATTTCCACGATTGACGAACCCCGAGGTGCGTTTATGTGTCGGTCATCAACACTCAAAATTTTGGCCAATTCTGGTCCGTATCATGCACTATTACTCACCGTTTTGGGGTCCGAGAGCGATTTCTACGATTGACGATCCCCGGGGTGCGCTTACGTGGCCGTCGTCAACAATCATAGTTTTAGCCAATTCTGACCTGTTTCATGGACTATTACTCACCGTTTTGGGGTCCCGAAGCGATTTCCATAGTTGTTGAACCCCAAGGTGAGCTTATGTGTCGGTCATCAACACTCACTATTTTGTGGTCCCGAGTGATTTCCACGATTAACGAACCCCGGGGTGCATTTACGTGTCGGTCATCAACACTCCAAGTTTTGGCCGATTCTATCCCGTTTCGTGGACTATTACTCACTATTTTGGGGTCCTCGAGTGATTTCCACGATTAACAAACCCCGGGGTGCGTTTACATGTCGGTCATCAACACTCGCGGTTTTGTCGATTCTGACCCGTTTCGTGGACTAATACTCACTATTTTGTGGTCCCAAAGCAAATTCCATGGTTATCGAACCCTAAGGTGTGCTTACGTGTTGGTAGTGAAGAAACACAGTTTGGGCCGATTCTGGCCCGTTTCTTCGATTATTACTCTGTTTTGGGGTCCTGATGTGATTTGCACAATTGACAAACTCTGAGTTGCTTTACATGTCGGTCGTCAACACTCACAGTTTTGGCTGATTCTGGCCCGTTTCGTGCACTATTACTCAGCGTTTTGGGGTCCCATAGCGATTTCCATGATCGACGATCCCCGAGGTGCATTTACGTGTCCGTCGTCAACACTCACAGTTTTGGCCAATTCTGATCCTTTTCGTGGACTATTACTCACCGTTTTGGGGTCCCGAAGCGATTTCCATAGTTGTTGAATCCCAAGTTTCGCTTACATGTCGGTCATCGACACTCGCAGTATTGGCCGATTCTGGCCCGTTTCATGGACTATTACTCACTGTTTTGGGGTCCCGGAGTGATTTCCACGATTGACGAACCCCGGGGTGCGTTTACGTGATGGTCATCAACACTCACATTTTTAGCCGATTCAACTCCGTTTCGTGTACTATTACTCAACATTTTCGGGTCCCAGAGCGATTTCCACGATTGACGATCCCCGGGGCTGCTTTTACGTGTCTGTCATCAACACTCATAGTTTTGGCCAATTCTGACCCGTTTCACGGACTATTACTCACCGTTTTGGGGTCCCGAAGCGATTTTCGTAGTTGTTGAACCCCAAGGTCTGCTTACGTGTCGATCATCAACACTCACAGTTTTTGCCGATTCTGGTGCGTTTCATTGACTATTACTCACTGTTCTGGGTTCCCGAGTGATTTCCAGGATTAACGAACCCCGAGGTGTGTTTATGTGTTGGTCATCAACACTCATAGTTTTGGCCGATTCTGGCCCATTTCATGGAATATTACTCACTATTTTGTGGCCCCAGAGTGATTTCCACAATTAACGAACCCCGGGGTGCGTTTACGTGTTGATTATCAACACTCACAATTTTGGCCGATTCAGGTCCGTTTCGTGCACTATTACTCTCCGTTTTGCGGTCTCATAGCAATTTCTACGATTGACAATCCCCGAGATGCGTTTACGTGTTCGCCGTCAACACTCACAGTTTTGGCCAATTCTGACCCGTTTCGTGCACTATTACTCACAGCTTTGGGTCCGGAAGCGATTTCCATAGTTGTTGAACCCCATGGTGTGCTTACATGTCGGTCATCAACACTCACAGTTTTGGCCGATTCTGGCCCGTTTCATGGACTATTACTCACTGTTTTAGGGTCCCGAGTGATTTCCACGATTAACGGACCCCGAGGTGCGTTTACGTGTCGGTAATCAACACTCATAGTTTTGGCCGATTCTGGCCCATTTCATTGAATATTACTCACTGTTTTGTGGTCCCGGAGTGATTTCCATGATTAACGAACCCCGGGGTGCATTAACGTGTCGGTCATCAACACTCGCGGTTTTGGCCGATTCTGGCCCGTTTCATGGACTATTACTCACCGTTTTGTGGTCCCAAAGTGATTTCCATGGTTGTCGAACCCCAACTTGTGCTTACGTGTTGGTCGTCAAGACTCGTAGTTTGGTCCGATTCTGGCTCGTTTCTTGAACTATTACTCAGTTTTCGGGTCCCGGAGTGATTTCCACGATTGATGAACCCCGGGGTGCGTTTATGTGTCTGTCATCAACACTCACAATTTTGGACGATTCAGGTCCGTTTCATGCACTATTACTCACCGTTTTGGGGTCCTAGAGCAATTTCCACGATTGACGACCCCCGGGATGCGTTTACGTGTCCGTCGTCAACACTCACAGTTTTGGCCAATTCGGACCCGTTTCATGGAGTATTACTCACCATTTTTGGGCCCCGAAGCAATTTCCATAGTTCTTGAACCTGAAGGTGCGCTTACGTGTCGGTAATCAACACTCACTGTTTTGGCCGATTCTGTCCCGTTTCATGGAGTATTACTCACTGTTTTGGGGTCTCGAGTGATTTCCACGATTAACGAACCCCCAGGTGCATTTATTTTTCGGTCATCAACACACATAGTTTTCGCCGATTCTAGCCCATTTCATTGAATATTACTCATTGTTTTGTGGTCCCGGAGTGATTTCCACGATTAACGAAGCCCGGGGTGCATTTACACGTCTGTTATCAACAGTCCCAGTTTTGGCCGATTCTGGCCCATTTCATGGACTACTCAACTTTTTGTGGTCCCAAAGCGATTTCCATGGTTGTCAAACCCCAAGGTGTGCTTATGTGTTGGTTGTCAAGACTCGCAGTTCTGGGCGATTCTGGCTCGTTTCTTGGACTATTACTTAGTTTTGGGGTCCCAAAATGATTTCCATGATTGACGAACTCCGGGGTGCGTTTACGTGTCGGTCATCAACACTCACAATTTTGGACGATTGTGGTTCGTTTTGTGCACTATTACTCAGTGTTTTGGGTTTCCAGAGCGATTTCCATGATTGATGATCCTCGGGGTGCGTTTACGTGTCCGTCGTCAACACTCATAGTTTTGGCCAATTCTGACCCGTTTTGTGGACTATTACTCAGTTTTGGTGTCTCGAAGCTATTTCCACGATTGAAGAACACCGGGGTGCGTTTATGTGCTGGTCATCAACAATCACAGTTTTGGCCGATTCTGGTCCGTTTCTTGGACTATTACTCACTGTTTTGGGTCCCGGAGTGATTTCCACGATTGACGAACCCCGGTGTGCGTTTACGTGTCAGTCATCAACACTCTCTGTTTTTGTCGATTCTGATCCATTTCGTGGACTATTCTCACCATTTTGGGGTCCCAAAGCGATTTCCATGGCTGTCAAAACCCAAGGTGCTTATTTGTCAGTCATCAATAATCGCAGTTTGGGCTGATTCTGGCCCATTTCTTGGACTATTACTCAGTTTTGGTGTCCCGAAGTGATTTCCACGGTTAACGAACCCCGAGGTGAGTTTACGTGTCGGTCATCAACACTCACAATTTTGGCCGATTCTGGTCCGTTTCGTGCACTATTACTCATTGTTTTGGGGTCCCAGAGTGATTTCCACGATTGACGATCAACGGGGTGCGATTACGTGTCCTTTGTTAACACTCATAGTTTTGGCCAATTCCGGCCTGCTTTGTCGACTTACTCACCGTTTTGGGGTCCCGAAGCAATTTCCATAGTTGTTGAACCCCAAGGTGCACTTACTGTCGGTCATCAACACTCACAGTTTTGGCCGATTGTGGCCCGTTTTATGGACTATTACTCATAGTTTTGTGGTCCCGAGTGATTTCCATGATTAACGAACTCTGGGGTGCGTTTACGTGTCGGTCATCAACACTCACAGTTTTGGCCGATTCTAGCCCGTTTCGTGGACTATTACTCACTGTTTTGGGGTCCTGGAGTGATTTCCACGATTAACGAACCCCGGGATGCGTTTACGTGTCGGTCATCAACACTCACGGCATTGTTGATTCTAACCCGTTTCGTGGACAATTACTCACTGTTTTGTGGTCCCAAAGCAATTTCCATGGTTATCGAACCCTAAGGTGTGCTTACGTGTTGGTAGTGAAGACATGCAGTTTGGGCCGATTCTGGCCCGTTTCTTGGATTATTACTCTGTTTTGGGGTCCCGATGTGATTTGCGCGATTGACAAACTTCGGCATTTCCGTGTCGGTCATCAACACTCACAATTTTGGCCGATTCTGGTCCATTTCGTGCACTATTAGTCAGCGTTTTGGGGTCCCATAGCGATTTCCATGATTGACAATCCCCGGGGTGCGTTTACGTGTCTGTCGTCAACACTCATAGTTTTGGGCAATTTTTACCCTTTTCATGGACTATTATTCACCGTTTTGGGGTCCCGAAGCCATTTCCATAGTTGTTGTACCCCAAGGTGCGCTTACGTGTCGGTCATTGACACTCGCAGTATTGGCTGATTCTGGCCCGATTCGTGGACTATTACTCACTGTTTTGGGGTCCCGGAGTGATTTCCATGTTTGATGAACCCCAGGGTGCGTTTAGGTGACGGTCATCAACACTCACATTTTTAGCCGATTCAGGTCCATTTCGTGCACTATTACTCAGCGTTTTCGGGTCCCAGAGGGATTTCCACGATTGACGATCCCCGGGGTGCATTTACGTGTCCGTCGTCAACACTCACAGTTTTGGCCAATTCTGACCCTTTTCATGGACTAATACTTACCGTTTTGGGGTCCCGAAGCGATTTCCATAGTTGTTGAACCCCAAGGCGCGCTTACATGTTGGTCATCGACACTCGCAGTATTGGCCGATTCTGGCCCGTTTCATGGACTATTACTCACTATTTTGGGGTCATGGAGTGATTTCCACGTTTGACGAACCCCGGGTTGCGTTTAGGTGACGGTCATCAACACTCACATTTTAGCTGATTCAGGTCCATTTCGTGCACTATTACTCTGTGTTTTCGGGTCCTAGAGGGATTTCCACGGTTGACGATCCCTAGAGTGCGTTTACGTGTCCGTCATCAACACTCACTGTTTTGGCCAATTCTGACCCGTTTCGTGGACTACGACTCACCGTTTTGGGGTCTCGAAGCGATTTCCATAGTTGTTGAACCCCAAGGTGCGCTTACGTGTCGGTCATCAACACTCACAGTTTTGGCCGATTCTGGCCCGTTTCATGGACTATTACTCACTGTTTTGGGTTCCCGAGTGATTTCCACGATTAACGAACCCCGGGGTACGTTTACGTGTCGGTCATCAACACCCACAATTTTGGCCGATTCAGGTCCGTTTCTAGTAGTATTACTCACCGTTTTGGGGTCCCGAAGTGATTTCCACGATTGACGATCTCCGGGGTGCGTTTACGTGTCGATCATCAACACTCACAATTTTGGCTGATTCTGGTCCATTTCGTGCACTATTACTCAGTGTTTTGGGGTTCCAGATCGATTTCCATAATTGACAATCATCGGGGTGCGTTTATGTGTCGTCGTTTTCGGTGTCAAAACCGGTGGATCTCGGGTAGGGGGTCCGGAACTGTGCGTCTAAGGCTGATGGTAACAGGAGGCGGGGGACACGATGTTTACCCAGGTTCGGGCCCTCTCTATGGAGGTAATACCCTACTTCCTACTTGATTGATCTTGATGAATATGAGTATTACAAGAGTTGATCTACCTTGAGATTGTAATGGCTAAACCCTAGAAGCTAGCCTATGATTATGATTGTTGTTCTTGTCCCTACGGACTAAACCCTACGGTTTATATAGACATCGGAGGGGGCTAGGGTTAACAGAAAGTCGGTTACAGAGAAAGGAATCTACATATCGAAATCGCCAAGCTTGCCTTCCATGCAAAGGAGAGTCCAATCCGGACACGTGAAGAAGTGTTTGGTTTTATATCTTCATAGCCCAACAGTCCAATCCATGTTAATAGTCCGGCTGTCCGAGGACCCCTTAATCCAGGACTCCCTCAGTAGCCCCCGAACCAGGCTTCAATGACGATGTGTCCGGCGCGCAGATTGTCTTCGACATTGCAAGGCGGGTTCCTTCTCCGAATACTTCAGAGTACCTGTCTTAAAGAGCTGTATCCGACTTTTCACTTAATGTCGCTCTCATCGGCTTTTGCACCTCCATGATGTCAGCTTCCACGTGTCGAGCGAACACGAGAGGTCGGGGCATTTTTGCACTTACCACCCTGACCATGCAAGAGAGTTGTCTATTTAAAGAGATGGGGATTCTCCGATTCAATCCACACCCGGCGCAGAATCCTTAGAGTTTGCTAGCAAAAACCGTCCCAACATGGATAACATTCCCAGCTCCTCCTCCCGCCCTCACGACCCCAAACAGGGTGATTGGGAAAAATGTTTCGTATCCCACGAGCAGCTAGTGAAGCTGCAGACACAGGGATTTCTTCCCCCCACAGATCTAGTTCCCATTTGAGCCGGTCTGGCTTCCTTCCACGGTGGGAAACATGCGGAGGGTTTCCCCGACCCATCCAGGGGGAGCGAGTATGATTCATTCCCTATTTATTGAGGGGCGTCGGATTTCCAATCCATCCGTTCCTCCAAGGGCTTCTGGAATATTATGGCCTCCAACTGCACAATTTCACTCCTGCCTCCCTCCTGCACATCGTGGGTTATGTCGCTCTTTGCAAGCTATTTCTAGGTTGTGAGGCCCATTTAGAGTTATGGAAGAAGCTGTTTTGCCTCGTCCCTCGTAATCAAGAGGGATCCGTATTTCGAGTAGGTGGAGCCGAGATATGGCGCATCGCCGGGACCGGATACCTGTCCGGCACACCGAAGAAAGCATCCGAAGAGTGGCATTCCGAATGGTTTTATATTGAGGATGTCTCTGTTACCGACCCAATCCGAATGGGTCTTCCTGAATTTTCAAGTGCTCCATTGAAGAAACTCCTCAGCTAGTGTCCCCGAAGCCTCAGGGAGGGAGACAACACGGAAGTCCATCAATTGATGATCAAGATAAAGACGCCCGCTTAGTCCGGATTGTCAATAGTCGAGGTTATGGCGATATACATAATGCGAGGAGTTTAGCCACTCCAATACCGAGGGCGTCCTGTGTGGCATTTCAATGGAGAAGATGACGCCACCCGCTGCGGTCGGAAGGATCCGGACACTCCCGCCGCTTTGGCAAAAATATTTTCTAGATTATACAAAGGGGAGAAGGAGGAGTTCATCCGCATTAAGCCCAGAGATGGATTTTGTATGTACAATCCTCCCAATTGGGTGAGTTTCCATCCCACTACTCTACTCCATTTACTCCCTGAGTCCCTTTCCATAAATGTTAATCTGTCAATTTGTAACAGGAATGGCGAAAAGTCACCAAGGAGATCCATAGTCCCGCACCACAGCCACAGGACCACAACCGGGCCCTAGACCCCGAATTCGAAGAGGATCCAGATACATTCGTAGATCTCGTGAAGGGGTGTTCTACCAGGCAAGCCATGACGGCAAAGAAGTGGCCATCACCGCTGATTATCCCGGTCTTCTCCTTGCCTCACATGTAAGTAGTTAGGGGACTTATCTTTCAAAAGAATTTCTTCCTTCCACCTCACCCACTTCACTATCTCATGCTCTAAAGGGGAGGCACTCGGCGCGCCATGCTGCACCTGAAGCGGCTCACAAGAAAGCGGCGCCTACGTCGGGCAGGCCTTCGAAGAGGAAGGCAAATAGAAACATGGCCGAGCCTTCATCAAAGAGGTATGGTTTAAAATATGCTCTATGGCTGTCATCTTGAAGTATGACGATATCCGTTGTGTTGTTATCAGGAAAAACATTCGCCGGACTATGTCCGGGGATCTTGCCGGTCATGCTTCTACTAGCCGGATTCCAGACCCTGTCTGAAGGACCGAGGCAAACACGGAAGTGACACCGGATTGTCCTTCTTCAGAGGATTTGGATAAAGTATCTATCACGAATTCCGAAGTGGAAAGAGCCATGAATCATAGGCGCTGGAGGGCCGCTCTTCACGAACCTCGCTTTTCAGAAGAGGCTTTCAATGCCTTCAATTCGGGTGATGCGTACATCCGAGCTGCCTGAGATGGGCTTGCTAGGGCCACCGACCAGTATTTAAAAGATATGCGGGTAAGTGCCGCATTTTGTACGAGTCTGATAATCATATACTAGTAGCCCCCGAGACTTGAAACAGTTAGTAAAACTGATTTAAGGATCATTGTACAACCAGGTGCTCACAGAGAAGAACAACCTGTTGTCTCAGGAGCTAAAAAAATTGTCAGGCCGAGCTAGCTGCTATTACCGCCGAACTGGAGAAATCCAAGAAGGTAGTGTCCGGTAATGCTCCCCTCTATCGAGAAAACATAATCATATATGAGAATTATTGACGTGGGGGCACATTTTGTGGCAGATTCGTCAGATCATCCGGGAGAGGTATCGGAAGTCGCACAGGCGGGAGGTCCAGGAGCTCAAAGGCAACTGGCCGCGGGTGAACCTATACTGAAACGGGCCAGGGATGACAAGAACAAACTCCAGGATGCCAACACCAAGCTGGGCGAGGAACTAAAAGATGTTCGGGCCCAGCTAGCCAACTCCGTGAACGAAAATAAGAGGCTACGAGGCGGCATATTTAGTATGTGTTCAAACTTACCTTTACACAGTTCAGCAAGGAAAAGAACTGACAGAGTTATGTCTATAGGTATGCTAACCAGCCGCCCCGAAGAGGAGATGCCCGGATCTTTGGGCGATCTGCTACAAGAGCTATCGCAAATGCACGAGAGAGCTCGACAGGCGATACAAAGTATTGCCAAGGCTTTATGGCCATCCGACTCCCCTCCAGGAAATATGGAGGGGCTTTTACGTCTGCTTAAGGGAGCGCGGTGGCGCTTCTGACTATGGAAGATGTCAGCCTGCCGGGAAGGTGCGCGAGAGGCCTGGGCCATGGTGAAGACACGGTATACCAAGCTCAATCCGAATCACATGGTCCGGGTCAGACCTTTAGGGTCAGATGGAAAAGAAATTCCTATTAGTTTGGTATAAGGTACAAGTACCCGCCAAGTATTCCCAACAGGATTGTAGGTTAGATAGCCTGTTGGATGGCATAGAAGAAGAAGTTTCTGAGTTTAAGTGACTATGTACTCCAATTGACAAATTATGTCTCTAGCTGAATTATAAAACAAATGTCATGGCATACCTTTTCACTTCAACCTCTGTACCTAAGGGCACAGAGTGCTTCCGAGTACCCGCTCAGTAATACATATCGAGGTATGCATGGAAACCAGGCATAGGGGTCATGGTTGCTTGAACAGACAAGTATCCGGCTAGCTATGTTATATTACATTTTGATCGTAATTAACATCTTCTAGAGAGAATAGTTCCGTTAAGGGCTCCTTTCCCTGGGTCGACATGCGTTAACATGCACGTCTGGACTGTGATTGAAAAAATCACAGCATACTTAACATCTGGGGGTCCATAGTGTAACGAGTAAAGAACATCTTTAGTCCGCTGACCGAATATTCCCTTAAGAACGCTAGCTTTCGGCTTCACCCAGTCTGAGGTACACGTCTGGATAACCCGGCAGTAACAATCGCTGAGGTGCTCCCTTTATGCCCTAGCCGAACTAACGGGAACGTATGTCATAAGCACAGGAGCCAGGCAACCCATCTTGGCCAAAACTTAAGTCATATCAATGCATATAATGGCAAAGAAAAGGTACATACGCAGAAAAGACACATATGTGGTGACCTTGATGCTCTAAAAAACAATAATAGTAATAAGAATAAGCTTCTGTACGAGAAGCCCCCAGGTATACTTGACGTACAAATTTTAGAATGTGTGCATCGAAGATGCACGGTTTAGCAGCACAAAAGCTTTAAGGCTTAAAAAGAAAGAAAAAAGGTGAAAAGAGAGGAAAATAAATTTTGGAAACAAAAAAGGGGTAAAGGAGACGAACGAAGAGTCCGGCGCTAGGCGTAGAATCTTCGGAGTCTGGCCGCGTTCCTTGGGTTCGGCTGTAGGCGATTGTCTGACGCATCACGCAAGCGGTACGCTCCTCCGGTGAGGACTTCATCAATGATGAAGGGACCCTCCCACTTGGGCTTGAGTTTGTCCTTTTTCTTCTCCGGTAAGCGTAGAACAAGTTCACCAACATTATAAGTCTTGGCCCGTACTTCTCTGCTTTTATATCTGCGAGCCTGTTGTTGATAAAATGCGGAACGGGCTTTTTCGACATCGCGTTCCTCCTCCAGGGCATCCAAGCTGTCCTGCCGATCCAACTCGGCTTCTCTCTCTTCACACATGCGTATTCAAGGTGAGTCATGAATAATGTCGCAGGGTAACACAACCTCTGTGTCGTACACCATGAAGAAAGGTGTATATCCGGTAGAACGATTGGGCGTGGTCCGCAGCCCCTAGAGTACGGAGTCAAGCTCCTCCACCCAGTGCTTGTCTGATTCTTTCAAAGACCGCACTAGTCTAGGTATGCCGCTCATAATAAGACCATTGGCTCGTTCGACTTGAACGTTGGTTTGTGGGTGATAGACGGAGGCATAGTTGATCTTGATGCCTAGATTAGCACACTAGCTTTCACCCCATTGACTGTGAAATTGGAGCCATTGTCGGTGATGATGCTGTGCGGAACACCATAATGGTGCACGACACCGGATATAAAGTCTATCACAGGCCCGGCTTCGGCCGTTTTAACTGGTTTGGCTTCTATCCACTTGGTGAATTTATCCACCATGACCAATAGGAACTTTTTCTTATGGCTTCCTCCTTTAAGGGGTCCGACCATATCAGGCCCCCAGACCGCAGAAGGCCAAGTGATGGGCATTGTTTTTAAAGCGGTGGGTGGCATATGGCTTTGGTTGGCGAAAAGATGACATCCGACGCAATGTTGGACAAGGTCTTGTGCGTCTGCTCGGGCCGTCGGCCAATACAATCCTGTACGGAAGGCCTTGCTTACAAGGGCCCGAGCTGCGGAGTGGTGACCGTCGAGACCGGCATGAATTTCGGCCAGGAGCTGCCGCCCTTCTTCCTCGGAGATATACCTTTGAAGTACTCCGGTAGCACTTTTCTTGTAGAGTTCTCCCTCATGAACCTTGTAAGCTTTAGAGCGCCACATAATGCAGGGCGCCTCATTCTGATCTTCAGGGAGTTCTCGCCTATTAAGGTAGGCCAAAAATGGTTCCGTCCATGGGGCAATGACTGCCATGATTAAGTGGGCGGATGGTGTAATTTCAGTGGCTAAGCCCCCGATGATGTCGGTGTGTTTGGAGTCTGGGGTTGTAGTCGGATCCAGATTAGTGTTGCCGCTCTCTCCCTGCCACACCACGGATGGCTTGAAAAGCCTTTCCAAAAAGATATTTGGTGGGACGGGGTCGCGCTTGGCACCGATGTGAGCAAGGAGATCCGCCGCTTGGTTACTTTCTTGATCCACATGGTGAAACTTGAGCCCCTCGAACCGAGCCGACATTTTGAGAACGGCGTTACGGTAAGCCTCCACCTTCGGATCTTTGGCATCGAAATCTCCATTGACTTGAGATATTGCGAGGTTTGAATCCCCACGCACTTCCAGGCATTGTATGCCCATGGAGACGGCCATCCAAAGACCATGCAATAAGGCTTCGTATTCGACTGCATTGCTGGAGTCCGTGAATAATATTTGGAGGACGTACTGAACTGTATCTCCAGTAGGGGATGTTAGGACAACGCCTGCTGTCGGTGTCAAAACCGGCGGATCTCGAGTAGGGGGTCCTGAACTGTGCGCCTAAGGCTAATGGTAACAGGAGGCAGGGGACACGATGTTTACCCAGGTTCGGGCCCTCTCGATGGAGGTAATACCCTACTTCCTGCTTGATTGATCTTGATGATATGAGTATTACAAGAGTTGATCTACCATGAGATCGTAGAGGCTAAACCCTAGAAGCTAGCCTATGATATGATTTGCTGTTGTCCTATGGACTAAACCCTCCGGTTTATATAGACACCGGAGGGGGCTAGGGTCACACAGAGTCGGTTACATAGAAGGAGATCTACACATCCGAATTGCCAAGCTTGCCTTCCATGCAAAGGAGAGTCCCATCCGGACACGGGACGAAGTCTTCAATCTTGTATCTTCATAGTCCAACAGTCGGGCCAAAGTATATAGTCCGGCTGTCCGAGGACCCCTTAATCCCGGACTCCCTTAGTAGCCCATGAACCAGACTTCAATGACAATGAGTCCGGCACGCAGATTTCTTCGGCATTGCAAGGCGGGTTCCATCTCCGAATACTCCATAGAAGATTTTGAACACGAGAGTCGTGTCCGGCTCTGCAAAACAAATTCCACATACCACCGTAGAGAGAACAATATTCCACAAATCTAATCTGCCGACCACTTTGCGTAGTGTGACATCACGCCATGGCCCGATTATTATTCGAACCGTTTTTCCACAACCAGCTACTGCACATATTGTGAGGCGGTTTCCTTGGCATGTTTTATCAAAGCAGAGATCATGTCCCCTTATAGCGGGATTCTCATCAATATGGTGTGGGTAACCCAACCGTGTTTGTTAATATGACTCCTCGATTTTAGGTAGGTTCCAAACGGTCACGCGGGGGACGCTTGATATTCATCACCTTTATAAAGGGATCAAGGCCTGTCCTTCTCTTCCCACGATCGATCCTTCCTCTTCCCCCCACCTCGAGTTCTAACACCCGAGGCTCAAGTTTAGGCGCTTCGTACCTTCAATCATGTCAGGATCCAACCTTCAAGGCTGATGGATGGCCTCCTCTGTCACAGAGGAGGACATGAAGAAGCTTAGGGGAGCCAGGTATCTGACTGCCGACATCCTACATAGGCTGGCTGCACAAGGGTAGGTCATCCCCACTCCCAAACCCAACGAGAGTGTCGTATTTGTTTCCCACTTCCTCCAACGGTTAGGCTTTAGTCTTGATCCCTTTGTTAGAGGGCTCATGTTTTATTACGGGCTAGATTTTCATGATCTAGCTCTGGACTTCATTCTTCACATCTTGTCGTATATCGTTGTGTGTGAAGCCTTCCTCCGCATTACCCCACACTTTGGTTTATGGCCCAAGACCTTCGGTGTGAAGCCGAAGATGATCGATGGACATCATGCGGAGTGCGGAGGCGCTGTAATAAGCAAAGGTGCCGACGCACTATGGCCAAAGGGTTCCTTCCCGGAGGTATCCGACTTATGGCAACGGGAGTAGTTCTACATCACCGCTCCTCGAGGCACAAAGTGGGCGGCCGCCCCTGCCTTCCGCTCAGGCCCTCCGCCTCAACTGGCGTCATGGGTTAACAAGGGATTGGACTGGGGTCCTGCTAATGACGTACCGACATTGCAGAGCCGCATTCGGGATCTTCTTGGGAGGGATGTCAACCTCATCAAAATAATTCAAGTAATGCTAGTTCGTCGGGTCTTGGCGTGCAAACATCGACCACTCCAGATGTGGGAGTTCAACCCAGAAGGACCGCGAACTATTCAGCACTTCCTCGGCATGACGCTCCAAGGGATGTATCGGTTATTCTTCGGATCACGAATAAAGTGTCCGGAAACCACCGAGGATGTGGGCTTGAACTGCAATCGTCCCGATACCCAAGTAAGCAACTCTGCCACTGAAAACGCTGTTCATGTTTATCATAACATTATTCTGAGAACTATCCACGGCCAGGATTGGCTAAGAAAGGCGGAGAGGATCAGGTGTCCGGCCCCTCTTCACCAAGGCTCGCCGAACCCCGTGCTGACCAGGATGCTTGAGCGCGCACCTTATCAAGTGCCATCAGGAGAAGATGAAGGGAGGCATAGAGAAGCCGAGAGCGGGATTCACACTTTATACATCCAAACCGGGGGAATTAATGTCTCCATGAAGTAGGATAATAGGGGAGGTGAATCTAAAGTTCCCTCCCCCCACGGGAAGAAAAGGGCCGCCTCCAAAGGCCTGGAAGCGGAGGTGTCCAAACAAGGGAAGAAACCCTCGCCAGGGAGCCCTGGCCCAGAGGGCATCCTCACCGCATAGCGCCCGCACACGGGCCAACCCTCCACCGAGATGTAAGTGAATAAAAAGTACTTTGATAAATATATCCTGCTTTATCTCTGAGAATAATAACCGAGACCTATCTTCCGGTCCGGATCATAGCCCTTCTCAACAAAGTTTGTCCTCGAGGGATCTTCTTCCGGAGATGATGGAGAGCGAAACGCCTCCTTCTGCATCTCCGCCCCATGGGGTGGACGACCCCGAGGTGTCGTCACGGAGGATTTCTCCTGATCCACTAAGGCCAGAAGTTAATGCTTCGGCCGCCCGATGCCTGGAGTATTCGTCTCCCAAGGAGAGCAACAAGAAGAGTTCGGGATTTCCCGGCACTCAGCCGGACACACTGACGGGCCTTCTGGAGCAAGCGACTATCTCAGAGGCGCATCATACCCTAATGGGTACGGTTGTTCAGAGGATTTTATCCGCCAAGAGCGGGTGGAATGAAGCTTTTACTAGCATGTTAAGAGGCTTTGAGGTACGCCAAGCAATATATGTGTATTTTGGATGGTACCGCACATGCTAGGTGTGCTCTGTATAGGTAGTAGCCCCTGAGACTCTGGTTGCCATCCAGAGGATCATAATCCTAGGTAATGAACGCACTGCTTTTATGTGCAGGCGGTTGAGGGTCCGGCGGCTGACCGGACTACTGATTTTGCCGAACTGAAGCGGCAGCTTGACATGGCGTATGCCGACATCGCGCTTATGAACAAGCGGCTTGACGAGGCCCAGGGTATGTATTTTTGGCTTGACAACAAATATTAAGAGGAGCTTGATGCTAGTATCTATAATATGCTGTGACTGCAGATGGAGCTGCTGCCGTGGAGACCCTTAGGGCGGAGCTTGCCCGATCCAAGGAGCAAGCCAGGAGAAGGGATGCGGCTGCCCTAAAGGCGGCCGAAGAGTTAAAAGCCAAACAGGCTGCTCATCACCAAAGCGAAGATAAGATGGCCAAGATGGCTATTGAGCTAAAAGATGATGCTAGCTGCTATGAGGTCCTTGAGAAGGAAAGCCAAGAGAAAGCGGCTGACCTGAAGAAGGCCCTGGAGGCAGCCAAGGAAACCCACTCTAAAATGAGAGGGATAAGGGAGGAGCTTCGTGAAGCCGGAGATATCATGGCTGGGAGGCCCTATTTGCCGTAGATGAAGTTTGGAGATCCGAATTATGCCCCTCTAGATCAGTTGTGGAGTGCTACAGACGCGTATGCAGACCTGGCAATGAGTGCTGCTGATGCGACTGAGTTTTACAAAGATCGGGAAGACCATGAGGCAGAAAGGTTGTTCTGGTCGCAGTTCAGTTCCCCGACGCGTCCGCTGCCATTGAGTGAGAGAATGGCCGCATGGGCCGAGCTCCATAGGTTGTCCGGGCTTGCTATCAGGTCTGTCATGGATCATCTTTGGTCGAAGGGAACAAGGCCGGACAGTTATTTTGGTTTAGTGCAACAATTCCTTGGTGCTGTGTCTCATATCGACGCTGTGAAAAGGTCGACATGTATAGAGGGTGTGCGGATGGCTCTTGCCCGTGTCAAAACATATTGGGTAGGTATGGAGACCACCAGTATTGCAACCCGGGGTCCGGCGGGAGGCCAGGACCCGCCCGAGCACTATTTTGAAGAAGTCCTTGAAGGCGCCCGTTTAATAGAGGCTCAATGCTCGAAGAGTACCATGTTCGAGTGACATGTATCTCAGTTTTAAAAACAATGCTATTTTGATTATAAACGCGGTGTTTATACTTTTGCCCGAAAGTATTATAGTGCCTCCTATGCGGTCGTTTATGTATGTATATAACCTGAAATTTTGCAGTCGTCGGCTTCAGCCCCCACGCATATAATGCGGGGGTGTTCGAAAAAGGCGCATAATCACACTTTAACCAACGTCTTGGTCCGTTAAGGAGGTGATAGCGCGACGAACTAGGCTATAGGACTATATAGCTTTAACACTTTCACTTAGCCATAGGAGTTTGACGGTGGGGCTACTATATAGCCCCTGGTACTTCCGCGTTCAACCGAATACGGTGCGCGTATGTACATGACTGGGAAAACCGGTCCTTCGTTAAGGCAGAGGAACCCCGAAGATTTTGTTAGGTCATCGAGTGGTTGACTAGTCTCTTGCTGTATCATGACAGTCAGTTTTCGGCTTTCTCTACTGAGGTGCTCATCCGGAATAACCGGGGCACAATCGTAGTAGTTCTCCTTTGGCCTCCTTAGCCGATAAAACGGAACGTAAGGTAGCAAAACCCAGGAGCCGGGCAAACCCAACATTTGACTAAAGACATGATTCAGAGCTGATGCATATAAGGCCAAACTCGCGACGCCGAACACTCCCAAAGGTATTCGGACTTTGTAACATATACTGGGCTGAGTAACGCCCTCGATAATGAGCCCCGAGTTTCCAGATACGTGCATAGGTCTGTCGCGGTGAAATGCCAATAATGCCAGCATCCCTCTCGGGTGTGTTAAGTGCCCTGAGGGTGTTTAAGCAACAAGAGACATTAAAGAATGTTTACACAGGGGCTTAATCTAAAGAGAAACCTTTGAGCGGGGCCCTGTTGCACGTCTGTGCCTTTGTCTCCGTTGTGCCGTATCTTGGAAGGGTGTAGCACGATGGTCATCTGTAAAAAGAAAAAACCCAGGTAAAAGAGTCTGGTGTAATCGTGCGAAAAGTTGGTTATTCTCAATGAATCATGAAAATGTAATCTATTATTATATTAATAGGGTCAAGCCGAACTATGGATCTCTTATTTTTTTTGCGAGTAGCCCCTAGCACCACCTATGGGGTTATATCTATCGACCCAAGCTCAGGTTCATCTGAGCTGTTACGTCTGGTGGGGTGCCGGACTTGTCGAACCGTGTCCGTGGTCCTGACGACCGACCGTTTATTCTGGTTGGAGGGGCCACTCAGTGTTCGGCTGCTAGAGCCGCAACATATTCTTCCGCACGTAAGGAACGCTCTGTATTTCCACTAACTATGATGATGCCACGTGGATCGGGCATCTTGAGTTTAAGGTAGGCATAGCGCGGGATTGCGTTAAAGCGAGCGAAGGCCGCTCTTCCAAGTAGTGCGTGATAGCCGCTTCGGAATGGAGCAATGTCAAAGGTTAATTCTTCGCTTCTGAAGTTATCGGGAGAACCGAAGATAACCCCTACTACTAGAGAGCCTGTGCAGTGGGCCTCAACACCTGGTATTACTCCTTTAAAGGTAGTATTACTTTGGATGATTCTTGACGGGTCTATCCCCATTTTGCGGACAGTGTCCTGGTATATCAGGTTAAGACTACTGCTGCCGTCCATAAGGACTCGGGTGAGATGGTATCCGTCGATTATTGGGTCGAGCACCAAGGCAGCCGATCCTCCATGCCGGACACTAGTCGGATGATCCCTGTGATCAAAGGTGATCGGGCAGGCCGACCAGGGATTGAAATTGGGTGCGACGGGCTCTACAGCGTATACGTCTCAGAGTGCGCGTTTGCTCCTTCTCTTTGTAATGTGAGTTGCATAAATCATGTTCACCGTTTTGACTTCCGGTGGGAATTTTTTCTGTCCCCCAGTGTTCGGCTGGCGAGGCTCATCCTCGTCTTCACTTGGCGTATCCCTTCCCTTATGTTCGGCATTTAGCTTGCCGGCCTACTTGAAAACCAAGCACTCTTTGTGTGTGTGGTTTGCAGGTTTTTCGGGGGTGCCATGAATCTGACATAGCTTGTCTAGAATCTTATTTAGGCTGGATGGTCCATCTCTACTGCCTTTAAATGGCTTCTTTCATTGACCAGGTCGAGAGCCCCTGAATCCGGCGTTGTCCGTCGTATTATCTGGGCTGTCGTCATTGTTCCGACGCTTGTTTTTATTGCGTCGCGGCTTCCCGTTGCCATCACTGACTTCAGATGTGCCTGGGTCGCTGGTGCCGCTACGGGCCAACCCTCTATCCTCGCCCGTGCAAAAGCGGTTCATAAGGCTTGTTAGGCCTGCCATTGTCCTTGGATTTTTTTGGCCGAGGTGTCTAGCGAGCCATTCATCTCGGATACTGTGCTTGAAAGCCGCTAAGGCTTCGGCATCCGGACAGTCGATGATTTGATTCTTCTTGGTGAGAAATCTATTCCAAAGCTTACGGGCTGATTCTCCGGGTTGTTGGATTATGTGACTTAAATCGTCTGCATCCAGAGGTCGGACATTGGTCCCTTGAAAATTGGACCTGAAAGCATCCTCAAGTTCCTCCCAACTTCCAATTGAGTTTTCGGGAAGGCTTTTCAACCAGTGCCGAGCTGTTCCTTTCAACTTGAGGGGCAGGTATTTAATGGCGTGGAGATCATCTCTGCGAGCTATGTGGATATGAAGGATAAAGTCCTCAATCCAGACTCCAGGGTCTGTTGTTTCGTCGTATGCCTCTATATTCACGGGTTTAAATCCCTCTGGAAATTCATGATCCAACACCTCATCGGTGAAGCACAGGGGATGCGCAGCACCGCTGTATTTGGATGTGTCATGGCATGTTGTCGATGGTTGTTGTGTTCGGTATCGATTCCAAGCTGGTATTCGATCGGTACGATCATTTTGGTGGCTGTGATCCTGCGCCGGAGCACGTTTTCTAGATCCGTAAATGGACCTGGTCACACCGGCTTTTTTGTCCAGAAGCTCACATAAATCGTGTGCTGACTTGTGTGTGGCACCATTAGCCGCCCTGTCGCATCCACGGGGTGGTCTATCCGGCTGATCAGCCGTATTATTTTTCAGCGGAATGGGCTCTATGGCCTCATCGTCGAATTCGGGCAGCAGCTTGCGCTTTGGGTAGCTCTTTGTGTGGCGATCGTCGCCATATTTTTCTTCAGCGTCAAGCACTTTGTTCCATCTGTGGTTGAGCGTATCCTGCGCGGCCCTAAGCCTTTGCTTCTTCTTCTTCAAGCCCCTCGCGGTGGCAATAAGCCTTCGATGGAGGTTCTCTTGTTCCAAGTGTTTTTCCGGGATGTTAAGTGCATCGTCGTCCGGACTGTTCTCCTTTTCGGAGATAGGTTGATGAGTTTTACCCTCGGGATCGCCGTCATCGGACATCAGCTCCAGACTGTGTTCATCGTCCCCTGGCTTATCCTGCTCCATCACAGGGTCCGTGGGGCCGTTGTTTCCTTTGGAGTCGACCGGGGTGTTGTTCTTTCTTGCGCTGTCATCGCTGTTTTTGCTGTGGCGGGATTTAGGGCGGCGCCTACGTCGTCGCTTTGGTTTCTGCTAGAGGGGTTTATCCTCTGTTGCATCCTTCCGTTCCTCGCTGTTGTTTTCTTTGGGTGTATCCACCATATATACATCGTATGATGAGGTGGCAGTCCAGCGCCCCGTGGGCGGTGGTTCCTGTTCATCTCCAGCATCGTCGTCCATACCGTCGATGTCTTCGGAGTGGAAATCAAGCATGTCGGTTAAGTCATCGACAGTGGCTATTAAGTGGGTGGTGGGTGGGGAACGAATTTCCTCGTTGTCCGCTTCCCACTCAAGCCGTACATAGTTCGGCCAAGAATCTCCTGACAAGGAGAGAGATTTGAATGAATTTAGTACATTACCCAAGGGCGAGTGCTGAAAAATATCCGCGCAGGTGAACTCCATGACCGGTGCCCAATCAGATTCAATAGGCATGAGCGTACGCGGTTCGGATTCCGTAGCCGGAGACGAGTTCGAGGGTCCGATGATACCGGCCTCAGAGGAGGTGGGATCAGTGTTCGGCTCCAAGGCCGATGAATGTGCAGCCTCCGTGGAGGGGTCCATCCACCCGTCCTCGGATGGCACAATCTTCTCCAGATTGAGTCCTGGAGCAGCCGCAGGCGCGATCCCCTGAATACTGTCCGACGGCAGATCTAAATCATGCTCGTCGAGACTGTTCGGCGCACCTGACACGGGGTCGAATCCGTCAAAGATCAAGTCTCCGCGGATGTCGGCAGTGTAGTTCAAGCTTCCAAACCTGACCTGATGGCCAGGGACGTAGCTATCGATCTGCTCCAGATGGCCAAGCGAGTTGGCCCGCAGTACAAAGGTGCCGAATACGAAGATCTGTCCGGGGAGGAAAACTCCCCCCTAGACCGCGTCGTTGAAGACGATTGAAGGAGCCATCTAGCCTTATTGCGGCGACACACTGGAACTCTCAATGAAAGCACCAATGTTGGTGTCAAACTAGCGGATCTCGGGTAGGGGGTCCCGAACTGTGCGTCTAAGGCTAATGGTAATAGGAGGGAGGGGACACGATGTTTACCCAGGTTCGGGCCCTCTCGATGGAGGTAATACCCTACTTCCTGCTTGATTGATCTTGATGATATGAGTATTACAAGAGTTGATCTACCGCGAGATCGTAGAGGCTAAACCCTAGAAGCTAGCCTATGATATGATTTGTTGTTGTCCTACAGACTAAACCCTCCGGTTTATATAGACACCGGAGGGGGCTAGGGTTACATAGAGTCAGTTATAGAGAAGGAGATCTACACATCCGAATTGCCAAGCTTGCCTTCCATGCAAAGGAGAGTCCCATCCGGACACGGGACAAAGTCTTCAATCTTGTATCTTCATAGTCCAACAGTACGACCAAAGTATATAGTCCGGCTATCCAAGGACCCCTTAATCCCGGACTCCCTCACCTGCCCCTTGGTCCGCCAGCATTTTGGAGCCGTTGAAGTGCATGACTCAGTTGGAATATGTGCCGTACTCTTTAGGGAGTTCGGCCTCTGTCCATTTGGCGACGGAGTCGGCCATTACTTGAGATTTAATGGCCCGACACGGTTTGTATGATATGTCGAATGGGAGGAGCTCAATGTCCCACTTGGCAATCCAGCCTGTAGCGTCGCGGTTGTTTATTATGTCGTTGAGTGGTACTTCGGAGGCCACCATTATTGAGCACTCTTGAAAGTAATGTCGTAGCTTCCGGGATGCCATGAAGACCGCGTATGCTATTTTTTGATAGTGAGGGTACCGGGATCTGCATGGTGTGAGGACAGTAGATACATAGTATACCGGGTTTTGAAGCGGGAATTTGTGTCCGTCCTCCTCTGGCTCGACGACGAGCACCACACTCACGACTTGGTGTGTGTCCGATATGTATAACAACATGGGTTCGCCGATGTTCGGCACGGCTAGGATTGGGTTGCTCGCTAAAAGAGCCTTTATTTCTTCTAGCTGGCCATTGCCGCGTCCGTCCACTCAAAGTGTTCGGTTTATCAGAGAAGACGATAAAGTGGCAATGTTTTTTCTCCTAATCTGGAGATAAAGCGGCTTAAAGCTGCCATGCATCCAACTAGTTTTTGGACTTGTTTAAGGTCTTTTGGTGTAGCCAACTGTGACAAAGCTCGGATTTTAGCTGGGTTTGCCTCGGTTCCTCTATTGGAAATGATGAAGCCCAAAATCTTTTCTGCGGGAACGCCGAAAACACAATTTTCTGGATTGAGCTTGATGTCGTATGTTCAGAGGTTATCGAATGTGAGAGACAGATCATCTATTAAGGACTCGACGTGTCTGGTTTTGATGACTATGTCATCCACATATGCTTCAACTGTTTTGCCGATTTGTTTTTCCAAGCATGTTTGAATCATGCGCTGATAGGTGGCACCAGCGTTTTTGAGCCCGAAAGGCATAGTGTTTAAGCAGAAAGGCCCGTATGGGGTGATAAATGCCGTTGCGGCTTGATCGGACTCCTTCATCTTGATTTGATGGTATCCGGAGTATGCATCAAGAAAACACAATGAGTCATGTCCTGCAGTAGCGTCGATAATCTGATCAATGTGGGGGAGGGGGATGTGATCCTTAGGGCATGCCTTGTTGAGGTCTTTGAAATCGACACATAGGCGCCAGGATTTATCCTTCTTTGGTACCATCACCAGGTTTGCTAGCCAGTCCGGGTGTTTTATCTCTCTGATGAATCCGGCTTCGAGTAACTTGGCTAGCTCCTCCCCCATGGCTTGTCGTTTGGGTTCGGAAAAGCGCCGTTGTGTTTGCTTGACTGACTTATATCCCTTCAGTATGTTTAGGCTATGTTCGGCAAGCCTGCATGGGATTCCTGGCATATCAGAAGGGTGCCAGGTGAATATTTCCCAGTTTTCACGTAGGAACGCCCGCAATGCAGCATCGATCGTGGGATCTACCCGCGCCCTGATGGATGCTGTCTTCGTGGTGTCCGTTGGGTGGACTTGGAATTTGACTATTTCATTTGCTGGCTTAAAGGGAGTGGACTTGGGTCATTTATCGAGCATCACGTCGTCCCTATCCATCATGGAGCGCAATGCGGTTAATTCTTCGGCTGCGAGGGCTTCAGACAATGCCTCGAGGGCCAAGGCGGCGGTTTTGTTTTCGGCATAGAGTGCTATGTCTGGATCGCTGGCAAGAGTGATGACTCCATTGGGACCGGGCATCTTGAGCTTCATGTACCCGTAATGGGGTATATCTTGGAAGCTTGCAAATGCATCTCGCCCTAACAAGGCGTGACATCCACTGTTGAAGGAGGCCACTTGAAAGGTTATCTCTTTGGACCGATAACTCTCCGGCGTGCCGAATACCACGTCAAGTGTGATTTTTCCCGCACATCGCGCCTACCGACTGGGAATAATTCCTCGGAAGGTCGTGCTACTTTGCTCAATGCGGCTCCTGTCTATTTCAATTTGTTGAGAGTTTCCTCGTAAATGAGGTTTTGTCCGCTGCCGTCGTCCATGAGCACTTTGGTGAGCCGAAAGCCGTCCACGATCGGACCGAGGACCAATGCAGCAGGTGCCCGGACTGTTCTAAATTGTGGTTCATCACTGGCATTGAAAGTTATGGCCGTGTCGTTCCAGGGGTTTATTGCTGCAACTTGGCAAACTTCAGCGAGGCCGCGGAGTGCCCTCTTGCGCCTATTGTTTGAGGCGAAAGTCTCGAAGACTGTGAATACTGTAGGGTTGTTGTTTTCCATGGGATGTTGCTCTGCGGTATTTTTGGTGAGGAGATCCTCGCTGCTCTTGGCCACCTGCCGAAGTATCCAACATGCTCTAAGGCTGTGGGTTGGTACGGTATCTGGTGTGGTGTGTATTTTGCATGGCCTATCGAGCCATCCCTCCAGAACGGTTCCGCGCCCTGTAATGGGTTTTGATTTTTTTGTTATTGGATCAGGCGACCTAAGAGGGTACACCCTTTTTGTTCGGACGAGGGGTTTAATGGAAACCGGTGGCTCCCAAGAGGTTGCCTGAGTTTTCCAGGCGCTTTCCATTGCGCAGTACTTCTGTACTATGGTTGTCAAGTCAGCAAAGTGTGATACGTGACGTCGGTTTATGGCATTGAGGATTCCCTCGTCCGAGCAATTTTTGCAAAATGATGAGATTGTGTCTTCATCGCGGCAGTCTTTGATCTTGTCCTTGACAAGGACGAATCTGGCCCAAGAGTGATGGACCATCTCTTGGGACTGCTGTCTGATGTGGGTAAGATTGCTTGTATCTGGGTGGTTGGGTGGATTTAAGTCCGAACCCAGGCCCAATCTAGGATCCGAAGTTGGAGGAATTTCCGAGCTTAACAGTTCAGGATCCGGGATATTGACCAATTTTTTTGGCCCACGGTCCGACTCTAGGTTTGGAGTACGGGGCATGTCTGCCCGCCGGCGGGTATACGGCTCGGTGAGCTTGGAAATCCGGACATAGTTCATCCTCAATATAGGGGAAGAGTTGTCGTATTGCTCCTCTACTACCACTGTCTGATGGGTGATCGGCGGAGATTCAATCTCTCTCTGATCGGGTTTATGCCCAATCCGATAGTAGTCCATAGCGACTCCCAAGGTGGTGATGCGATTCAGGAGTTTGTTTAAAGACGACAACTCCGTCGGATCCATCTGTTCGGAGTATTCTGAGCTGACGTGGAGTCAATTTTCGATGACCTGAGAAGTCATCGTTGGCCCGACGGCCGAACGGGCGGTCATAGTGAAGCTGCCCAGCCGGAGGGTTTAGCCTGAGGCCAGGGCTCCTCCGGAGGTGATGTTGTCCTTGATAACAAGGCGAGCCATCAATCCTATCTTCGACGTCACAATGGAACTCTCAATGAAAGCACCAATGTCGGTGTCAAAACCGGCGGATATCGGGTAGGGGGTCCCGAACTGTGCGTCTAAGGCTGATGGTAATAGGAGGCGGGGGACACGATGTTTACCCAGGTTCAGGCCCTCTCTATGGAGGTAATACCCTACTTCCCGCTTGATTGATCTTGATGAATATGAGTATTTCAAGAGTTGATCTACCTCGAGATCATAATGGCTAAACCCTAGAAGCTAGCCTGTGATTATGGTTGTTGTTCTTGTCGCTACGGACTAAACCCTCCGGTTTATTTAGACATTGGAGGGGGCTAGGGTTTACACAAAGTTGTTTACAGAGAAAGGAATCTACATATCCGAATCGCCAAGCTTGCCTTCCATGCAAAGGAGAGTCCCATCCGGACACAGGAAGAAATCTTCGGTCTTGTATCTTCATAGCCCAACAGTCCGGCCCATGTTAATAGTCCAGCTGTTTGAGGACCCCTTAATCCAGGACTCCCTTATTCATCAACACTCATAGTTTTGGCCAATTCCGACCCATTTCATGGACTATTACTCACTGATGACCCACAAGTATAGGGGGTCACAATAGTTTTCGAGGGTAGAGTATTCAACCCAAATTTATTGATTCGACACAAGGGGAGCCAAAGAATATTCTCAAGTATTGGCTGTTGAATTGTCAATTCAACCACACCTGGATAACTTAGTATCTGCAGCAAAGTATTTAGTAGCAAAGTAGTATGGAAGTAACAGTAACGGTAGCAAAAGTAACAGTAGCAGGTTTGTATTAATTGTAATAGTGGCAACGGTAAAGTAACTAAGCAAAGAACAATATGTGAAAAGCTCGTAGGCATTGGATAGGTGATGGATAATTATGTTAGATGCAATTCCTCATGTAATAATTATAACATAGGGTGACACAGAACTAGCTCAGTTCATCAATGTAATCTAGGCATGTATTCCGAATATAGTCATACGTGCTTATGGAAAAGAACTTGCATGGCATCTTTTGTCCTACCCTCCCATGGCAGAGGGGTCCTAGTGGAAACTAAGGGATATTAAGGCCTCCTTTTAATAGAGTACAGGACCAAAGCATTAACACCTAGTGAATACATGAACTCCTCAAACTACGGTCATCACCGAGAAGTATCCCGCCTATTGTCACTTCGGGGTTGTCGGATCATAACACATAATAGGTGACTATAGACTTGCAAGATAGGATCAAGAACTCACATATATTCATGAAAACATAATAGGTTCAGAACTGAAATCATGGCACTCGGGCCCTAGTGACAAGCATTAAGCATAGCAAAGTTATAGCAACATCAATCTCAGAACGTAATGGATATTAGGGATCAAACCCTAACAAAACTAACTCGATTACATGGTCAATCTCATCCAACCCATCATCGTCCAGCAAGCCTACAATGGAATTACTCACGCACGACGGTGAGCATCATGAAATTGGTCATGGAGGATGGTTGATGATGACGACGGCGATGGATTCTCCACTCCAGAGCCTCGAACGGACTCCAGATCAGCCCTCCCAAGAGAGTTTAGGGCTTGGCAGCGGCTCCGTATCGTAAAACGTGATGAATCGTTCTCTTTGGTTTTTTTCTCCATGAAAGCAAATATATGGAGTTGGAGTTGAGGTCGGTGGACATACAAGGGGCCCACGAGGCAGGGGGGCGCGCACTAGGGGAGGGGGCGCACCCCCACCCTCGTGGACAGGGTGTGGGCCCCCTCATGCTGATTCTTTTGCCAGTATTTTTATTAGTTCTGAAAAGTTGCTCCGTGGATTTCCAGGTCATTCCGAGAACTTTTATTTCTGCACAAAAATAACACCATGGTAGTTCTGCTGAAAGCAGCGTCAGTCCGGGTTAGTTCCATTCAAATCATGCAAGTTAGAGTCCAAAACAAGGGAAAAAGTGTTTGGAAAAGTAGATACGACGGAGATGTATCACTCACTGTTTTGGGGTCTCGGAGGGATTTCCACGGTTAACGGACCCCGTGGTGCATTTACATGTCGGTCATCAACACTCACAAGTTTCGCCAATTTAGGTCCGTTCCATGCACTATTGCTCACCGTTTTGGGGTCCCAGAGTGATTTCCACGATTGACGATCCCCGAGATGCGTTTACGTGTCCATCGTCAACACTCATAGTTTTGGCCAATTCTGACCTGTTTCGTGGACTATTACTCACCGTTTTTGGGTCCCAAAGCGATTTCCATAGTTGTTGAACCCCAAGGTGCGCTTATGTGTTGGTCGTCAACACTCACAGTCTTGGCCAATTCTGGCCCGTTTGATGGACTATTACTCACTGTTTTGTGGTCCTGAGTGATTTCCACGATTAACGAACCCCAGGGTGCGTTTACATGCCCGTCATCAACACTCACGGTTTTGGATGAATCTAGCTCGTTTTGTGGACTATTACTCACTGTTTTGGGGTCCTGGAGTGATTTCCAGAATTAACGAACCCCGGGGTGCGTTTACGTGTCGGCCATCAACAATCGCGGTTTTGTCGATTCTGACCCGTTTCGTGGACTATTACTCACTGCTTTTGTTGTCCCAAAGTGATTTCCATGGTTGTCGAACCCCAAGATGTGCTTACGTGTTGGTCAAGACTCGCATTTTGGGCCGATTCTAGCCCGTTTCTTGGATTATTACTCTGTTTTGGGGTCCCAATGTGATTTCCACGATTGACGAACTCCGGGATGTGTTTATGTGTCGGTCATCAACACTCACAATTTTGGCCCATTCTGGTCCGTTTCATGCACCATTACTCAGCATTTTGAGGTCCCATAGCAATTTCCATGATTGACGATCCTCGGGGTGCGCTTACGTGTCCGTCATCAACACTCACAGTTTTGGCCAATTCTGACCCTTTTCGTGGACTACTACTCACCGTTTTGGGGTCCTAAAGCGATTTCCATAGTTGTTGAACCCCAAGGTGCGCTTACATGTCGGCCATCAACACTCGCAATTTTGGACGAGTTTGGCCCGTTTCATGGACTATTACTCACTGTTTTGGGGCCCCGGAGTGATTACCACGATTGACGAACCCCGAGGTGCGTTTACATGCCGGTCATCAACACTCACAGCTTTGGCCAATTCTGACCCTTTTCGTGGACTACTACTCACCGTTTTGGGGTCGTGAAGTGATTTCCATAGTTGTTGAACCCCAAGGTGCGTTTACGTGTCGGAAATCAACACTCACAGTTTTGGCCAATTCTGACACTTTTCATGGACTATTACTCACCGTTTTGGGGTTCCGAAGCGATTTCCATAGTTGTTGAACCCCAAGGTGCGCTTACGTGTCGGTCATCAACACTCACAGTTTTGGCTGATTCTCGTGCATTCCATGGACTATGACTCACTTTTTTGGGCTCTCGAGTGATTTCCAGGATTAACGAACCTCGAGGTGCATTTACGTGTCGGTCATAAACACTCATAGGTTTGGCCGATTCTGGCCTATTTCGTGGAATATTACTCACTGTTTTGTTGCCCTGAAGTGATTTCTACGATTAACGAACCCCGTGGTGCGTTTACGTGTCGGTCATCAACACTCACAATTTTGGCCGATTCAGGTCCGTTTCTTGCACTATTACTCAGTGTTTTGGGGTTACAGAGTGGTTTCTATGATTGAGAATCCTCGGGGTGCATTTATGTGTCGTCGTCATCACTCACAATTTTGGCCACTTCTCACCCGTTTCATGGACTATTACTCACTGTTTTTGGGTCCCGGAGTGATTACCATGATTGACGAACCCCAGGGTGCGTTTACGTGTCGGTCATAAACCCTCACAATTTTAGCCGATTGAGGTCCATTTCGTGCACTATTACTCATCATTTTTGGATCCCAGAGCGATTTCCACGATAGACAATCCCCGAGGTACGTTTACGTGTCCGTCGTCAACACTCATAGTTTTGGCCAATTCTGACCCGTTTCGTGGACTATTAATCACTGCTTTGGGGTCCCGAAGCGATTTCTATAGTTGTTGAACCCCAAGGTGCGCTTAGGTGTCGATCATCAACACTCACAGTTTTGGCCAATTCTGGCCCGTTTCATGGACTATTATTCACTGTTTTGGGTTCCCGAGTGATTTCCAGGATTAACGAACCCCGAGGTGCGTTTACGTGTTGGTCATCAACACTCCTAGTTTTGGCCGATTCTGGGCCATTTTGTGGAATATTACTCACTATTTTGTGGCCCCAGTGTGATTTCCACGATTAATGAACCCCGGGGTGCGTTTACGTGTCGGTCATCAACACTCACAGTTTTGGCCGATTCAGGTCCGTTTCATGCACTATTACTCACCGTTTTGGGGTCTCAGAGCGATTTCCACGATTAATGATCCCCGAGATGCGTTTACGTGTCCGTCGTCAACACCCATAGTTTTTGCCAATTCTGACCCGTTTCGTGGACTATTACTCACTGTATTGGGGCCCCGATGCGATTTCCATAGTTGTTGAATCCCAAGGTACGCTTACGTGTCGGTCATGAACACTCACAGTTTTGGCCAATTCTAGCCCGTTTCATGGACTATTACTCACTGTTTTGGGTTCCCGTGTGATTTCCACGATTAACGAACCCCGGGGTGCATTTACGTGTCGGTGATCAACACTCACGGTTTTGTCGATTCTGACCCGTTTCATGGACTATTACTCACTATTTTTGTGGTCCAAAGCGATTTCCATGGTCAAGACTCGCAGTTTGGGCCGATTCTGGCCCGTTTCTTGGATTATTACTCTGTTTTGGGGTCCCGATGTGATTTCTACGATTGACGAACTCCGTGGTGCGTTTACGTGTCGGTCATCAACACTCACAATTCATGCCGATTCTGGTCCGTTTCATGCACTATTACTCAGCGTTTTCGGGTCCTATAGCAATTTCCATGATTGACGATCCCCGAGGTTCATTTACGTGTCCGTCGTCAACACTCATAGCTTTGGCCAATTCTGAACCTTTTCGTGGACTATTACTCACCGTTTTGGGGTCCCGAAACGATTTACATAGTTGTTCAACCCCATGGTGCGCTTACGTGTCAGTCATTGACACTCGCAGATTTAGCCGATTCTGGCCCGTTTCATGGACTATTACTCACTGTTTTGGGGACCCGGAGTGATTTCCACGATTGATGAAACCCGGGGTGCGCTTACGTGTTGGTCATCAACACTCACAATTTTAGCCGATTCAGGTCTGTTTTATGCACTATTACTCAACATTTTTGGGTCGCAGAGCATTTTCCACGATTGACGATCCCCGGGGTGCGTTTACGTGTCCGTCATCAACACTCACAGTTTTGGCCAATTCTGACCCGTTTCGTGGACTATTACTCACTGATCTGTGGTCCCGAAGCGATTTCCATAGTTGTTGAACCGCAAGGTGCGCTTACGTGTCGGTCATCAACACTCACAGTTTTGGCCAATTCTGGCCCGTTTCATGGACTATTACTCACTATTTTGGGTTCCCGACTGATTTCCACGATTAACGAACCCTGAGGTGCATTTATGTGTCGGTCATCAACAATCATAGTTTTTTCTGATTCTCGCCTATTTTGTGGAATATTACTCACTGTTTTGTGGCCCCGGAGTGATTGCCACGATTAACGAACCCCGAGGTGCGTTTACGTGCCGATCATCAAGAATCTCAATTTTGGCCCATTCAGGTCCGTTTCATGCACTATTACTCACCGTTTAGGGGGCCCCAGAGCGACTTCCACGATTGACCATCCCCGGGATGCATTTACATGTCCGTCGTCAACACTCATAGTTTTGGCCAATTCTGACCCGTTTCGTGGACTACTACTCACCGTTTTTGGGTCCAGAAGCGATTTCCATAGTTGTTGAACCCCAATGTGCGCTTATGTGTCGGTCATCAACACTCACAGTTTTGGCCGATTCTGGCCCGTTTCATGGACTATTACTTACTGTTTTGGGGTCCCGAGTGATTTCCACAATTAACGAATCTCGATGTGCGTTTACGTGTCGGTCATCGACACTCATAGTTTTGGCCGATTATGGCACATTTCATTGAATATTACTCACTTTTTTGTGGTCCCGGAGTGATTTCCACGATTAACGAACCCCGGGGTGCGTTTACGTGTCGGTCAACAACACTCACAGTTTTGGCCTATTCTGACCCTTTTCGTCGACTATTACTCACTGTTTTGGGGTCCCGAAGCAATTTCCATAGTAGTTGAACCCCAAGGTGCGCTTACGTGTCGGTCGTCAAAACTCACAATGTTGGCCGATTCTGGTCCGTTTCGTGAACTATTACTCAGTGTTTTGGGGTTCCAGAGCGATTTCCATGATTGACGATCCCCGGGGTGCGTTTACGTGTCCGTCATTAACACTCATAGTTTTGGCCAATTCTGACCCTTTTTTTGGACTATTATTCACCGTTTTGGGGGTCCCGAAGTGATTTCAATAGTTGTTGAACCCCAAGGTGCGGTTACGTGTCGGTCATCGACATTCGCAATTTTGGCCAATTCTGGCCCGTTTCATGAACTATTACTCACTGTTTTGGGGCCCCAGAGTGATTACCACGATTGACGAACCCCGGGGTGCGTTTACGTGTCGGTCATCAACCCTCACAATTTTAGCCGACTCAGGTCCATTTCGTGCACTATTACTTAGCGTTTTTGGGTCCCACAGCGATTTCCACGATTGACGATCCCCGAGGTGCGTTTACGTGTTCGTCGTCAACACTCATAGTTTTTGCCAATTCTGACCCGTTTCGTGGACTATTAATCACTATTTTGGGGTCCCGAAGCGATTTCAAGGATTGACGAACTCCGGGGTGCGTTTACGTGTCGGTCATCAACACTCACAATTTTGGCCGTTTCTGGTCCGTTTCATGCACTATTACTCAACATTTTGAGGTCCCATAGAAATTTCCATGATTGACGATCCTCGGGGTGCGTTTACGTGTCCGTCGTCAACACTCATAGTTTTGGCCAATTCTGACACTTTTCGTGGACTTTTACTCACCGTTTTGGGGTCCTAAAGCGATTTCCATAGTTGTTGAACCCCAAGGTGCGCTTACATGTCGGCCATCGACACTCGCAATTTTGGACGAGTCTGGCCCGTTTCATGGACTATTACTCACTGTTTTGGGGCCCCGGAGTGATTACCACGATTGACGAACCCCGAGGTGCGCTTACATGCTGGTCATCAACACTCACAGCTTTGGCCAATTCTGACCCTTTTCATGGACTATTACTCACCGTTTTGGGGGCGTGAAGTGATTTCCATAGTTGTTGAACCCCAAGGTGCGTTTACGTGTCGGAAATCAACAATCACAGTTTTGGCCAATTCTGACACTTTTCATGGACTATTACTCACCGTTTTGGGGTCCCGAAGCGATTTCCATAGTTGTTGAACCCCAAGGTGCGCTTACGTGTCGGTCATCAACACTCACAGTTTTGGCTGATTCTGGTGCATTCCATGGACTATGACTCACTTTTTTGGGCTCTCGAGTGATTTCCAGGATTAACGAACCTCGAGGTGCATTTACGTGTCGGTCATAAACACTCATAGGTTTGGCCGATTCTGGCCCATTTCGTGGAATATTACTCACTGTTTCGTTGCCCCGAAGTGATTTCTACGATTAACGAACCCCGTGGTGCGTTTACGTGTCGGTCATCAACACTCACAATTTTGGCCGATTCAGGTCCGTTTCTTGCACTATTACTCAGTGTTTTGGGGTTACAGAGTGGTTTCTATGATTGAGAATCCTCTGGGTGCATTTATGTGTCGTCGTCATCACTCACTATTTTGGCCACTTCTCACCCGTTTCATGGACTATTACTCACTGTTTTTGGGTCCCGGTGTGATTACCACGATTGACGAACCCCGGGGTGCGTTTACGTGTCGGTCATCAACCCTCACAATTTTAGCCGATTGAGGTCCATTTCGTGCACTATTACTCATCATTTTTGGATCCCAGAGCGATTTCCACGATAGACAATCCCCGAGGTACGTTTACGTGTCCGTCGTCAACACTCATAGTTTTGGCCAATTCTGACCCGTTTCGTGGACTATTAATCACTGTTTTGGGGTCCCGAAGCGATTTCTATAGTTGTTGAACCCCAAGGTGCGCTTAGGTGTCGATCATCAACACTCACAGTTTTGGCCAATTCTGGCCCGTTTCATGGACTATTATTCACTGTTTTGGGTTCCCGAGTGATTTCCAGGATTAAAGAACCCCGAGGTGCGTTTACGTGTTGGTCATCAACACTCATAGTTTTGGCCGATTCTGGCCCATTTTGTGGAATATTACTCACTATTTTGTGGCCCCAGTGTGATTTCCACGATTAATGAACCCCGGGGTGCGTTTACGTGTCGGTCATCAACACTCACAGTTTTGGCCGATTCAGGTCCGTTTCATGCACTATTACTCACCGTTTTGGGGTCTCAGAGCGATTTCCACGATTAACGATCCCCGAGATGCGTTTACGTGTCCGTCGTCAACACCCATAGTTTTTGCCAATTCTGACCCGTTTCGTGGACTATTACTCACTGTATTGGGGCCCCGATGCGATTTCCATAGTTGTTGAATCCCAAGGTACGCTTACGTGTCGGTCATGAACACTCACAGTTTTGGCCAATTCTGGCCCGTTTCATGGACTATTACTCACTGTTTTGGGTTCCCGAGTGATTTCCACGATTAACGAACCCTGGGTGCGTTTACGTGTCGGTGATCAACACTCACGGTTTTGTCGATTCTGACCCGTTTCATGGACTATTACTCACTATTTTTGTGGTCCAAAGCGATTTCCATGGTCAAGACTCGTAGTTTGGGCCGATTCTGGCCCGTTTCTTGGATTATTACTCTGTTTTGGGGTCCCGATGTGATTTCTACGATTGACGAACTCCGTGGTGCGCTTACGTGTCGGTCATCAACACTCACAATTTATGCCGATTCTGGTCCGTTTCATGCACTATTACTCAGCGTTTTGGGGTCCTATAGCAATTTCCATGATTGACGATCCCCGAGGTTCATTTACGTGTCTGTCGTCAACACTCACAGCTTTGGCCAATTCTGAACCTTTTCGTGGACTATTACTCACCGTTTTGGGGTCCCGAAACGATTTACATAGTTGTTCAACCCCATGGTGCGCTTACGTGTCAGTCATTGACACTCGCAGTTTTAGCCGATTCTGGCCCGTTTCATGGACTATTACTCACTGTTTTGGGGACCCGGAGTGATTTCCACGATTGATGAAACCCGGGGTGCGCTTACGTGTTGGTCATCAACACTCACAATTTTAGCCGATTCAGGTCTATTTTATGCACTATTACTCAGCGTTTTTGGGTCGCAGAGCGTTTTCCACGATTGACGATCCCCGGGGTGCGTTTACGTGTCCGTCATCAACACTCACAGTTTTGGCCAATTCTGACCCATTTCGTGGACTATTACTCACTGATCTATGGTCCCGAAGTTATTTCCATAGTTGTTGAACCGCAAGGTGCGCTTATGTGTCAGTCATCAACACTCACAGTTTTGGCCAATTCTGGCCCGTTTCATGGACTATTACTCACTATTTTGGGTTCCCGACTCATTTCCACGATTAACGAACCCTGAGGTGCATTTATGTGTCGGTCATCAACAATCATAGTTTTTTCCGATTCTCGCCTATTTTGTGGAATATTACTCACTGTTTTGTGGCCCCGGAGTGATTGCCACGATTAACGAACCCCGAGGTGCGTTTACGTGCCGATCATCAACAATCTCAATTTTGGCCGATTCAGGTCCGTTTCATGCACTATTACTCACCGTTTAGGGGGCCCCAGAGCGACTTCCACGATTGACCATCCCCGGGATGCGTTTACATGTCCGTCATCAACACTCATAGTTTTGGCCAATTCTGACCCGTTTCGTGGACTACTACTCACTGTTTTTGGGTCCAGAAGCGATTTTCATAGTTGTTGAACCCCAAGGTGCGCTTATGTGTCGGTCATCAACACTCACAGTTTTGGCCGATTCTGGCCCGTTTCATGGACTATTACTTACTGTTTTGGGGTCCCGAGTGATTTCCACGATTAACGAATCTCGATGTGTGTTTACGTGTCGGTCATCGACACTCATAGTTTTGGCCGATTCTGGCACATTTCATTGAATATTACTCACTTTTTTGTGGTCCCGGAGTGATTTCCACGATTAACGAACCCCGGGGTGCGTTTACGTGTCGGTCAACAACACTCACAGTTTTGGCCAATTCTGACCCTTTTCGTCGACTATTACTCACTGTTTTGGGGTCCCGAAGCAATTTCCATAGTAGTTGAACCCCAAGGTGCGCTTACGTGTCGGTCGTCAAAACTCACAATGTTGGCTGATTCTGGTCCGTTTCGTGAACTATTACTCAGTGTTTTGGGGTTCCAGAGCGATTTCCATGATTGACGATCCTTGGCGTGCGTTTACGTGTCCGTCATTAACACTCATAGTTTTGGCCAATTCTGACCCTTTTCTTGGATTATTACTCACCGTTTGGGGGTCTCGAAGCGATTTCAATAGTTGTTGAACCCCAAGGTGCGGTTACGTGTCGGTCATCGACATTCGCAATTTTGGCCAATTCTGGCCCGTTTCATGGACTATTACTCACTGTTTTCGGGCCCCAAAGTGATTACCACGATTGACGAACCCCGGGGTGCGTTTACGTGTCGGTCATCAACCCTCACAATTTTAGCCGACTCAGGTCCATTTCGTGCACTATTACTTAGCGTTTTTGGGTCCCACAGCGATTTCCATGATTGACGATCCCCGAGGTGCGTTTAGGTGTTCGTCGTCAACACTCATAGTTTTTGCCAATTCTGATCCGTTTCGTGGACTATTAATCACTGTTTTGGGGTCCCGAAGCGATTTCCATAGTTGTTGAACCCCAAGATGCGCTTACGTGTCGGTCATCCACACTCATAGTTTTGGCCAATTCTGGCCCGTTTCATGGACTATTATTCACTGTTTTGGGTTCCCGACTGATTTCCAAGACTAACGAACCCCGAGGAGCGTTTACGTGTTGGTCATCAACACTTATAGTTTTCGCCGATTCTGTCCCATTTTGTGGAATATTACTCACTGTTTGGTGGCCCCGGTGTGATTTCCACAATTAATCAATCCCGGGGTGCGTTTTGGCCGATTCAGGTCCGTTTCGTTCACTATTACTCACCGTTTTGGGGTCCCAGAGCGATTTCCACGATTGACGATCCCCGGGATGCGTTTACGTGTCCGTCGTCAACACCCATAGTTTTGAACAATTCTGACCCGTTTTGTAGACTATTACTCACTGTATTGGGGTCCCGATGTGATTTCAATAGTTGTTGAACCCCAAGGTACGATTACGTGTCGGTCATCAACACTCACAGTTTTGGCCAATTCTGGCCTGTTTCATGGACTATTACTCACTATTTTGGGTTCCGAGTGATTTCCACGATTAACGAACCCCGGGTGCGTTTACGCGTCGGTCATCAACACTCACGGTTTTGTTGATTCTGACCTGTTTCATGGACTATTACTCACCATTTTTGTGGTCCAAAGCAGTTTGGGCCGATTCTGGCCCGTTTCTTTGATTATTACTCTGTTTTGGGGTCCCGATGTGATTTCCACGATTGACGAACTCCGTGGTGCGTTTACGTGTCGGTCATCAACACTCACAATTTTGGCCGATTCTGGTCCTTTTCGTGCACTATTACTCAGCGTTTTGGGGTCCTATAGCAATTTCCATGATTGACGATCTCCGGGGTTCATTTGCATGTCCGTCGTCAACAATCACAGCTTTGGCAATTCTGAACCTTTTCGTGGACTATTACTCACCGTTTGAGGTCCCGGAATGATTTACATAGTTGTTCAACCCCAAGGTGTGCTTACGTGTCGGTCATTGACGCTTGCAGTTTTAGCCGATTCTTGCCCGTTTCATGGACTATTACTCACTGTTTTGGGGCCCCGGTATGATTTCAACGATTGACGAAACCCGGGGTGCGTTTACGTGTCGGTCATCAACACTCACAATTTTAGCCGATTCAGGTCCGTTTCATGCACTATTACTCAGTGCTTTTGGGTCCTAGAGCGGTTTTCACGATTGACGATCCCCGGGGTGCGTTTACGTGTCCGTCATCAACACTCATAGTTTTGGCCAATTCTGACCTGTTTCGTGGACTATTACTCACCGATCCGTGCTCCCAAAGCGATTTCCATAGTTGTTGAACCCCAAGGTGCGCTTACGTGTCGGTCATCAACACTCACAGTTTTGGCCAATTCTGGCCCGTTTCATGGACTATTACTCACTATTTTGGGTTCCCGAGTGATATCCAGGATTAACGAACCCTGAGGTGCGTTTATGTGCCGGTCATCAATACTCATAGTTTTGGCCGATTCTGGCCCATTTCGTGGAATATTACTCACTATTTTGTGGCCCCGAAGCGATTGCCATGATTAAGAAACCCCGAGGTGCGTTTACGTGTCGGTCATCAACAATCTCAATTTTGGCCGATTCAGGTCCGTTTCATGCACTATTACTCACTGTTTAGGGGGTCCGAGAGCGATTTCCACGATTCACGATCCACGAGATGCATTTACGTGTCCGTCGTCAATACTCACAATTTGGCCAATTCTGACCCATTTCATCGACTATTACTCATCGTTTTTGGGTCCCGAAGCGATTTCTAGTTGTTGAACCCCAAGGTGCGCTTACGTGTCGATCATCAACACTCAAAGTTTTGGCCGATTCTCGCCCATTTCATGGACTGTTACTTACTGTTTTGGGGACCCGAGTGATTTCCACGATTAACGAATCCCGATGTGCATTTACGTGTCGGTCATCAACACTCATAGTTTTGGCCGATTCTGGCCCATTTCATTGTATATATTACTCACTGTTTTGTGGCCCCGGAGTGATTTCCACGATTAACGAATGCCAGGGTGCGTTTACGTGTCGGTCATCAACACTCACAGATTTGGCCAATTCTGACCCTTTTTGTGGACTATTACTCACCGTTTTGGGGTCCCGAAGTGATTTCCATAGTTGTTGAACCCCAAGGTGCACATACGTGTCGGTCATCGACACTCGCAGGATTGAACGATTCTGGCCCGTTTCATGGACTATTATTCGCTGTTTTGGGGCCCCGGAGTGATTTCCACGATTGACGAACCCCGGGGTGTGTTAGCGTGTCGGTCATCAACACTCACATTTTTAGCCGATTCAGGTCCGCTTGTCTATTACTCAGCATTTTCGGGTCCGAGAGTGATTTCCACGATTGGCGATCCCCGGGGCGCGTTTACGTGTCTGTCATCAACACTCACAGATTTGGCAAATTCTGACCCGTTTCGTGGACAATTACTCACCGTTTTGGGGTCTTGAAGCGATTTCCATAGTTGTTGAGCCCAAGGTGCACTTATATGTCGGTCATCAACACTCACAATTTTGGCCAACACTTACAGTGTTGGGTTCCCGAGTGATTTCCAGGATTAACGAACCCCGTGGTGCGTTTATGTGTCGGTCATCAACACTCATAGTTTTGGACGGTTCTGGCCCATTTCGTAGAATATTACTCACTGTTTTGTGGCCCCGGAGTGATTTCCACGATTAACAAACCCCAGGGTGCATTCACGTGTTGGTCATCAACACTCACAGTTTTGGCCGATTCAGGTCCGTTCCGTGCAGTATTACTCACCTTTTTGGGGTCCCGAAGTGATTTCCACGATTGACGAACTCCGGGGTGCGTTTACGTGTCGGTCATCAACACTCACAATTTTGTCCGATTCTGGTCCGTTTTGTGCACGATTACTCAGTGTTTCGGGGTTCCAAAGCGCTTTCCATGATTGACAATCCTCGGGGTGCGTTGACGTGTCATCGTCAACACTCACAATTTTGGCCAATTCTGACCCATTTCGTGGACTATTACTCACTGTTTTGGGGTCCTAGAGTGATTTCCACGATTAACGAACCCCGGGGAGTGTTTACGTGTCGGTCAGCAACACTCATAGTTTTGGCCAATTTCGACCCTTTTCGTGGACTATTACTCACCGTTTTGAGGTCCCGAAACAATTTCCATAGTTGTTTAACCCCAAGGTGCGCTTACGTGTCGGTCGTCGACACTCGCAATATAGGTTGATTCTGGTCCGTTTCATGGACTATTACTCACTATTTTGTGGTCCCGAGTGATTTCCACGATTAACGAACCCCAAGGTGCGCTTACGCGTCGGTCATCAACACTCATAGTTTTGGCCGATTCTAGCCAGTCTTGTGGACTATTACTCATTGTTTTGGGGTCCTGGAGTGATTTCCATGATTAACGAACCCCTGGGTGCGTTTAGGTGTCGGTCATCAACACTAACAATTTTGGCTGATTTTGGTCCGGTTCATGCACTATTACTTAGCGTTTTGGTGTCCCATAGCAATTTCCATGATTGATGATCCCCGGGGTGCGTTTACGTGTCCGTCATCAACACTTATAGTTTTGTCCAATTCTGACCCGTTTCGTGGACTATTACTCTCCGTTTTGGGGTCCCGGAGCGATTTCCATAGTATTTGAACCCCAAGGTGTGCTTACGTGTCGGTCATCGACACTCATAGTTTTGGCTGATTCTGGCCCGTTTCATGGACTATTACTCACTGTTTGGAGGCCCCGGAGTGATTTCCACGATTGACGAACGCTGGGGTGCGTTTATGTGTCGGTCATCAGCACTGAAAATTTTAGCCAATTCAGGTCCGTTTCATGCACTATTACTCGGTGTTTTTGGGTCCAAGAGCAATTTACACGATTGACGATCCCAGGGTGTGTTTAGGTGTCCGTCATCAACACTCACAGTTTTGGCCAATTCTGACCCGTTTTGTGGACTATTACTCACCGTTTTGGGGCCCCGAAGCGATTTCCATAGTTGTTTAACCCCAAGGTGCGCTTACGTGTCGGTCATCAACACTCACTATTTTGGCCAATTATGGCCCGTATCATGGACTATTACTCACTGTTTTGGATTCCCGTGTGATTTCTAGGATTAACGAACCCCGAGGTGCGTTTACGTGTCAGTAACAAACACTCATAGTTTTGGCCGATTCTAGCCCATTTTGTGGACTATTACTCACTGTTTTGGGGTCTTAGAGTGATTTCCAGGAATGACGAACCCTAAGGTGCGCTTATGTGTCGGTCATCAACACTCGCAGTTTTGGCCCATTCTGGCCCGTTTCATGGACTATTACTCACTGTTTTGGGTTCTCGGAGTGATTTCCACGATTGACAAACCCCAAGGCGCGCTTACGTGTCGGTCATCAACACTCGCGGTTTTGTTGATTCTGACCCATTTCGTGGACTACTATTCACTGTTTTTGTGGTCCCAAAGCGATTTCCATGGTTGTTGAACCCCAAGATGTGCTTACGTGTTGGTCAAGACTCGCAGTTTGGGCCGATTCTGGCCTGTTTCTTGGATTATTATGCTGTTTTGGGGTCCCGATGTGATTTCAACAATTGAGGAACTCTGAGGTGCGTTTACGTGTCGGTCATCAACACTCACAATTCGGGCTGATTCTGGTCCATTTCATGCAATATTACTCAGTTTTTTGGTGTCCCATAGCAATTTCCATGATTGACGATCCTCGGGGTGCGTTTACGTGTCCGTCGTCAACACTCATAGTTTTGGCCAATTCTGACCCTTTTCGTGGACTATTACTCACCGTTTTGGGGTCCCGGAGCGATTTCCATAGTTTTTGAACCCCAAGGTGTGCTTACGTGTCGGCCATCGACACTCACAGTTTTGGCCGATTCTGGCCCGTTTCATGGACTATTACTCACTGTTTGGGGGCCCTGGAGTGATTTCCACGATTGACGAATGCTGGGGTGCGATTACGTGTCGGTCATCAGCACTGAAAATTTTAGCCGATTCAGGTCCGTTTCATGTACTATTACTCAGTGTTTTTGAGACCCAGAGCGATTTCCACGATTGACGATCCCAGGGTGCGTTTACGTGTCCGTCATCAACACTCACATTTTGGCCAATTTTGACCCGTTTTGTGGACTATTACTCACCGTTTTGCGGTCCCAAAGCGATTTCGATAGTCGTTTAACCCCAAGGTGCGCTTATGTGTTGGTCATCAACACTCATAGTTTTGGTCGATTCTGCCCCGGTTAATGGACTATTACTCACTGTTTTGGGGTCCCGAGTGATTTCCACGATTAACGAACCCCGAGGTGCATTTACGTGTCGGTCATCAACACTCATAGTTTTGGCCTACTCTGGCCCATCTCCTTGGATATTACTCACTATTTTGTGGTCCCAGAGTGGTTTCCACGATTAACGAACCCCGGGGTGTGTTTACGTGTCGGTCAGCAAAACTCACAGTTTTGGACAATTCCGACCCTTTTCATGGACTATTACTCACCGTTTTGGGGTCCCGAAGCAATTTCCATAGTTGTGGAACCCCAAGGTGCACTTACGTGTCGGTCATCGACACTCGCAATATTGGCTGATTCTGGTCTGTTTCATGGACTATTACTCACTATTTTGTGGTCCCAAGTGATTTCCACGATTAATGAACCCCAAGGTGCGCTTACGCGTCGGTCATCAACACTCATAGTTTTGGCCGATTCTAGCCAGTCTTGTGGACTATTACTCATTGTTTTGGGGTCCTGGAGTGATTTCCACGATTAACGAACCGCTGGGTGCGTTTAGGTGTCGGTCATCAACAGTAACAATTTGGGCTGATTCTGGTCCGCTTCGTGCACTATTACTTAGCGTTTTGGTGTCCCATAGCAATTTCCATGATTGACGATCCCCGGGGTGCGTTTACGTGTCCGTCATCAACACTTACAGTTTTGGCCAATTCTGACTCATTTCGTGGACTATTACTCACCGTTTTGGGGCCTGAAGCGATTTCCATAGTTGTTTAACCCCAAGGTGCGCTTACGTGTCGGTCATCAACACTCGCTGTTTTGGCCAATTATGGCCCGTTTAATGGACTATTACTCACTGTTCTGGATTCCCGAGTGATTTCCAGGATTAACGAACCCCGAGGTGCGTTTACATGTCAGTAATCAACACTCGCAGTTTTGGCCGATTCTAGCCCATTTTGTGGACTATTACTCACTGTTTTTGGGTCCTGGAGTGATTTCCACGATTAACGAACCCCGGGGCGTTTACGTGTCGGTCATCAACACTCGCGGTTTTGTTGATTCTGACCCATTTCGTGAAGTGTTATTCACTGTATTTGTGGTCCCAAAGCGATTTCCATGATTGTCGAACCCCAAATTGTGCTTACGTGTTTGGGCCGATTCTGGCCTTTTTCTTGGATTATTACGCTGTTTTGGGGTCCCGATGTGATTTCAACTATTGAGGAACTCCGGGGTGTATTTACGTGTCGGTCATTAACACTCACAATTTGGGCTGATTCTGGTCCGTTTCATGCAATATTACCCAGCTTTTTGATGTCCCATAGCAATTTCCATGATTGACGATCCCCGGGGTGCGTTTACGTGTCCGTCGTCAACACTCACAGTTTTGGCCAATTCTGACCCTTTTCGTGGACTATTACTCACCGCTTTGGGGTCCCGTAGCGATTTCCATAGTTGTTGAACCCCAAGGTGTGCTTACGTGTCGGTCATCGACACTCACAGTTTTGGCTGATTCTGGCCCGTTTCATGGACTATTACTCACTGTTTGGGGGCCCCGGAGTGAGTTCCACGATTGACGAACGCTTGGGTGCGTTTACGTGTTGGTCATCAGCACTGAAAATTTTAGCCGATTCAGGTCCGTTTCATGCACTATTACTCAGTGTTTTTGGGTCCCAGAGCGATTTCCACGATTGACGATCCCAGGGTGCGTTTACGTGTCTGTCATCAACACTCACAGTTTTGGCCAATTCTGACCCGTTTTATGGACTATTACTCACCGTTTTGGGGTCCCAAAGCGCAATTTCCATAGTTGTTTAACCCCAAGGTGCGCTTACGTGTCGGTCATCAGCACTCACTATTTTGGCCAATTATGGCCGGTATCATGGACTATTACTCACTGTTTTGGATTCCCGTGTGATTTCCAGGATTAACGAACCCCGAGGTGCGTTTACATGTCAGTAATCAACACTCATAGTTTTGGCCGATTCTAGCCCGTTTTGTGGACTATTACTCACTGTTTTGGGGTCTTGGAGTGATTTCCATGATTAACGAACCCCGGGGTGCGTTTACGTGTCGGTCATCAGCACTCGCAATTTTGTCGATTCTGACCCATTTCGTGGAGTATTACTCACTGTTCTTGTGGTCCCATAGCGATTTCCATGGTTGTCGAACCCCAACGTGTGCTTACGTGTTAGTCAAGACTTGTATTTTGGGCTGATTCTTGCCTGTTTCTTGGATTATTACTCTGTTTTGGGATCCCGATGTGATTTCCACGATTGACGAACTCCGGGGTGCGTTTACGTGTCTGTCATCAACACTCACAATTTTGGCCGATTCTGGTCCGTTTCATGCACTATTACTCAGCATTTTGGGGTCCGATAGCAATTTCCATGATTGACGAACCACAAGGTGCATTTACGTGTCGGTCATCAACACTCACAATTTTGGCCAATTTTGACCCGTTTCGTGGACTATTACTCACCGTTTGGGGCCCCGAAGCGATTTCCATAGTTGTTGAACCCCAAGGAGCGTTTACGTGTCGGTCATCAACACTCACAATTTTTGCCAATTCTGGCCTGTTTCACAGACTATTACTCACTGTTTTGGGTTCCCGAGTGATTTCCAGGATTAACGAACCATGAGGTGTGTTTACGTGTCGGTCATCAAAACCAATATATCTGGCCCATTTCGTGGAATATTACCCACTGTTTTGTGGCCCTGGAGTGATTTCCATGATTAACGAATCTGGGATGCGTTTACATGTCGGTCATCAACACTCACAATTTTGGCCGATTCAGGTCCGTTTCGTGCACTATTACTCACCGTTTTGGGGTCCCAAAGTGATTTCCACGATTGACGATCCCCGGGATGTGTTTACGTGTCCAGCATGAACACTAATAGTTTTGGACAATTCTGACCCATTTCGTGGATTATTACTCACCGTTTTTGGGTCCTGAAGTGATTTCCATAGTTGTTTAAACCGAGGGTGCGCTTATGTGTCGGTCATCAACACTCATAGTTTTGGTCAATTCTGCCCCGGCTAATGGACTATTACTCACTGTTTTGGGGTCCTCAGTGATTTCCATGATTAACGAACCCTGAGGTGCATTTACATGTCGGTCATCAACACTCATAGTTTTGGCCAACTCTGGCCCATTTCATTGGATATTACTCACTATTTTGTGGTCCCGGAGTGATTTCCACGATTAACGAATCGCGAGGTGTGTTTACGTGTCGGTCAGCAACACTAACAGTTTTAGCCAATTCCGACCCTTTTCGTGGACTATTACTCACCGTTTTGGGGTCCCGAAGCAATTTCTGTAGTTGTTGAACCCCAAGGTGCGCTTACGTGTCGGTCGTCGACACTCGCAATATTGGCCGATTCTGGTCCGTTTTATGGACTATTACTCACTGTTTTGTGGTCCCGAGTGATTTCCACGATTAACGAACCCCAAGGTGAACTTACGTGTCGTCAACACTCATAGTTTTGGCCGATTCTAGCCAGTCTTGCGGACTATTACTCATTGTTTTGGGGTCCTGGAGTGATTTCCATGATTATCGAACCCCTGGGTGCGTTTAGGTGTCGGTCATCAACACTAACAATTTGGGATGATTCTGGTCCGTTTCGTGCACTATTACTTAGCGTTTTGGTGTCCCATAGCAATTTCCATGATTGACGATCCCCGGGGTGCGTTTACGTGTCCGTCATCAACACTTACAGTTTTGGCCAATTCTGACCCGTTTCGTGGAATATTAATCACTGTTTTGGGGTCCCGAAGCTATTTCCATAGTTGTTTAACCCCAAGGTGCGCTTACGTGTCGGTCATCAACACTCCTTGTTTTGGCCAATTATGGCTCGTTTCATGGACTACTACTCACTGTTTGGGATTCCCAAGTGATTTCCAGGATTAACGAACCCCGAGGTGCGTTTATGTCTCAGTAATCAACACTCACAGTTTTGGCCGATTCTAGCCCGTTTTGTGGACTATTATTCACTGTTTTGGGGTCCTGGAGTGATTTCCACGATTGACGATCGCCGGGATGCGTTTTGGGGTCCCGAGTGATTTCCACGATTAACGAACCCTGAGGTGCATTTATGTGTCGGTTATCAACACTCATAGTTTTGGCCAACTCTGGCCCATTTCATTGGATATTACTCACTATTTTGTGGTCCCGGAGTGATTTCCACGATTAACAAATCCCGAGGTGTGTTTACGTGTCGGTCAGCCACACTCACAGTTTTGGCCAATTCCGACCCTTTTCGTGGACTATTACTCACCGTTTTGGGGTCCCGAAGCAATTTCCATAGTTGTTGAACCCCAAGGTGCGCTTACATGTCGCTCGCCGACACTCACATTATTGGCTGATTCTGGTCCATTTCATGGACTATTACTCACTGTTTTGTGGTCCCTAGTGATTTCCACGATTAACGAACACCATGGTGCGCTTACGTGTCGGTCATCAACGCTCACAGTTTTGGCCGATTCTAGCCACTCTTGTGGACTATTACTCATTGTTTTGGTGTCCTGGAGTGATTTCCACGATTAACGAACCCCTGGGTGCATTTAGGTGTCGGTCATCAACACTAACAATTTGGGCTGATTCTGGTCCGTTTCATGCACTATTACTTAGCGTTTTGCTGTCCCTTAGCAATTTCCATGACTGACGATCCCCGGGGTGCGTTTACGTCTCCGTCATCAACACTTACAGTTTTGGCCAATTCTGACCTGTTTCATGGACTATTAATCACTGTTTTGGGGTCCCGAAGCGATTTCCATAGTTGTTTAACCCCAAGGTGCGCTTACGTGTCGGTCATCAACACTCCTTGTTTTGGCCAATTATGGCCCGTTTCATGGACTACTACTCACTGTTTTGGATTCCCAAGTGATTTCCAGGATTAACGAACCCCGAGGTGCGTTTACGTGTCAGTAATCAACACTCAGAATTTTGGCCGATTCTGGTCCGTTTCATGCACTATTACTCATTGTTTTGGGGTCCCATTGAAATTTCCATGATTGACGATCCCCGGGGTGCGTTAACGTGTCCGTCATCAACACTCACAGTTTTGGCCAACGCTAACCCTTTTCGTAGATTACTACTCAACATTTTGGGGTCCCGGAGCGATTTCCATACTTGTTGAACCCAAGGTGCGCTTACGTGTCGGTCATCGACACTCGCAGTTTTGGCCGATTCTGGCCCGTTTCATGGACTATTACTCACTATTTTGGGGCCACGGAGTGCTTTCCACGATTGACGAACCCCGGGATGCGTTTATGTGTCCATCATCAGCACTCATAATTTTAGCCGATTCAGGTCCGTTTCGTGCACTATGACTCAGCATTTTTTTGTCCCAGAGCGATTTTCACGATTAATGATCCCCGGGGTGCGTTTACGTGTCCGTCGTTAACACTCACAGTTTTGGCCAATTCCGACCCGTTTCGTGGACTATTACTCATGGTTTTGGGGTCCTGGAGCAATTTCCATAGTTGTTCAACCCCAAGGTGCGCTTATGTGTCGGTCATCAACACTCACAGTTTTGGCCAATTCTGGCTCGTTTCATGGACTATTGCTCACTATTTTGGGTTCCCGGGTGATTTCCAGGATTAATGAACCCCGAGGTGCGTTTACGTGTCGGTTATTAACACTCATAGTTTTGGCCGATTCTGGCACATTTCATGGAATATTACGCACTGTTTTGTGGCCCTGGAGTGATTTCCACGATTAACGAACCCCGGGGTGAGTTTACCTGTCGGTCATCAACACTCACAATTTTGGCCGATTCAGGTCCGTTTCATGCACTATTACTCACTGTTTTCGGGTCCCAGAGCGATTTCCACGATTGACGATCGCCGGGATGCGTTTACGTGTCCGTCGTCAACACTCACAGTTTTGGCCAATTCTGACCCGTTTCGTGGATTATTACTCATTGTTTTTGGGTCCCGGAGCGATTTCCATAGTTGTTGAACCCCAGGGTGTACTTACGTGTCAGTCATCGACACTCATAGTTTTGGCCGATTCTGGCCCGTTTCATGGACTATTACTCATTGTTTTGGGGTCCCGAGTGATTTCCACGATTAACGAACCCCGAGGTGCGTTTACGTGTCGGTCATCAACACTCATAGTTTTGTCTGATTCCAACCCATTTCATTGAATATTACTCACTGTTTTGTGGTCCCGGAGTGATTTCCATGATTAATGAACCCCGGGGAGCGTTTACGTGTCGGTCATCAACACTCACAGTTTTGGCCAATTCTGACCCTTTTCATGGACTATTACTCACCGTTTTGGGGTCCCGAAGCGATTTCCATAGTTGTTGAACCCCAAGATGCGCTTAGATGTTGATCATCAACACTCATAGGTGCGTTTACGTGTCGGTCATCAACACTCATAGTTTTGGCTGATTCTGGCCCATTTAATGGAATATTACTCACAGTTTTGTGGCCCCAGAGTGATTTCCACGATTAAGGAACCTAGGGTGTGTTTACGTGTCGGTCATCAACACTCATAGTTTTGGCCGATTCTGGCCCATTTCATGGAATATTACTCACTGTTTTGTGGACCTGGAGTGATTTCCACGATTAGCGAACCCCGGGGTGCATTTACGTGTCGCTCATCAACACTCACAATTTTGGCCGATTCAGGTCCGTTTCATGCACTATTACTCACCGTTTTGGGGTCCCAAAGCGATTTCCACGATTGACGATCCCCGAGATGCGTTTACGTGTCCGTCGTCAACACTCACAGTTTTGACCAATTCTGACCCGTTTATGTGTCGGTCATCAACACTCAAAGTTTTGGCCGATTCTGGCCCATTATTGAATATTACTCACTGTTTCATGGTCCCAGAGTGATTTCCACGATTAACGAACCCCGGGGTGCGTTTACGTGTCGGTCATCAGCACTCAAATTTTTGGCCAATTCTGACCCTTTTCGTGGACTATTAATCACCGTTTTGGGGCCCCAAAGTGATTTCCATAGTTGTTCAACCCCAAGGTGCGCTTACGTGTCGTTCATGATTTACGTGCCCGTTTCATGAACTATTACTCACTGTTTCGAGGCCCCAGAGTGATTTCCACGATTGATGAACCTCGGGGTGCGTTTACGTGTCAGTCATCAACATTCACATTTTTAGCCAATTCAGGTCCGTTTCGTCGACTATTAATCAGCGTTTTCGGGTCCCAGAGCGATTTCTAGAATTGACGATCCCAGGGGTGCTTTTATGTGTCCGTAGTCAACACGGACAGTTTTGGCCAATTCTGATCCGTTTCGTGGACTATTACTCACCGTTTTGGGGTCCCGAAGCGATTTCCATAGTTGTTGAACCCCAAGGTGCATTTACATCTCAGTCATCAACATTCACAGTTTTGGCCGATTCTGGCGCATTTCATGGACTATTACTTACTGTTTTGGGTTCCCGATTGATTTCCAGGATTAACGAACCCCGAGGTGCATTTACGTGTCTGTCATCAACATTCATAGTATTGACCGATTCTGGCCCATTTGGTGGAATATTACTCACTGTTTTGTGGCCCCGGAGTGATTTCGACGATTAACGAACCCTGGGGTGGGTTTATGTGTCGGTCATCAACACTCACAATTTTGGACGATTCATGTCCGTTTCCTGCAGTATTACTCACCGTTTTGGGGCCCCGAAGTGGTTTCCGCAATTGACTAACTCCGGGATGCGTTTACGTGCTGGTCATCAACGCTCACAATTTTGGCAGATTCAGATCCGTTTCATGCACTATTATCAGTGTTTTGCGTTCCAGAGCGATTTCCATGATTGATAATATACGGGGTGCGTTTACGTGTCGTCGTTAACACACACAGTTTTGGCCAATTCTGACCCATTTCGTGGACTATTACCCACTGTTTTGGGGTCCCTGAGTGACTTCCATGATTAACAAACCCTGGGGTGCGTTTATGTGTCGGTCATCAACACTCACAATTTTGGCCAATTCTGACCCGTTTCGTGGACCCACCGTTTTTGGGTCCCGAAGTGATTTCCATAGTTGTTGAAGCCCAGGGTGCGCTTACGTGTCGGTCATCAACACTCACAGTTTTGGCCGAGTCTGTCCCGTTTCATGGACTATTAGTCACTGTTTTGTGGTCCCGAGTGATTTCCATGATTAACGAACCCCAGGGTGCATTTACGTGTCGGTCATCAACACTCACTGTTTTGGGGTCCTGGAGTGAATTCCACGATAAATGAACCTCAGGGTGAGTTTACGTGTCGGTCATCAAGACTCGCGGTTTGTCAATTATGACCCGTTTCATGGACTATTACTCACCGTTTTGGGGTCCCAAAGCGATTTCCATAGTTGTTGAACCCCAAGGTGCGCTTACGGGTCGGTCATCGAGACTCGCTGTTTTGGCCGATTCTGGCCTGTTTCATGGACAATTACTCACTGTTTTGGGGTCCCAGAGTGATCTCCATGATTGATGAACCCTAGGGTGCATTTACGTGTCGGTCATCAACACTCACATTTTTAGCCGATTCAGGTCTTTTTCGTGCACTATTACTCTGCGTTTTCGGGTCCTAGAGAGATTTCCACGATTGACGATCCCGGGGATGCGTTTACGTGTCCGCCGTCAACACTCACAGTTTTGGCCAATGATGACCCGTTTCGTGGACTATTACCCACCGTTTTTTGTCCCGAAGCGATTTCCATAATTGTTGAAGCCTAGGGTGCGCTTACGTGTCGGTCATCAACACTCATAGTTTTGGCCGAGTCTGTCCCGTTTCATGGCCTATTAGTCACTGTTTTGTGGTCCCGAGTGATTTCCATGATTAACGAACCCCAAGCTGTGTTTACGTGTTGGTCATCAACACTCATTGTTTTGGGGTCCTGGAGTGAATTCCACGATTAACGAACCTCGGGGTGCGTTTACGTGTCGGTCATCAAGACTCGCGGTTTGTCAATTATGACCCGTTTCATGGACTATTACTCACCGTTTTGGGGTCCGAAGCGATTTCCATAGTTGTTGAACCCCAAGGTGCGCTTACGGGTCGGTCATCGAGACTCGCTATTTTGGCCGATTCTGGCCTGTTTCATGGACTATTACTCACTGTTTTGGGGTCCCAGAGTGATCTCCACGATTGATGAACCCTGGGGTGCATTTACGTGTCGGTCATCAACACTCACATTTTTAGCCGATTCAGGTCAGTTTCGTGCACTATTACTCTGCGTTTTCGGGTCCGAGAGCAATTTCCACGATTGACGATCCCAGGGGTGCGTTTACTGGTCCGTCGTGAACACTCACAGTTTTGCCCAATTCTGACCCGTTTCGTGGACTATTACTCACAGTTATGGGGTCCCGAAGCGATTTCCATAGTTGTTGAACCCCAAGGTGTGCTTACATGTCGGTCATCAACACTCACAATTTTGGCAGATTCTGGCACGTTTCATGGACTATTACTCACTATTTTGGGTTCCCGAGTGATTTCCAAGATTAACGAACCCCAAGGTGCGTTTACATGTGGGTCATCAACACTCATAGTTTTGGTCGATTCTGGCCCATTTCGTCGAATATTACTCACTATTTTGTGGACCCGGAGTGATTTCCACGATTAACGAACCCCGGGGTGCGTTTATGTGTCAGTCATCAACGCTCACAATTTTAGACGATTCATGTCCGTTTCGTGCACTATTACTCAGTGTTTTGGGGTCCCAAAGTGATTTCGATGATTGACAAACTCCAAGGTGCGTTTAGGTGTCGGTCATCAACACTGATAATTTTGTCCGATTCTGGTCTGTTTCGTGCACTATTACTAAGTGTTTTGGGGTTCCAGAGCGATTTCCATGATTGACAATCCTCAGGGTGCGTTTACATGTCGTCGTCAACACTCGCGGTTTTGGCCAATTCTGACCCGTTTCGTTGACTATTACTCACTGTTTCGGGGTCCTGGAGTGATTACCACGATTAACGAACCCCAGGGTGCGTTTACATGTCGGTCATTAACACTCACAATTTTGGTCGTTTCAGTTCTGTTTCATGCACTATTACTCACCTTTTTGGGCCCCAGAGCAATTTCCACGATTGACGATCCTCAGGATGGGTTTACGTGTCCATCGTCAACACCCACAGTT
>NC_041387.1:13043368-13045947 GCF_002162155.2 Triticum dicoccoides
ACCCCAAGGTGTGCTTACGTGTTGGTCAAGACTCGCAGTTTGGGCCGATTCTGGCACGTTTCTCGGATTATTCCTCTGTCTTGGGGACTCGATGTGATTTCCACGATTGACGAACTCCGGGGTGCATTTACATGTCGGTCATCAACACTCACAATTTTGGCCGATTCTGGTCCGTTTCATGCACTATTACTTAGTGTTTTGGGGTCCCATAGAAGTTTCCATGATTGACGATCCCCGGGGCACGTTGACGTGTTCGTCGTCAACCCTCACAGGTTTGGCCAATGTTGACCCTGTTCGTGGACTATTACTCCCCGTTTTGGGGTCCCGGAGCGATTTCCATAGTTATTGAACCCCAAGGTGCGCTTACGTGTCGGTCATCAACACTCACAATTTTGGCAGATTCTGGCACGTTTCATGGACTATTACTCACTATTTTGGGTTCCCGAGTGATTTCCAAGATTAACGAACCCCAAGGTGCGTTTACATGTGGGTCATCAACACTCATAGTTTTGGTCGATTCTGGCCCATTTCGTCGAATATTACTCACTATTTTGTGGACCCGGAGTGATTTCCACGATTAACGAACCCCGGGGTGCGTTTATGTGTCAGTCATCAACGCTCACAATTTTAGACGATTCATGTCCGTTTCGTGCACTATTACTCAGTGTTTTGGGGTCCCAAAGTGATTTCGATGATTGACAAACTCCGAGGTGCGTTTAGGTGTCGGTCATCAACACTGATAATTTTGGCCGATTCCCGTCTGTTTTGTGCACTATTACTAAGTGTTTTGGGGTTCCAGAGCGATTTCCATGATTGACAATCCTCAGGGTGCGTTTACATGTCGTCGTCAACACTCGCGGTTTTGGCCAATTCTGACCCGTTTCGTTGACTATTACTCACTGTTTTGGGGTCCTGGAGTGATTACCACGATTAACGAACCCCAGGGTGCGTTTACATGTCGGTCATTAACACTCACAATTTTGGTCGTTTCAGTTCTGTTTCATGCACTATTACTCACCTTTTTGGGCCCCAGAGCAATTTCCACGATTGACGATCCTCAGGATGGGTTTACGTGTCCATCGTCAACACCCACAGTTTTGGCCAATTTTGACCCATTTCGTGGACTACTACTCACTGTTTTTGTGTCCCGAAGCGATTTCCATCGTTGTTGAACCCCAAGGTGCGCTTACGTGTCAGTCATCAACACTCATAGTTTTGGCCGATTCTGGCCCGTTTCATGGACTATTACTCACTATTTTGGGGTCCCGAGTGATTTCCATTATTAACAAACCCCAGGGTGCGATTACGTGTCGGTCATCAACACTCACTGTTTTGGCCGATTCTAGCCCGTTTTGTGGACCATTACTCTTTGTTTTGGGGTCCTGGAGTGATTTCCACGATTAACAAACCCCGGGGTGCATTTACGTGTCGGTGACTATTACTCACTGTTTTTAGGTCCAAAGCAATTTCCATAGTGGTCTAACCCCAAGGTGTGCTTACGTGTTGGTCAAGACTCGCAGTTTGGGCCGATTCTGGCACGTTTCTCGGATTATTCCTCTGTCTTGGGGACTCGATGTGATTTCCACGATTGACGAACTCCGGGGTGCATTTACATGTCGGTCATCAACACTCACAATTTTGGCCGATTCTGGTCCGTTTCATGCACTATTACTTAGTGTTTTGGGGTCCCATAGAAGTTTCCATGATTGACGATCCCCGGGGCACGTTGACGTGTTCGTCGTCAACCCTCACAGGTTTGGCCAATGTTGACCCTGTTCGTGGACTATTACTCCCCGTTTTGGGGTCCCGGAGCGATTTCCATAGTTATTGAACCCCAAGGTGCGCTTACGTGTCGGTCATCAACACTCACAATTTTGGCAGATTCTGGCACGTTTCATGGACTATTACTCACTATTTTGGGTTCCCGAGTGATTTCCAAGATTAACGAACCCCAAGGTGCGTTTACATGTGGGTCATCAACACTCATAGTTTTGGTCGATTCTGGCCCATTTCGTCGAATATTACTCACTATTTTGTGGACCCGGAGTGATTTCCACGATTAACGAACCCCGGGGTGCGTTTATGTGTCAGTCATCAACGCTCACAATTTTAGACGATTCATGTCCGTTTCGTGCACTATTACTCAGTGTTTTGGGGTCCCAAAGTGATTTCGATGATTGACAAACTCCGAGGTGCGTTTAGGTGTCGGTCATCAACACTGATAATTTTGGCCGATTCCCGTCTGTTTTGTGCACTATTACTAAGTGTTTTGGGGTTCCAGAGCGATTTCCATGATTGACAATCCTCAGGGTGCGTTTACATGTCGTCGTCAACACTCGCGGTTTTGGCCAATTCTGACCCGTTTCGTTGACTATTACTCACTGTTTTGGGGTCCTGGAGTGATTACCACGATTAACGAACCCCAGGGTGCGTTTACATGTCGGTCATTAACACTCACAATTTTGGTCGTTTCAGTTCTGTTTCATGCACTATTACTCACCTTTTTGGGCCCCAGAGCAATTTCCACGATTGACGATCCTCAGGATGGGTTTACGTGTCCATCGTCAACACCCACAGTT